>NC_080801.1:6021785-6337142 GCF_028018385.1 Neofelis nebulosa
AGTCAAAAATGCATTTAACACACGTAATGTGCTGAATATCATAGTTTAGTCTAGCCTCTATTATGTGTGTTCAGAATAGTTGCATTAGCTGAAACTATGAGACATCATCTAACACACAGCCTATGTTACATTAAAGTTTAACTGTGTCCTGTATTTCAGTGAATACTGTGTTGAAAGCATAAACACAACGGTTGTGTGAGTACAGAATGGCTGTAAGCATATAGATTGTTCACCACCATGATCATGTGGTGGACTGGGAGCTGTGGCTGGCTGCTCTGCCAGGCATCACAGGAGAGGGTCGTCGCCTCTCATTAGCACTGGGAGAGGTCAAAAATTTAAATTTGGAGTACAATTTATCTTTTAAAACGTTTAATGTTTACTCACGTTTTGGAGACAAAGAGAGACAGAAAGAGTGGGAGCAGGGGAGGGGCAGAGAGACAGAGAGAGACACAGAATCTCAAGTCAGCCCCAGGATGCAAGTTGTCAGCATAGCCTGAGGCAGGCTTGAACTCATGAACCGTGAGATCTTGACATGAACTAAAGTCAGATGCTTACACCACTGAGCCAGCCAGGTGCTCTTCAAAGTACAATTTGTAAACAATGCTATCCTTTTCACACCATTGTGAAGTCCAATAACTATAAGTCAAACAGTATTAAGCCAGGGACTGCTAATCCTCCATTCATCCTTGCAGATATACTTTTGATCATCCTATGCCTGCCAGTAAGCTGACCTCCATGGACTGCATCGTTTAGGCTTTCTTGTCCTCTGGCTTCCATCCATAGTTGGCAGGTATACCAATAGGTAGCCAGAGAGCAAAAGAAAAGCAGTCATTATATGTCCTCTGAACTCTGGAATTTTGGCAGTGGCTTATTCCTCAGTCTATGGCCACATCTCCTGTTAGGTGGCTTCTCTCCCAGCTGTGGGCTCATTGGCTTCTAGTAACACTTGCCCATTCCTTGTCCCTTGGTGCCTGGGAGAGGTGAAGTGTTCTCTTGCTAGTCCCCAAGGACTCAACCACTTAGTTTTGAGCCCGTTTATCTCGCCAGCACCTGTGTTCACAGTTCCTCCATTAAACTCTTTCCAGGGAAGATTTTAGAGGCACCACCCACACTCTACTGGACTCTGGCAGGCAAACATATGTACAAGGCCTTTCACTGCAGCATTGTTTTCTATAGTCGTAGACTAGAAACAACTTACATACACATAAACAGGGGACAGATTAAATACCTCCAATGCAGCCAGGGTAGGAATACCATGAAGTATATTTAAAAAATAATGTCCCATTGGACCAGACGCTTTAATTTTTAAGAGGGCAAGTGTCATGTCATACCTTTTAACAATCACAAAAATCATGTATCTATAAAATGGAGGGCTGTAGATAATATCTTGGTACCAGCTATATATATATGTATTTTTTTTTCATGTGAGGTATGCATATACCATAATATGCATATTATATACTTTGAGATTCTGGAAAAAAAACCCTACAAACTGTTAAAAGTGGTCTTCTTCTGGGGAAGGATAATGGAGGCGTAGATAGACATAGATTTACTTTCATTGAATAACTTTTTTTGCTACTATATGAATTTTTACCATGTGTATATTACCTTTAAAAAGCTCGTTAAAGAAAAAAAAGTTTTCCTTAGGATACGTATAGGGAAGTTTATGAATATGACAATAACATTCCTCTGATATTTCAATATTGCAGTTTGGATCCCAACTTCCTCCCCTCCCTACTCTGCCCACCCTTTATCCTCTCCCTCCATACACGGTCACTAAACCCTCTTTTCTCATACAGGACAGCACTTCCGGGACTGCTGTGGTCCTTACTGTGTGTTCCCCGTGTTGTCACGGTTCTCACTGCACTTGAGTTTCATCATGATCCACAATCTTCTTACATCTTATAGTTCTTATAGCTAAGCTTTCAAGGCTTGGCCTCTTAGGAAATTAAATTACCTTTAAAATTTCTTCAAAAAAATCTTGGTCTCTCAGCTTACAACTCTTAGAATATGGTAAATTCTCCCATGATTGGCTAAAGGACCCTCCAGTTGAATTCAAATGCTCTAGTGTTACTCTGGGTTGAATGCATAGGAACGAAGGTCTTTATTGAGCTCTTTGTCTTCAGACCCATTCCTTCCTTTATTTGTCAATTGAGCATCAATTTATGGAGTGTCTACTTTATTCCCAAACTGTAGGAGGTGCTAGAAATTAATGAATGGATAGTCCCGGTCCTCAGAAATATTAAGTCCTATGTTGGAGACGTGAAAGTGTAAGAGGTGTTTGGGGCACCTGGGTGGCTCAGTTGGTTAAGTGGCCGACTTCAGCTTGGCCATTATCTCATAGCTTGTGAGTTCAAGATCCATGTGGCACGCTGTGCTGACAGCTCAGAGTGGGAGGCTGCTTGGGATTCTGCATGTCCTTGTCTCTCTGCCTCTCACCCACTGATGCTGTGTCTCTCTCTCCTCCAAAAATAAGAAAAATAAATAAATAAATAAATAAATAAACAAACAAACAAACAAACAAACAAACATTAGGGAAAAAATGAGTGTAAGGGGTGTCAGTTGAAGTGTGTACAGAGATTAGAGTCAGGGCATAGAAAGAGAGTGTTGGATCAGGATAAATAACTAGAGCAACTTTCTAAGAGTATGTGTGATGGTGGGTAGTGATAAAAGGTGAGTAGGGGTGCCATAGGAAGACTCGTGAAAGGGACATCATGTAAAGCATTAGAAACAATGTAACTCGAAGCAGGAAAGCAGGACACTTGAAGTAATGTATGACTGTTGATAGAAGATGAAAATGGTGAGTTAAGCTGTCAGAGGTCATCGGTGTCACCATCACCCTGGGAAGAATCAAAAGGGAAGGGGAAAGGGATGAATTAAGAGTGTCTACTACATCAGCAGACACATTAAAGATGCTCACCATCACTAATCCGAGAAACCTGAATCAAAACCACAATGACACACCAATTCACACCTGACAGAATGCCTAGTATCAGCAAGACAAGAAATAACAAGTATTGGTGAGAAGGTAAGAGAAAAAGTAACACCAATGCACTCTTGGTGGGGATGTAAATAGGTGCAGCCACTCTAGGGAACAGAATGCAGGTTCCTCAATAAATTAAATCAGAAATACTGCATCATCCAATAATTCCACTACTGGGTATTTACCCAAAGAAAAGGGAAACCCCAATTTGCAAAGATGCATGCACCTCTGTGTTTATTAAAGCATTTTTTATGATAGCCCAGCTATGGAAGCAACCCCAGTGTCTGTCAACAGATGAATACATAAAGAAATGTAGTGTCCATAGAATGGAATATAATTTAATTGTACAATAAAGGAATAAAACCTTGCCATTTGCAACAACATGTGTGAACCTAGAGGGTATTATGCTACGTGGGATTATTCCGATAAAAGGAAATACCATATAATTTCACTTTTATGTAGAAGCTAAAAAAGAAAACAAAGAAAGAAACTGACAGATTCTTCAATACAGAGAACAAACTTATGGTTACAAGAAGAGAAGGGGGTGGGGTGTGTAAGATAGAGAAAGGCAACGAAGAGTTACAAAGTTCCTGTCATAAAATACATAACTTACAGAGATGAAAAGTACAGCACAGAAAATATTGTTGATATTACAACAACATGATATGGTGAAAAATGGTGATTACACTTACCATGGTGAGCACTGAATAATGTACAGAATTATCAAATAGCTATTTTACACACCTGAAACTAAAATAACACTGTATGTAATCTATACTTCAATAATAGAATTTTGAAAATGAAAAAAACAAAACAAAACAGCATCTATTACCCTTGTTATCTGGGAAATAAAAAAAAAAGAGAATAGGTTAGATATTTGATAGTTATTTTAGCCTGCATTAAAATATGTACCAATTAAGATGCTGCATCAAAACATACCCATGGTGATGGGGAAGACATCTAGGTATCAACCAATAGGGCATATTAAGGAATTTGCTGATAGTTGATCATGCGGGAGTCTAAGGGCATGAGCAATTGGCTCAGGACAAGTAAGGATGCAAAGGTGGGGGCAGGGTGTGGATGGGAAAGGTGTTTTCTATCATGCTGGAGTGTGGGGGAACCCCAGCTTGGAAGGCAGTGATGTAATAACTTTTGCATGTTACAAAGTCCACTCTAAGGGGAGCAGAGATATGAGCTCCATCATGAGGCTCCACTGATGCCAAGCAAAGATACAGAAGGGTGCGGCATAGAGGAAATGTGGTTGCCATAGTATCCACAGAAGTGAGTTACTAATTGAATCATACTGGTGAGGGAAAGAGAGGAATTACACTAGGATAAAGAATAAAAAATGCAGAAGGAAATTTTGGGAAAATGTGATCGTTTGAGGTTCTTTGTGAGATGACCTCTTTACAAAGTGTAGGACCCAGTCAAGAATCGGAATGACTCAATTTCCTATTTTTACTTATACCCTCTTCCTATCTTCAGTGTGATTTTTCTCTAGTGTGTAATGCCGGAACCTCTTGTGTCCTTCCTACTCCAACCTTGCCTAATTAATACCTACTCACTCTTTAAGGATTAGTTCAAGATACCACGCCATCTGAAAAGTCCCTTACAACACTTCATCTCCTTCCCCTGAAGGCTGAGTTACATGGATTTTCCCTTCACACTCTCCTAATGCTCCACGCATCTTTGGATCATTACACCATAATATCTGTCTCCCCTACCTGATTGTAAGCTCCATGTGATTGTAAGTGCCTTGTGAGTAGGGTCTACCTCCTCATCTCTAATGTCCCAAGCATATAGCACAGTGCTTCGTAGGACTCAGTTGGCTCTCAGTGACTGCCGAATGAATTAATGAATCTAGAGTGGGAATAGGAACATTTTTGTCTCTCATACTGGGGTTGGGGTTGAAAGTTGTGTTCAAAGGTGTGATGATGAGGTCTGAGTGAGTGTTTGAAGGTGTCTACAATCTAAGTTCTATCTATGAAACAAGAGTCATTTCCCAGGGAAAGGTGAAAAAGATAGGTTGAGGGAAATGATGGAGGTATGGAATAGCTGCTGTGGGGAGAAGACCGCTTAAGATTGGCAAGAAGCTCTGGGGGTAGGGTGACATCAGCAACCATAAAATTATAGTGAGTGACCCTAGTGACTGTGAGTCCCTGTAACAGTTCACTGGGCTGAGTGAGACAGAGGATGGGCTGACAGAGTGGAGGACTCCTCCAAGCTCCAAGGCCACCAAAGCCGATGCAGCAGAGGACTAGGAGGTTCCAACACAAAGGGACATACTGAGGGGTATACCCTGCATTAGGAAGGGAAGTGGAGCCACAAGGGATGATATACAGGGAAATGAGAGGGAGGAAGTAGGGACCGCAAGCCTCTCTCAGGCTGAAGAAGAGAAGTGGTGAAGTCAAGTAGTGAGACACCTGGTTAGGGGAGGTTATCTTGTGAGATACTGGCACGTTAAGTTTGACATTCTAGCAGGAGACATCTGGATGATCATAGAGCTCAGAGTACCATCACGGAAGTTAGCTACTGGAGGAAACTGGCCCTTAAGGTTGTGGGAGCCAGAAAATTTAAAGAACGCTGAAGCTACATTGCTAGAGCAATTTTACCGGGATTCTGAAATTGCCCACAACAGAGGCAGGAGCAACATGAGAAGAAAGAAGAGTAGGAAGGGATTCCAGAAATGTCCACGAAAAAAAGGGTGGCGCTCTGAGATTGAATACATGGACTAAGGAGGTGAAGGCAGGAATTTCAGGGGAGTAGAAAGATCATGGCCTGGAGGTGGTACCAAGGGGCCTGTAGATCACTATCCAGCCTCTCCCTTAACCCTGAAGGAACTTTCTCTCTGCTGGAGCAATGTCTCCAACCTCTAGAACCTAGACAGCATTTATCTTTGTTCCTCATTCTGGCATCTTGATTCTGCTTGCTGAGACGACTCTTAAATGGAGTCCCCTGTCTGATTCTTTTTTTTTTTCTCATGGGCATCACTACATGTCCCAGAATGTTATGACATCAAAAGGAATATGGCCTGTTTTTCATTCCTTCCTGTGACCAATAGGACCAACTCTACTGAACGTAGACTGAGTTTCACTCCAAATGATGACGGACTCAACATGCTACTTTGCCCAAGAAATATACTTGTATCTCAGAAGATCCTCCCAGAAGTAACAGTGATACCCAACCCACCCAACAGAGCTGGCAATTAAGGCAGCCTGCTAAGAACACATCAAAATGCAAACGTGTTTTCTAGTGCTGCATCTTTTAGCATGTAGGCAGGTCGCCCAAAGCCAAAGAAGTAAATTATTTTAAGTTAGGGAATGAAAGGAAGGTAAACTGCCATAAAGGTATTTTAAACTGTTGGAAAAAAGGAGTAGAATATGAGTGTCATAAACTCACAATCATTCATACAGGACATCATACATATATTCCAGGAATTTCAAGATAAGTAACATGTGGTTCATATAGTAGAGAAAGCTCCACTATTGCCACTCTCTTGATGATCTGCCAATACGTGGTCACCATGAAAGCTGCCTGACACCTACTAAAAAACCCAATGAATGGCAGATGATAACGGAGCGCCCATGAAATACCATGGTAGACATGTGTGGGCAGAAGTTATGAAGCCCAGAACATGGTCCCTGCCCTTAAGAAACCTGAAACTTAAGGGAAAGTGAAGTGAAACCAGTAAGAGTTAAAACCTGTGTTAAAATAACTGGCTGACTTCTAGTCAGCATCAAGAATCAGACATGTTATTTCTGTGGAACTGTGAACATTGCCTCTGTGTTAGAAAGTTCGCTTGAGTTGTATAATGTTGCAAAAAACTGGCCTTTTCTGAGCCTGGGCAATTCCCACACTGGTGTATTGTGATACAAGCCTGTCAGATCAGTGGGCTCCTTATATGCTGCTTCCTGTAGAATGAGCTGGCCGTTTTTTCTGTCTTCCACACCACCTGGCTTAGCAAATTAGATCATATTAGGGCTATTGTCTCAGAGACACTAAGAGGCATCTGTAACTGAAAGAGACCAGGATGCTATCTTCCAAAGAGACTTTGAAGAGTAGAAAGGTCAACAAGACGAGTATAACTATAATCGTTTTTTTAACCCATCCTTCTCTTCCTCTGTTATACATGCTATGCTTTAGTAAAATACATAAAATCAACACATTTCTTTAATCTTGGCACAGAGTGTTGTGAGAAAGAGTATCTTACATTATGCAGCACATTTTTATGTACAAAACCTTCTGCATATATGAAATCTTTGGTCCTCAAAGCAAACACTATAGAAGTAAGAATTGTTGACACAATTTACAGAAGTCCATTTGGGGTTTTGGCTCCGTTCACTCCACCACTACAGGTGAGTAAACAGTTACCTTTCCCACTGTCATGAGCAGGATTTCCCCTCCTTATAGATCAGACAGTTACCTTTCCCACTGTCATGAGCAGGATTTCCCGTCCTTATAGATCAGATCCCCTCCTTGTTCTAAATGTCACCACTCTGTCTAGGCTCTGCCCTTCCTACCTGCCAATTCCTTCTGCTAATTCTCTCCATGCAATTCAATTCAATTCAATTCAATTCAATTCAGTTCAGTTCAATTCAATTCAATTCAATTCAATTCAATACATTCGATTCAATTCAACTCAATTCCATTCAACTCAATTCAATTCAATTCAAATGGCAATTAACAAAGGCTAACCATAAGTCAAACTGTATACTAGGTAGTGCAATGACCAAGTTGAAACCCTCAAGGAGTGACCAAATTATCTAGGGAGACAGGGACGCAAATTATTACAATATGGCAAAAATTACAGTACAGGGTACTGCACATGGTACCACAAGAGTTCCAAGAAGGGACTAATTCACTCTGTCTGGGGGATTAAGTAAGTAATGGTTGAGGCAAATTTAAAATATGAGTGATTAGGGTACAGAGGGCTTCTCAGGCAGATGCAAACTTACCTATGCAAAGGTAAAGAAGTGGGGAACCGCAGGGAGTTCAATCTACTTCCTACACATAGCAACCTTCAATGTAATTGGAGAAAAGCAGCACAAAAGTTACTTGATGGCCACTGACTAAAGTGAGGTCAGAAGGCTACTTACTCACACCCCTAGACCTCTATTTCACAACTTCCTTCTCCACAAACTTCCAACTGTTCCCAACGCTTGTTCACTCTGGTCTTATAACTTTGCCTATTACCGCACTGAGAAAACCAGGTCAGTGAAAAGAGAATTTGCAAAATCACCTATCGCATCTACCATTCCATCTACATCTATTCCCTTGTGCTCTGCTCTCACCAACATTAATATGAAGGATCTGTTCATTCCTCTCTGGGCCAATTATCTTTTGGACACTAGACTAAAGTCACTCTTGCCCTGTTAAGAACATTTCTGTCAGCAATTCTCCCCCACTCTGCCATATCATCATTTCCATCAGCAATATGGAAATTACAAAAATGCTTTTATTTCTCAAATTTTAGAAAGAAAAAGCAAAGCCCTCTCTTGACCCTGCTCCCTTCCCTTCCCACTGCTGCCTCATTTTCCTCCCACATTTGGTCACAATGCTCCTTGAAAGAATTGCCTTACTCCCTGTCTACAGTCATTCTCCTCCAATCCTCTGTTGAATCCACTCCAATTCGGCTTTTCCCCGGTGCTAATGAAACGGTTCTCATCACATGTCAATGGCATCCACTTTGCAAAACACAGTGATTATTTATATTTTCATAGTTTTTAAAGTGTATGTATTCATTTTGAAAGAAAGGGAGAGTGAGCAGGGGAGGATATGAGACAGATGGAGGCATAGAGAGAATCCTAAGCAGACTCCACACTGTCAGCATGGAGCCCCACCAGGGGCTTGGACCCACAAACCATGAGATCATGACCTGAGGTAAAACCAAGAGTCAGACACTTAACCAAGTGAACCCCCATGTGGCCCTGATGATCATTTATTTGGCCTCATCCTATTTGACTTGCCATCAGCACTTGACCAATTTGATACCTCCTTCCTTGAAACACATTCCTTACCAGGCTTCCTGGACTCGAGACCCTCCTCCCGTCTTGCCTACTCCTTCAGTGGCCACTGTGTCTAGTTTCTTCGCTAGTTTTTCCACATCTTGCAGTACTTTAAGAGTTAGAGACCCCAGAGCTCAGTCCTTGCATGTCTTCTCTCTCATCCATTCTCACTCCCTAGCTGATCTCATGCGATCTCATACTAAGTAATCCAGCCTAGAGTCCACACTAAACTTCTTAGTTTAAACTCCAGATGCCTATATCTAACTGCATTCACAAAAATGCAGCTTGATGTCTGAGAAGCATCTCAAAATCACCATGTTAAAAAAGCAAGTCCTGGGGCGCCTGGGTGTCGCAGTTGGTTAAGCGTCCGACTTCAGCCAGGTCACGATCTCACGGTCCGTGAGTTCGAGCCCCGTGTCAGGGTCTGGGCTGATGGCTCGGAGCCTGGAGCCTGTTTCCGATTCTGTGTCTTCCTCTCTCTCTGCCCCTCCCCCGTTCATGCTCTGTGTCTCTCTGTCCCAAAAATAAATAAAAAACGTTGAAAAAAATTAAACAAAAAAAGCAAGTCCTGATGTTTCCCCTAAAACCCATGATCTCTAACAGACAACTTAAAACTACCACCAACCTGTGGTCCAGCCCAAAAAAACAAAAACAAAAACAAACAAAAACAAAAACAAACTTGGTGTCATCTTTTATATCTGTTTTTCTTATACCTTATATTCAAACCACAAGCAATCCTATTATATCCACATTTATAATATACACATGATCATAATTTTCTCACTATGTGCCCTTCTTCCATCCTTATTCAAGCTACAGTTATTTTAGGATTACTATAGTAACCTCCTTATTGTGTTGTTGTTGTTGCTTGTATGCTTGCTTCCCATTCCATCCTGCTCCCCAGACAGTAGTCAGAGTGATTTGTTTAACATATAAATTAGGGTCACCTGGGCAGCTCAGGTGGTTAACAATCTGACTCTTGAGTTTGGCTCAGGTCATGATCCAGAAATCATGAGCTCATGGGGTCAGAACGTACATTAGGATCTGTGCTAGGCATGAATTAGGCATGAAACCTGTTTGATTTTCTCTCTCTCTCTCTCTCTCTCTCTCTCTCTCTCTCTCTCTCTCTCTCTCTCTCTCTCTCTCTTCCTCCTTGTCTCTCTAACCCTATGTGGGCACTCTCATTAAATAAATAAATAAATAAATAAATAAATAAATAAATAAATAAATAAATACATACATACATACATACATACAAACATACATACATAAGTAGATAGATAGATAGATAGATAGATAGATAGATAGATAGATAGATAGATAAATAAATAAATAAATAAATAAATAAATAAATCTAAGATATGAATTTGGTCAGACTACTCAACTGACTTTCCATCTCATTGAAAATAAAAGTCAAAGTCCTTGTAATGACTTTCACATTCTTCGTGGTATGCACCCCACACATAACCTCTCTGAGTGAATAAATAAATGAGTAAATGAGTGAATGGTTGGTAGAGAAGAGGAACATAGGATGAGATTAACCTTATAGAATTAAACAGATGATGAGCAACCTTCTAACTAAGCCAAGAAGTGCCTTCAGGTTTATTTGAATACAATGGGGAGTCATCAAAGTCATTCGGGCACAATAACTATCTCCTGTAAACTGTTTCTAGGATCCAATTCATATGTCACCTTCTACACCAATCCTCACTCTTTACCAACCTCCCATTCCCACAGGAAACCCATCCAAAGGAAACTTTGCTACTCCTTTAATGTGTCACATTTTCAAACTTCCGTGTCTTGCTCTTTTTTTTTTCCTGCCTGCAATGCCCTTCCTTACTCTGTCGATTTGAAATATGCCTTCTCTAGAAGACTCACTTCAAGTGAGTCTCATTTTTGTAAAGCACTCCCTGGGTGCCCCAGAGACTCATGTGTTTTCTTCTTTGCAATTCCAGGGTACATTTATCCACCTCTATTACAGATGTTATCAACTCAGTGTAGTTAATTTGTTTGCACAGTGGCAAATCCCTGGATAACAAGGTCCATTATTAGTTCTAGATATGACCTCTGTTCTTTGTATACAGTGCCTACAACCTAGTACGTGCTCAATGCATGCTTGATGAATGGAAATGAGGCAGGAAAATAGAATGAAAATTACTAGAGGGAATGTATAAGAGAGACCAGGAGAGCCAAATGTTATAAAAAACAAAAGAAGAGGTATTTTCAAGAAGTAAGGAGTGGTCCGTTCTTTAGAGTTTTGTGTTTTGCTTTACCTGAGTTTGAAAAAAGCTACAGGTATCATTGCATTTAACTAGTAGGAGATATGTGGAAATACAATAGTCAAATTTCAGGAGCATATGGCAGAAATTACCAGAAATTAATTTTTATCAAGAGGTGTTGAAGCATGTAATAATTGTGCACTTCTATGCCACTTATAATTAGTGCTTGTCTCCCTTGGATTATCATGTCATTGCCTAAGGCACAGTTAGAGAACATTGTTACCCAACAATGGCAGCTCTCAGGTTTCATGTTTCTGTTATACACCTCCATAGGTTGAACTGTGTCTCTGCAATAATTAAGGCCCTAGAGAAGTAGTCACCCACTTTGCACCACTCACTCACTCTCCCTGATTAAGGTGTTCTGCAGGGAAATGGCTTCCTTTTTTAATGCTTGCTTTTTGTTCCTTGGCTAAGCAGTAGACATATTTCTGAGAGCAGCATTTCTATTTAACTGTACTCATGCCCTAAAGAGATTATAGGGATCAGCTCAGGGAGTCAACTTGAATTGATCTTCTTCATCTCTATTGCAACATTACTGGCAGACGTTCACAGTCAGATTTAATTCTGTCTGACTGAGAAAAACTGAGCAATTTGGCTTTCTGAACCAAGACCACATTATGGAATTGTCTGCACTCAGTTGCAAAAGACTGTGAATGAGGAGGAGACAGGGACATTATATGATCCAGGATGGGAGGCTGTAGGGTTAGCTTATGGTGGTTGTAACAAAACCTTAATATTGTGTGAAGACTAGAAAACCTTGAAATCCCTATAATGTGATGGTCTTGGGACTCTTACCATATAGATTGTCAAAAATCTTGTTATATGTCCGATACAGAAGCAATAGAACTCATTCACTTAATATAGATTTAATGAGCATATACTATGTGATATTTAGAGCTCTACTCTTGTGGGAGAAATGAATAAAGTACTCTAAAGATGGTCAACGGGGTTCAAACAGACTCTGGTCTCTAGCTTAGAGACCTCTCCTCTGGATTCTTCTTCCTATGTTTGGTGCATGTGCGAAAACCCCCACAGATATGGAAGCTCACGACTATAAATTACCCTCCCCACTGGACTCCACGCTCAGAACTTTGGTCAGCCAAACTCTCTGACCAAACTCTCTGAGTGCCACTTGGTTTTTCCTCCAGTGTTCGAGCCTGGTTCCATAACATACTAGATTGCTGACCAGGAAACCCAACCACACTGGCCCTTTGTTGCCACCGGTTTGGGAGAACGGCGAGGTGGTGGCAAAGCAAAGCCTCGCAAGGGAGAAAGTGCACGCTCTGCCTGAGTTTCAGCACCCTCCTACTCCGCTGTCTTGGGCAGGTCCTGTTCCATGGAACTGGTAAGGCTGGAGCCCCGAAGAAATCAGGGATACCCAAAAGAGCCGAAGGGGGACATGATCAATCCCCAGAGGCCGATTCCACTATAGCCAAACCTCACCTAAACTTTCCCTCAGGAATGCGACCAGAGGAGTATCTGAATAGTCCTCTCGTCTGGCGGTATACCCTAACTTTGTCTGTCTTTGAGACACCAAATATGAGAAAGAAATTAATAATGGGATGAAAACAGAGTAAGTCTATGATTTTTGAGGTCATGATGAAAAAATGTTAAAAGGGGTTTTCAGGTTACCATGGGGTGACAATGACACCCAGGAAGTTAAGGAAATTTTGTGAACTAGAATGGCCCATATTCAACGTAGGATGGCCTCCAGAAGGGACATTAGATGCTCAAATAGTGCAGCAGGTTTGGATAATAGTCACTGGGAGCCCAGGCCATCCTGATCCATTTCCATACATCGATATCTGGCTTGAAATTGCCCCAAATCTCCTGCCTTGAAGGTGATTCATCATTAGCAAACAGAGCCAGGCAAAGGTTTTAGCCATTTTATCTGGAGGCTCACCAGGGAGCCAGAGAAGTGACCCACTGCTCCTCTAATATTTCAAAGAGATATGGAGGAAGATATTGCCTTTCCACCTCCTTATAACCCTTCAAGCTCCCTCCCCCTTCCCCCTGAGCTTGAGACTCCTCCTGCATCTGTCTCTCCAGCCACAGCCAGAGTCAGTGCACTTGCCACTGCAGTCAGTGGCGCCCATCTCCCCGCCCCTCTCAGACCCAGATAACCCACCCCCACATGGGCCAGCAGCCGGAATGCGCCCCAGACCCAGATCTAAAACTCTCCAAACGCATGTAACGGAGACAAGTGAGCCTAAAAGACAGAGTGAGGATGGACCAGTCCAGACCAGCCATTCCATGATGGGTTATCTACCTTTCTCTACAACCGACCTCCTCAGGTGGAAACACAACACTCTACCATACTCCGAAAAGACACAAGCAATGGTTGACTTGAGGGAGTCCCTCTTCCAGACTTACTGGCAGACTTGGGAAGATTGTCAACAGTTACTCCATACTTTGTTTAATTAAAAATAAGAATGACAGAAACATGACAGTACCTAGAAGATCACACATCTCCAGGAATCAATGACCCTACTGACTGGGCTCAAGCTGCATGCCTGAAGAACACCCAACATGGGACTTCACCACAGAAGGAGGACAGGGCCACAACTGATGATACCTGGAAGCCTTCCGTCAGGGAGTCTGAGCTGGAGTCAACAATCCCATGAACATGACTAAAATATCATCAGTCACACAGCACCCTGGGGAGTCTCCCGGAGACTACTATGAAAGATTATGTGAAGTGTACCATGTATACGCCCCGTTGGACCCCGAGGTACCAGAAAGTCAACAGATGGTAAATACCTCTTTTGTGGCACAGGCTGCCCCAGATATCCGACGAAAGCTCCGGAAGTTGGAGGGCTTTGCCAGATGAATATCACTCAGCTGTTAGAGGTCGTCAGTACAGTTTTCACGAACAGAAATTTGCAGCTGAAAGAGAAGTGAAGACTAAAAAAGAAGGCCACCTTTTTCACAGCAGAACCAAAGAACAGATGCTGCAAAGGTGGGAAAACCCCAACCACAAAAAGGGGGGAAGCCCATAGCCCCCTTAGCAAGGGACCAGTGTGCATACTGCAAAGGTAAGGGAAACTGTAAGAATGTCCGAATTGGATGGGGACTTCAAAACCCAGCCAATATCTGGAGGAACCTCGAGGTGAGAACCCTCTTGATCTGGCCAGGGTAGAATTGGACTGAGGGGGACCGGACTCTTTGTTTCTTGGCCCCCATGAACCCATGGTTGAAATGAGGTGGTGGGCTGAACAATAACTTTCATGGTTGACACTGGGGCTGAATACTCCTTTGTTACTTCCCTGGTAGCGCCCTTAGGCCAAAAGACCATTCTTGGGGCTACTGGGACACAGGCAATGCAACGACCCTTCTGTCAAGCTCAACAAGGTGCACTTGGGGGTCACAAGGTCCGGCATGAGTTCCTCTACTTACGTGATTGCCCGATGCCTCTCTTGGGCCGGGATCTACTCTCCAAACTTGGGGCCCAGATACCTTTTGAACCCACTGGACACACTAGCCTGCAATGAAACCCAAGGCAGAAGGAAACCCTGGTCTTGGCGATACCCCTGCCAAGGGAAGAAGAATGGAGATTGTTCTGTGCCCAGGCCTTACCTGGTAGCCCCTAAGAATTCAGGCTTCCATTCCCCTCGCTATGGGCTGATGATAACCCGCCTGAAATAGCTTGGAATCGGGTCCCAATCATTGTTGACCTGATCCCTGAAGCTCAACCTCAGACACCAAGGCAGTACCCCATTCCACTAGAGGCTAGAATGGGCATACAAGAGCACCTGACCAAGCTCAGAGAAAGAGGTATTCTAACTGAGTGCCAATCAGTTTGGAATACCTTACTCTTGCCAGGCAAGAAGCCAGGAGGACACCAACCAGTACAGGATTTGAGGGCCAGTAGCAAAGTGACGCTTTCCTTACACCCAGTCATTCCGAACCCTCAGTATACTCTCCTCAGCCAAATTCCGTGGTCAGCCAGAAGGGTTGCATGCTTCGACCTAAAGGATGCTTTCTTCTGCCTCTGCCTGGCTCCACAAAGTCAATCATTGTTTGCCTTTGAATGGACTGAGCCTGTTACAGAGCGTCAGATGCAGCTGACCTGGACACTACTTTCCCAAGGTTACAACAACTCGCCCATTCTTCTGGGGGAAGCCCTAGGTTCAGATCTCGCTGAGTTTCTGAAGGAAACCACAGGGTATGTCCTTCTCCAGTATGTAGAAGACCTCCTCCTTTCCAGTGACACCCAGGAAGACTGTATGAAAGGTACACAGGCCCTCCTACAGCTCTGATCCTACTTGGGGTACCAGGCCTCATGGAAAAGGGCACAGATTTGTCCGCAGCAGGTCCAATACTTAGGCTCCCTCCTCACAAAAGGAAAAAGAGAATGAGGACTGGAAAGGAAGAAAGTGTGGCACCACACTGCCACAGCCCCAAACAAAACGAGGCTTGTGTGAATGTTTAGGGGCCGGAGGGTTCTGTCGCATTGGGAATCCTCAGATGCTCAGCCATAGTGAGGTCCTTCTATGACCTGTTGGGAGGACCAAACTTGGAGTCCCCCACATGGACTGAGGATGCGAGGGCCGCTTTCACAGAAATAAAGTTGGCTCTGGGACAAGCCCCAGCCCTTGGTTTGCCTGACATAGAAAGGCCCTTTAACTTCTTCATACATGAAAAGGAGTGCTCACTCAGAGCATGGTGCCTTGGCAATGGCCAGTATTCTAACGGTCAAAAAAAAAAAAACAAAACTTGATCTTGTGGCTGCAGGATGGCCCCTGTGCCTCAGAGATCAGAGCCACAGTCCTGCTCATCAAGGATGCAGACAAGCTCACACTGGGCCAAACACTTAATCTTAAGGTCCCACACACGGTCGTGTGGCTCACAAGCACCCAAGGATATCGTTTCCTCTCCATTTCTCAGCTGACACAATCCCAAGGCCTTCTCTATGAGAACCCAAGGCTCACTCTCGAAACAGTCTAAGAACACTAAACCTGGCCACCTTCCTTCCCACAGAGGAGGGAGAACCTGACCATGACTGTTCTCGAGTAGTGGATGAAGTCTACGCCAGCTTCCCACACCTCTAAGACCAGGGTATAACAAACCCAGAGATCACCCTGTTCAGCGATGGGAGCAGCTATTTAGAGGAGTGCAGCCAAAGAGCAGGGTATGCGGTAATCACAACCACGGAAGTTCAGGAAGCCAAGGCCTTGTCGGAAGGATGGTCGGCACAATGGGCTGGACTCAGTACGCCTTAACCTGATCCATCATCCTTAGCAAAGGTAAATGAGTTGACATCTACATCGATTCCTGGTATGGCTTCGCTACTGTGCATGTACATGGGGCCATGTATAAAGAAAAAGGCCTCGTTACCGCTTCAGAGAAAACTATCAAAAATGAGGAAGAAACACTAAAGCTTCTTGAGACCATATGGCTACCAGACAAAGTAGCTATCCTACACTGTGAGGGACCTCAGAAATGAGATGCCCCCATAAATCAAGGAAATCACCTGGCCGACTAAACAGCCAGAGTGGCTTCCTGAGGTGAGCTAGGTGAAGCTCCTACCTACACTCTGACTCTTGCGCCCCAGAAGGAAGCCTCCCCACCCCTGTACACGAGTGAAGAAAGAAGTTGGGCCTCGACAGAAGTGGGCACACTAAGCCAAGATGGATGGTGAGTCTTGTCCCGTCATCTATGTGAAAGCACCTAGTGAAGGAATATAACTAACTCACCGTCTTAGGGAAAACTGCTCTAGAGGTCCTCTTCAAAAAGAACTACAATATCAGCCAGCTGCTGGCATTATGCCAGGCTTCAGTGAATAATGTGTAACATGTGCCAAAAACAATGCTTGCTCTGCCCCACAGCCCCTGCCTGGCTCACAAAGGATGGACTTAGGGGTGGACTTTACCAACATACAACCAAATAAAGGGTTTAGGTACCTTCTTGGAACAATCTGCACCAATTTGGGATACCTCCAAGCATTCCAGACCAGAATGGAATGAAGTCACGAGGTGGCCAACGCTCTTCTACGGGAGATTGGGCTTAACCACACACAGTAATAATGGACCTGCATTTGGAGCGGACATTATACAAACCCTAACAAAGTCCCTTAACATTGCCTGGAAACTGCACACTACTTACCGCCCCCTGAGCTCAGGGAAAGGTAGAGCGGATGAATTGCACCCTCAAGGAAATCCTGGCCAATTTCCACCAAGACACTCACCCCCTATTGCCAGATTTACTTCGGCTGGCCCTCCTGTGTGCCCAATGCCCGCCTGGGGCACTGGGATTCTCCCCTTTTGAGTTATTATATGGGCGACCCTCCCCCTCCCCACACACGTTTAGGAAAGCTCCCAGGAGACCTACACCAGATTGCAGACAAGGAAATATGTTGCACCCTTGGGGTGTTCTACCTGTGTTCTAATTCAGCCTATGGATGCTTAGAGGCCAACTGGACTCAGAAATGTTATTCCATCTTCCGGACCCCAGGGATATTTGTATACACTGAGGATCAGTTCCTAACAACCTTTAGCCCCAAGTCTCAGGCTAAACGGGCAGTCCTGCTACCCATTCGGATAGGCTCAGAAATAGTGACAGGAATAGGAACTGGTAGAGGTGGCATAGGTTTATGCACAGGATTGTACCATAGACTATCTCAAGAGCTAAATGAAGACATGGAATGGGTGGCCGATTCTCTGGTAACCTTAGAAAACCAAATAAACTCTCTGGTGGCAGTAACCCCCAAAACAGAAAGTCCCTGACCTCCTCACTTCAGAAAATGGAGGGACTTGCATCTTTTCGGGGGAGGAATGTTGCTAGTTTTTTTTTTTTTCAACGTTTTTCATTTATTTTTGGGACAGAGAGAGACAGAGCATGAACGGGGGAGGGGCAGAGAGAGAAAGGGAGACAGAGAATCGGAAACACGCTCCAGGCTCCGAGCCATCAGCCCAGAGCCTGACGCAGGGCTCGAACTCACGGACCGCGAGATCGTGACCTGGCTGAAGTTGAACGCTTAACCGACTGCGCCACCCAGGCGCACCAAGGAATGTTGCTAGTTTTTAAACCAGTCAGAAATACTTACAACTTAGTTTAAGGAAATAATAATAATAATAATAATAATTATTATTATTATTCAACATTGACAACAGGAAAGTACCAATCAATGGAACAAATGAGATCTCACAGATTGGGATCCTGGCTTCCTGCCCCGGCAGGGCCCCTCTTCTCCCTAATTTTACTTGTATCCATTGGCCCCTGTATACTGAATACCATGGTACATTTTATTGAAAACACTGTTGCTCACCAAACTACTGCAGGCATCTTAGCCTTCTGAGGGCACCAACCTAAAAAACTGAAAGGTGATACCTACTAAAAAGGTGTTTTAAAAGGCAAAAAAGGGGATAATGTTGGAGAAGTGAATAAAATACTGCACCAAAGCTGGCTGGTGGGACTAAAACGAACTCTGGTCTCTATCTTGGAGACCCCTCCTCCTGGTTCTTCTCCCTTTGTTTTCTGTGTGCAGGAAAACCCCCACAGATATGACAGCTGATGACTGGAAATTTCCTGCCCCACTTTCATTCAGCGCTCAGAAGTTTGGAGAAACAGGGTCCTCTGAGCCCACCGTTCCACCAAGATCTGCAATCCAAAGGAGATCTCCGAGTGCCACTTTGTTTTCCGCCAGCGTTCCAGCCTGGTTTTGTAACATTATAAACACAGAAGTGAACAAGACAGACCAAGTCCCTTCTTTATACAGTATAAGGAGGCAGAGGACCGTTAACTGGTAAACAAGTAATTAACAAGTGTACAAGGTTAATGGGGTGCTGGGACTCAACCAGCTCCAAGTTGTCTAAAGGGAACATATGCCATATCACCCATCTCATGTATGGATCATAGTTCTAAGTGTTGTGACGTTTATAATTGATACACGTGATAACTGCCAGGGTATTTCCCCTTTTCCCAAGTTACATTTATTTTGAAGAACTTATGTGAGTTAATGAAAGATACTGGGGATTCCGAGATCAGTAGATGCTGGTGGACCAGATTTGAAATAGCAGCCCCAGCGGTCAAAAGACACAATATCTAATCATGTTTGTTTGTTTTTTTTTTAACAACTTCATTAATGTTTAACTGACATACACAAACTGTACATATTTAAAGTACGTAATTGGTGGAGCACCTAGATGGCTCAGTCACTTGAGCATCAGACTCTTGATTTTGGCTCAGGTCATGATCCCAGGTTCGATCAAGACCTTTATTGGGCTCCATGATAAGCATGGAGTCTGCTTAAGATTCTCTCTTTCTCCCTTGCCTCTCTCCCCCAGTTATGAATGCCTCAGCTCTCTCTCTGAAAAAAAAGCCTTTGCGGCGCCTGGGTGGCTTGGTCGATTAAGCGTCCGACTTCGGCTCAGGTCATGATCTCATGGTCCGTGGGTTCGAGCCCCGCGTTGGGCTCTGTGCTGACAGCTCAGAGCCTGGAGCCTGTTTCAGATTCTGTGTCTCCCTCTCTCTCTGCTCCTCACCTGTTCATGCTCTGTCTCTCTCTGTCTCAAAAATAAATAAACGTTAAAAAAAATTTTTTTAAAAAGCCCTAATAAATAAATTACTTAATTAATAATTAATACTAATACTAATAAATAAAATTACATAATTTGGCAAATTTTGGTTACATACACACCAATGTATACATAACAACAAGGAAAAGAATATGTGTCACCACTAAAAATGTCCTTGTATCCCTTAGATATCCCTCCGTCCCCCACGTCTTCCTGATTCCCATTCCTAGGCAATCTCTGGTCTGTTTTCTGTCCCTACATATTATCTTGCATTTTCTAGAATAGTATACAAATAAAATTATATAAGACATACTCCTTATTTTTCAGGGGTGGGGAGTTGACTTCTTTCACTTGGTATTTTGAATATTATCCATAGTGTTGTGTGTTCCAATAGTCTGTTACTACTTGTTTATCCGTTCACATTTCAGTGGACATTTGTATTATTTCCACGTTTGGCGTATTTATTTCTTTTTATTAGAGGGGGGGAGAAGGAGAGGGGAGGGTGGAAGGACAGGTGGGGAGGAGATAGGGAAAGGGAGATGGAGAGGGAGAGGGAGATAGAGAGGAAGAGGGAGAGGGAGAGGGAGAGAGAAAGAGAGAGAGCAGAGGGAAAGAGAAAAAGAATCTTAGGCAGCCTCCATGCTTAGTGCGGAGCTCAATGTGATACTCAATAACAGGACCCTGGAATGATGACCCAAGCAGAAATCAAGAAATCAAGAAATCTACCAACTGAAGCACCAGCTGCTCCTTAGCCTATTAAAAACAAAGCTTCTAGAAACATTCATTTTTTTTCTTTTCTTTTTTCTCTCTCTTTTTTTGTTTTGTTTTGTTTTGTATGATCGTAAACTTTGATCTCTCTAGGGGAAATATTTGAGAGTAGATTTGGCTGAATCATAGAAAGGTTGCATGTTCAGCTTTTTAGGATACTGTCAAACTGTTTGCCAGGGTAGTTTTATCACTTTCACATTCTCATCAGCAGTATGTGAGAATTCCATTTCTTTCATATCCTAGCTAACACTTCGGAGCCGTGTCTTTTGATTTTAGACATCTCGTAGGTATGAAGTAGTAGTTGATCTCATTGTATCTCATTTATCTCATTGTGGTTTATATTTGCATTTCCCCTCATGATGCTCAACACATTTTCATGTGTGTATCTGCTGTACATATATCTTTTTTGGTAATGTGTCTTTTCAAATCTTTTGCCTGTTTTTGGATTATTTTGCTTCAGAATATTGAATCTTGCGGATTGCCCATATGTTCTAGATATAAGTCCCATTTCACATAGGTGATATGGAAATATATTCTCCCAGTCTCAGTCTTCTATTTCAAACTCTTTGTCCTTTGAAAAGCAAAAGTTTTAGTTTGATAAAATCCAATCAATCATATTTTTTTTCTTGTAATGAATCATATTGTTGGTGGTGTAGCTAAGAAATGTTTGCCTAATCCAAGATCATAATGGTCTCCTACTTTAGGTACTTTAAAACAGTTATCGTACTGTATTCTAGATTGCGGATTCTAGATTGATGAGAAATCTTTTTCCTCCCTTTGTCTGGATTAAAGCAATTTGATTGTGGGGTGCCTTGGTGTAGTTTTCCTCATATTTCCTGTCCTTGAGGTTCATTGAATTTATTGGAACTATATATTTTTAGTTTGCATCAACCTCAACAACTATAAATTCAAATTAGTTTCATTATTTACTGAAACTAGTTTTCTTGTCTGTGTTCCTTGGAGATACAATTACATGTATATTGGATGATTTGCAGTCACATTTTCTCTGTGTGTTTCATTTCAGATGATTTCCATTGCTATGTCTTTAGGTTCATCAAAGTTTGTTTTTTTTTTTTCTGCACTGTCTATATGCCTTTAATTCCATTCAGTAATCATAGACCAGATTTCTTATTTTAGTCATTGCTTTTGTCATGAGAAGTTTGGTTAGGTCTTACATATCACTTGCATGTCTCTATTTAACATGCTCATTCTGCCCTATAATTTCTTGGATATATTGATCATAGATATAATAACTATTTGAATGTTCTTATGTATGAATTATATCATTTGTGTAATTTCTGGGTCAGTGTCAGTTGAGTTCCCCTTCCTTACGTGTCTTAGTTTCCTGCTTCTTTGCATGCCTGATAATTTTTTATGGGTTGCCAAACATGGTCAGTTTTAGCCTGTCAGAGGCTGGATACTTCTAGATTCCTAAAAATATTCTTGGTTTTTGTTTTGGGACATAGTTTAGTTACTTACAAATAGGTTGATCCTTTCAGGTCTTTCTTTAAATATACTTTGGGCAAGGCACAGGCAGCACTTAGTTTAGGGATAATTTTTGTCCAGTACTGACACAAAAATCAAGTATTTTCCAAATGGCATGTAAATTGTGAGGTCTTCCACACTGGCTGTCAGGCATTATTCCTGACCGTGTATGGCAGTGGGTATTGTTCCTTCCCCTGGTCTCAGTTTCCTCATACACAAGAGTTTATCAATATTCAATTGAATACTCAAGGCAGGCAATCTGTTGATCTCTGGAGTTCTCTCTGTGAACAACTTTCTCTTCTTTGGTACTCTGCTCTGTGAAAGATAGCAGTCTTCCTGAATCAGTGACTACCCCCTCCACAATTCAGGGAAACTGTTGGGCTATGCCAGCTTCCTCCTCTCTAAACCACAGACTCAAATCCCCACCTAGTCAATAAGCTAGGGCACTATAGGAACCATTTCATTTATTTCCCAATATCAGGGATCACTGCCCTTCACTGCCTGATGTCTGATGTTTTGAGAGCAGCTTCTTATATATTTTCTCTACGCTTTTAGCTGCTTCCAAAAGGAGTATAAATCCAGTTTTTGTTATTACATTTGGCTGGAAGTAGAAGTGTTAACACCAATTTACATTTTAGTATTGAGCCTTACTTCTCTGGCTTAGTTCTTTTATCTTTTATTCTTCTTTGATGATAGACTTAATGTGAACATATGGAGAATGGCCATTGCTAGACATAGGGAGAAACTAGGGATGAGCTGGCAGATTGGAAGTATAGTTAAAGAAGAAAAAAAAAGGAAAGAATGAGAATATGCAGTCAAATCTTGAAGAAAGGAATTGATGGCGATTGTCAAAGCCATGTGAAATCCCAGCTTCCACTTTAACACCCATAATATGAGAATTCAAACTAATGTCTTCAACTTGGAAACCTTAATCTGCCAGTGAGCTTTACTAATTTCTACTGTTCTTCATAACTCCGTAACAAAGGCCGAGGTTTGGAATTTCTCACCTTTGTTTCTCAGAGAGAAATCACACCAAAGTCACCCAGAAAGCTGTGCTTGGGTGAAAACTAAACGTCTTACATGATTTTTTTTTTTTTTTTTTGCTGCTTTGCTCAAATGATTCTTTAGCAGTGTTCGCCCTGGAAGAGAACAAACTGTGGCACAGAAGAAAACACAGTGGACATGGAGTAGGAGTCTAGGGTTGTTGTCTAACACAGTCATAAACAAGTTATGGGGAAGGCACTTGACTTTCCTAGGTCTCAATTTCCTCACCTGGAAATTGGAATAAGGACTCCCATATGAAGGGCCATTGTGAGATTAAATGAGATGATGCACGTGCCAGTTTTACAGAGCCTAACACTTAATATTACATGCAAGCGTCTGTGCATGATTTCTTCTAGAGGGAGGGATTTGCATTTCTTTTAGTGGAAGGAAAGAGATGAATATACAAGTGGACTATCAAATAAGAGGTGGATAGAGGACTGGCTTTTGGTGTACCTCCTTGTACTCATTCAGCCATCCTGGCCCTGGGCTCCCTCCAAATTAAAGAATCAGTGTCAGAAGACCTGAGATCCACCCGTAGGTATCTGACCCCACACAGAATATTAGCCTGTCTTAGCTGTTCAAATGAGGATAATGATGGCTATCATCGGTGGAGCACTTGTTCCGTGTTGTCAGGTGTTGGATTAAGCACCTTGCCAATACTGGCATTTAAACTTTTTGACGCTTTGTTATTATTTCCATTTTATAAATCAGGCAGCTGAGTTTCAGATATGTTTAGTAATTGGTCCAAGATAACACAAACACAAGTGGTGTGGCTGGGATGGGCACCAGCTCTGCTCCTATGCCAACATGCATGCTCTCACCCATGTTACACTGCCTTCCCATTAGCACGTTAAGGGTTTGGAAAGCTGAGGGCCAACCCTGATAAAGTACCATGGAGTATGTTGGTGCCCTAGCTAAGATCTTTTTTCCCTTACCTTACCGGAAACATTTTCATATTAACTGAAACACTAGTCCCTGCACAAGACAACTTTCCTCAAATTTCTCTTAACGCTATACACTGGTCAGAATATAAAAAGCAACGACTTCAGAACTTGAAAGTTAGCAATAGGAGGTGAATGAGGGAAGGGAAGCAAAACAAGAATGACCCTGTGATGGTTATTATTACGTGTCTACTTGAGTTGGCCGTGGGGTGCCCCAGACTAAACATTTTTTCTCGGGATATTTGTAGAGTGTTTCTGGGTGAGATTAGCGTTTGATTTGGTAGACTCAGTAAAGCAGACTATCGTCGCCAGTGAGTGTGGGCAGCATTCAATGTCCTGAGGTCCTGAAGAGAACACAGGGTAGAAAAAGGAGGAATTCATGCCCCACCGCTTCTTTTCTCAGCCTTAGAAGGTGTTCCCGTTTAGAGGCAGAGCAGTGGGTCGGGTAAGGGGTTGGTTCTCCGGAAGTGCCTTTGCTCCAACAACCCACAGTGATGTGATTTCCCTGCAGGACTGAAATGAGGGCCCATGTGCGGTTATGGGTCTGGGGTAGCGTTGGAAGAGCGGAGCCAAACATATGAGTGGGCCAGACTGAAACTGTCTCAGGATCTCCTCCTCCATCTCCATCACGGCCATGGAAATGTCATGGAGAGAGTGTGACTTCCACACAGGATTTTCCCCAATGGTAATTGGCCCCAATCCGTTATTTCTTTCAGACGTCCATGCTAGGTCCCTTTAGGGCCGGAGCCCAGGCCAGCGTTAGGGTTAGGTCCTAGCTACCTGCATGTAGATCTCCTGGTTTCCCAATACCATTTGTTGAAGAGACTGTCTTTCCCCCATTGTTTATTCTTGCCTCCTCTGTTATAGGTTAATTTACCACATAAGCATGGGTTTATTTCCTGGCTTTCTATTCTGTCCCATCGATCTATGTGTCTGTGTTTGTGCCACTACCCATACTAATTGCTCTACTTGAAGCTTTGTACTACATCTTGAAATCTGGGATTTTGATACCTCCAGGTATGTTTTTGTCTTTCAAGATTATTTTCACTATTCAAGGTCTTTTGCGGTCCCATACATATTTTAGTATTAGTTGTTTCCGTTCTGTGAAAAGTGCCTTTGGTACCTGGACAGGGATTGCATTGAAACTGTAGATAGTTATGAGCAATATGGACATTTTAATGATATTGATTCTTCCAATCCATGATCATGGGATACCTTTCCATTTGTTTGTGTCATCTTCAATTTCATCATTGACTTGTGGTTTTCACACTACAGGTCTTTCACTTCTTTGGATAAGTTTAGTTCTAGCCATTTTACTCTCTCTTTTTTTGGTGCAATTAGGAACGGTGTTGTTTTCTTAATTTCTCTTTCTGTGACTTCATTATTATTATATAGAAACCCTACCAATTTCTGTGTATCAATTCCGTATCTGCAACTTTACTGAATTCGTTTATTACTTCTAGTAGTTTTGGGGGGAAAGTTTTAGGGTTTTCTATGCATATTCTCATGTCATCTGTAGATCGTGACAGTTCAGCTTCTTTAGAAAGGTAGATGACTTTAATTTCTTTTTTCTTATCTGATTCCTGTGGCTAGGACTTCTAGTGTTATATTAAACAAGAGTGGCAAAAGTAGACATATTTATCTTGTTCTTGATCTTAGAGGGAAAGCTCTCAGTTTTTCACCATTGAGACGTTAGGTGTGAACTTAATATAAACAATATATAAAATAATATTTTTATGTGTTGAGGCATGTCCGCCCCCTTGACTTTGTTGAGAACTTTTACCATGAATACATGTTAAATTTTGTCATATGCTTTTTCTGCATTTATTGGTATAATCATATGATTTTTGCCCTTCGTTTTGTTGAGGTGGGATATTATGTTGATTGATTGGATGAGCCATCTTTGTTTCCCTGGAATAAAAGCCACTTAATCATTTTAGTGTGTTGTTGAGAGGAGTTTGCTAATATTTTATTGAGGATTTTAAAGTCTCTTTGGTTTGATATAGGTGTTGCTACCTGGTGCTGAGGTGTTGTTGTTTGATGTTGTTTTTGTTGTCCTTGTTGTTTGCTTTCATTTGCACGGGAAATGTATCTCCATCCTTTCACTTTCAGTCTGTATGTGTCTAGGTCTGAAGTGAGTCTGTGCTAGGCAGCATATGGATGAGTGTTGTTTTTTGTCCATCCTGTTACCCTACGTATTTGGACTGGAGCACTTCAGCCATTCATATTTAAAGTAATTGTTGGGGCGCCTGGGTGGCGCAGTCGGTTAAGCGTCCGACTTCAGCCAGGTCACGATCTCGCGGTCCGTGAGTTCGAGCCCCGCGTCAGGCTCTGGGCTGACGGCTCAGAGCCTGGAGCCAGTTTCCGATTCTGTGTCTCCCTCTCTCTCTGGCCCTCCCCCGTTCATGCTATGTCTCTCTCTGTCCCAAAAATAAAAATAAAAAAAGTTGGAAAAAAAAAAAAAAATAAAGTAATTGTTGACCGTGATGTACTAATTGTAATTTTGTTCTTTGTTTTCCAGTTGCTTTTATAGGTCTCTGTTTCTTTTTTTCCATACTCTCTTTCTTTCTCATAGATGGATTTGTGTTGTGCTTTACTTGGCTTTCTTTTTCTTTATTTTTCATGTATTTTGTGTTTTGAGTTTGTTATCACAAGGCTTACATATGACATCGCAAGGAAACAGCAGTCTATGTTAATTTGGTGGTCACTTAAATATAAACACATTCGAGAAATTTAAAAAGACTAACCTTTGGGGCAAGTGGGTGGCTCAGTCAGTTAAGTGTGCGATTTCGAGCTCAGGTCATGATCTCACAATACGTGAGTTTGAACCGCACGTTGGACTCTGTGCTGACAGCTCAGAGCCTGGAGCCTGCTTCAGATTCTGTGCCTCCCCTTCTCTCCGTCCCTCCCTGTTAACACTCTGTCTCTCTCTCTCAAACATGAAATAAAACTTATATTTTTTAGTAAAATAAAATACAAAGAGTAACTTTTTTAAGTCCCTCCTCCAAATTTGATGTGTATGTTGTCTTATTTTACATCTTTTTATTCATAATTCTGTAATATCTAATTACGATTTTCCCCCGTTAACATTTCTTGCATTGCTGATTAGTGGTGATAAGCTTCTTTATCTTCTGTCTGAGAAACTCTTTATCTCTTTTTTTTCAAATCTCAATGATAATCTTTCCAGGGAAAGTTTTCTTGGTCGTGGGATTATCCTTTCAGGCCTTTGAAGATATCATGTCACTCTATCCCAGCATGCCAACTTTCTGCTGAAATATCAGCTGACACCTTTAGGTGTTTGTTTTTTGTGATTTGTTTTTCAAATCATAGGTAACTTTTGCTTCTCTCTTACAACTTTTGAAATTCTTTATTAATCTTTAAACTTTGACCTTTTAGTTCTGATGTGTCAAAATGTAGGGCTCCTTGGTTTCATCATGTTTGGAACTCGGTGCTTCTTGTCCTACATGTCTGTTTTCTTCTCTAGTTTTGGAACGTCTTCAGTTATCTTTTCTTCAAATAATTTTGGTACACTTTTCCTTCTTGTGTAATCCCTATTATGTGGATTTTGCTCACTTGATATTTCCAAAGTATCCCTTAACCTATCTTCGTTAAAAAAAAAATTCTGCTGTTTGTTTTGGGTGCTTTCCCTTAATCTGCCTTCCATATCACTGATATGTCCTTCTGCATGCCGTCTTCTGTTGATTCCCTCTAGTGTTTTTTTTTCCAGCTGTTATATTCTTGAACTCTGATTTTGTGTGTGTTTGCTATCTCTTAATTAAGGGTCTCACTTAGTTCTTGCCTTTTCTCTGCAGCCCAGCGAGCACCTTGACCATCATTAATTTATATTCTTTATTTAATTGAGGCACAATGCTTACATGCGTTTCAGCTCTTTTCTGGGTTTTTTATTGTTCTTTATTTTGGAGCATATTTCCCTCTCTCTCCTTTTGCTTACCTTTCTGCATTTGTCTCTATATATGAGGCAGAGCAGCTACACCTCCTACACTTGAAGGAATTGTCTTATCTATGATTGTCCCCCTGGGTAGACTCTGTGTGCTAGTTGGTGACATTTGCTGGTTGGCTGAAGCCGTGGCTTGCATGGACTGGGGATCCTGGGGCTTTCTACATAACAGGCGCCCTCTCAGGATACTTAAAGCTGAAGTAAAGGCAGACTGGGTTGTCCCAGGATTCTGTGTGTTGAGGGTACCCTGGCAGGACAGCTGAAGCTGAAATGATTGCAAGTTGAGGGATGCTGGGGTGCTGTGTATAGGTGCCCTGTACAGGGTGGCTAGAATGTAAGCAGTCTGGGGGTCAGGTTGTCCTTGATCTCTCTATGCAGATGGTTCCTGGGCAAGATAGGTGAAGCTAAAGTGGGTACAAGCTGAAGGCACTGGGGGCTGTACATGCAGAGGATACCTTGCCAATATAGTTGAAGCTGAAATGGATATAAACTAGGGTGTACCAGGACTTTCCACTGAGAGAGTGCCCTGAAGGGGCCGTGGGAGCTGAGGTGGGTTACAGTCCAGGAATGGCTCTTTTGATAGTTCCTCTTTAAAATGCAATGTTTAAGGGGGGGGGGAAGCATGTCATGGGTGTGTGTGTGTCCAGTGCAGTTGGGGCTGGTGTGTGTTGTGTGCCTGGAACATACTGAGGCAGCAGGCCAGCTACAGCAACTGGACCCTGCTCTGGTCTTTGCTTTTAAGGTGGATGGAGAATGTGGGGCAGCTGGGTGGTTCAGTGGATGGAGTATCTGACTTCAGCTCAGGTCATGATTTCACAGTTCATGAATTTGAGAACCGCATTGGGCTTGATGGTGTCAGTGTAGAGCTTTCCCTGAATCTTCTTTCCCTCTCTTTCTGCCCCTGCTCTGCTTGTATTCTCTGCTTCTCAAAAAGAAGTAAACATTAAAAAATGTGGATGTAAAATGTAACCCTGCCATTCTCCCGTCTCTATGACACAGAGAGAACTCCTGTGGCTCCTCTGTCGTTGACAGAGTTCTAATGCTCTCTTTTATATGACAGTTGCTCTTTTCAAACTGCAGTGTTGTGTTTTTCTTTTTCTTTCTTTTTTCTGCCCTAAGAGAGAGGAGTCTGATCCTGGTTCTTCCCCAACCGCCCTTGGCAACGTTAGGGATGGGTGTTTCCTTTGTTACTGTCTCTCTGTCTTGCTGTTGTCTTTCGATTTTCTATGTTTGGTTAGGCACAATCTGTGCAGTCAGTCCTCAGCTCCTCACGAGGAATTGTTATATCAATGGGTGCAATCCCCAGGGAGCTGGACAAATTGGAAGTACACCTTCTGGCTGGTTCACCAGAAACGTAGTCAGGGAGTTCAGGCACAAGAGCACCTAGCTCCAGGGGACCCAACAAAGGTGAGGTTTGGCTACCCATTACTGACAAGATCGCGATTCAAAGGAACTAGTGGAGGTGAAACAAATGGGAAATTTATTCAGAGGCCGACACCAGAAATGCAGCAGACTCACATCAAAGACTCTCTCTAAAGTGCTGAAAATACTTCCAGGTTTCTGAAAGGAAAATGTGGGACAAAAAGAGGTAGGTATACACAGGTGGTCACTAAGGTCAGGTTGGTCATTGTCTTGGGCTTGAGGGTGGAGTCTTATTGGCTCAGGCAGTCCTTATTGCTAGAGGAGTAGATTCAGTTCCCATCAGGTGATACTTTGCTTTCAGGATCCTGAATTAAGAGATAAGCTGAGGGTGGGGAGGGGGCGCCTGGGTGGCTCGGCTGATTAAGCATCCTACTTCAGTTCAGGTCATGATCTCATGGTTCATGGCTTCATGCCCCGCATTGGGCTCTGTGCTGACAGCTCAGAGCCTGGAGCCTGTTTGTGATTCTATGTCCCCTGCTATCCCTGCCCGTCCCCCACTTGCGCTCTGTCTCCCTCTGTCTCAAAAGTAAATAATCATAAAGAAGGAGAGAAGCTGGAAAGAAAAAGTAAATCAATTGGAAAGTTTAAGGTCAATATGGAGGTAGTTGAAATCTTCTTTCACCTGGGAGGAGTTGAGTTCAAGGTCTTTCTACACAGCCATCTTGAACCGAAACTAGAATAGGGGCCCTCTGAATCCTATTTTGATTGGGGAAAGTTTGGGGAAATCCAAGGTAAGAGACAATAAAAGCAAAGAATCTGTCAGTTTTGTGTACATATCGACATAAACACCAGTACCTCCCCTGATTACAAGCGTGGCATGTACAGAAAAAGGCATAGAAACGGCCTTCAGATTGGAAAAAGTAAAAATAAAAACTATCTCGATTCTTTTCTTTATTTATTTTTCAAATTGTATTTTGGAAAGAGAGAATGAGCAGAGACGGGGAGAGAAAGAGACAGAGAGAAAGACAGAGAGAGAAGCTTAAGCAGGCTCCATGCTTAGCACAGAGCCCCACACGGGGCTCAATCCCCTGACCACGGGACCATAACCTGAGCTGCTGAACCCAGCAGTCTGGTAGTCAACTGATGGAGCCATCAAGGTGCCCTGAAAACTGCCGCAACTCGTAAATCATGGGGTTATCAACATGAAACAAATTCTAAGGGGTATACATCAGTTTTCTAGAACTCAAACATAATTAAATAAGCCCGAGAATACACAGTCAATATATACAACTCAGTTTTATTTTTACACATAAGCAATGAACAATTAGAATATGAAATGCTTTTAACGAACCATGTAATATCACACCAAACATTTAAATCTAACTGCCATGCACAGGATCTGTATGCTAAAAGCCACAGAAGGCTGATTGGATCAATCAAGGAATATAAATAAATGGAGAGATATGCCATATCTACCCTTGGAAGCCTCGCTAGGAAGATGTCAATTATCAACTTGATGTAGAGATTCAACATAATCCCAGTCGAAATCCCAGGATTTTTTTTGTGGATATCAGCAAGCTGATTCTAAAATGTGTGTGAAAAGACAAAGGAACTAGAACAGCCAAACAGCTCTGAAAAATAACCAAGTGGGAGAACTCATGCTGCACACTTTTAAGACTCAGTATAAACCTCCCGTAATCAAGGCAGTGTGATATTGAAGAAAGATGGAGACACAGGTCAAGAGGTAGAACAGAGAATCCAGAAACTGTCCCCATACACAAGCATCTTCACCCAACTTCTGATAATGACATATAGCCAACCTAACAGAAAAAGGGATGTAGTCTTTCATCAAGTGTTACCGGAACAATTAAGTGTTCGTATGCAATAGTAATCAATGAACTAAGTAATTAATTGTTTAATTGATCGGTTCATTGATTAATTAAGAGAAGCCTTGACCTAAATTCATAACTTATAAAAAAATTCACTCAAATGGATCATAGACGTAAGTGTAAAGTACAAAATTATAAAACTTTCATAAGAAAGGAGTGCTGTTGGTTTTTTGAATCATTCAATCAATACTTTTGGAGCATTTAGAGTGAGACAACACAGTCTACACCCTGAGGATCCACTAGTGAACAAAGGGAGCAAGAATCACTGGGATCTTGGTGATTAATAGTCCAGTGGGGGAGACTGACAAAGATTATGGAAACAGAAACTATGGTAGAGAATAATGAATGGGGAAAAAAAGGAAATACATCTTGGAGAGGATACCAGAATTGGGGGAGGGGGTGTGAAATACTAGACAGGGTGAAATACTAGACACAGAGCATCCTGCTAAAGAAAGTGTCAGTTGAATAAATATCTCAAGGAAAGGAGAGAACAACCTGCTGACAGGAAGGTGATCTAGGCAGAAGGACCCATGAATTCCCCAAGGCAGGAGTGTGAACATGTATACTGATGGGAAGCAAGGAGGCCAGTATAGACAGAGAAACGAGGATGAGAAGAAGGAGGAATAAAGAGGTGGAGGTTGTGGGTCAAGGAGGAGAAAAAGAGGATGAGGGAGAGAAGGATGTAAAGACTGCCAGCAATAGAAAAGGTGAAGCCAAATCTGGTCATACCTCTTCCTCCGCCTCACATTACCCGCTGCAGTTCTTTTTATTTTTTAATTGACATTTACTAAACTGTGTCTAGACCATGAAAAGCTAATTCTCCTTGTAGCAACTAATTGAAGCAAGAAAATGGAACATGCTAAATGATCAATAGCAGTGTTTAAATAGGTTATGGCATGCCATGTGGCCTTTAAAATTCATAGCCCTGCAGAACATTTATGACCTAGCGAAATGCTCGTATCACTAGATGACCAGAAATGGGATTCACAGCTACATATCTAATTTTGGTTAATGTATGTACATATACCTCTTCCCTGGTGATTATACCACAGTGTTAGAGGTGCTTACCTCCAGGGGCACCTGAATGGCTCAGTCGGTTAAGCATCTGGCTCTAGATTCCAGCTCCGTTATGATTCCACAGTGTGTGGGACCAAGCTGCATATTAGACTCTGCACTGACAGTGTGGAGCCTGCTTATGATTCTATCTCTGTCTCTCCTCCCATCGCTCACTCTTGCTCATCTCTCTCTCATTCTCTCTCTCTGCCAAAAATACATAAACATAAAAAAAGGTGTTTAGATATGCTTCTCTCCAGGTGTTTGACTTATGACCATTTTTCTTTCTTTTTTCTTTTTAATTTTTTAACTTTTCTGCAATAAACTTTAAGACTACCATAATCATAAAATAACGTTTCAAATAAATGATTCAGTCTAGTATCATTTAAATAAATAAAGTGTTTCAATTCATAAATTTATTAGGTACATTCAACATATCAAGGATAGTTTCAAATAGTCCAGTGTTAACGTTGCTAAGGTCTAGATTACAATGGGAGTCTAGGGATATTTGGGTAGCTGAGTCAGCTGAGTGTCCAACCTCTGCTCAGGTCATGATCTCACAATCTGTGAATACAAGCACCACACCAGACTCAGTGCTATCAGCATAAAACTCACTTTGGATCATCTGTCCCCTCTGTTTGCCCGTTCTCTCTTTGTGCTCTCTCTGTCTCAAAATCAACATTAGTTTTTTTATTTTTTATTGTTTTAATTTTTTAATGTTGATCTATATTTAAGAGAGAGAAAAAGTGTAAAAGCTGGGCCAGAGAGATAGAGAGATAGAGAGAATCGAAATCCGATTCCGGGCTCAAACTGACAGACTGTGAGATCATGACCTGACCTGAAGTCAGATGCTTGACCAATTGAGCCACACAGGAGTCCATAAAAACTGTGAGTTTATAAGATACTACATTTGTTTGAAAATCATAGGGGCGCCTGGGTGGCGCAGTCGGTTAAGCATCCGACTTCAGCCAGGTCACGATCTCGCGGTCCGTGAGTTCGAGCCCCGCGTCAGGCTCTGGGCTGATGGCTCAGAGCCTGGAACCTGTTTCCGATTCTGTGTCTCCCTCTCTCTCTGCCCCTTCCCCCATTCATGCTCTGTCTCTCTCTGTCCCAAAAATAAATAAACGTTTAAAAAAAATCATATAATTGGCTTTACGCAATATGCTATTGGCTTTAGGAAAGACTTTAGTGAACAGAATCTCAACCCACTTACTCTAATAAATATATTAACTTCCAAAATATCATCTTCAGTGGGTCTGCTCCAGGACCACATCATATTAAACACGAACAAACAAGCAAGCAAGCAAACAAACAGACAGACAAAGAAACAAACAAAACAAGAACTAGTAGCAAATCATGACGCATAATGATCCATCCCACTGTCAAATTCTGTTACTATTTTTTTGGCCAAAGAGCTTATTTCAAAGGATTCTATTGTTTTTAATGCAGATGAACTTCTGCAATTAGTTCAGCATATAGGTTTGAGGACATACTGAAAATGTAAAGGAAATACAGAATTTTATATTGTATAAACTTAGGCCTCTAACTTCCATGAAACTCCAAAAGGAGGACATTACCAGCACCATGAATTCTCTCCCTGTGATCACTCCCCATTCCTGCTCCATCTACCTTTCCAAACGTAATCCATATCCTGACTTTGAGCAACAGAGATTAAATTAGTCCATGTTTGAATTTTATAAAAATATAATGGAATAATGTGCATTTCTTTAGATCTGGCTTCTTCCGTTCAACATTATAAGGCTCATCGATGTTGTTTTGCATAGGTGTAACTCAGGGATTGGTACTTCCACATTGTATTCCCTTACATGATTATTTAACAATTTGCTTATCCATTCCACTGTTGATTCACGTTTGGAATGTATGTTTCCATACTGTACTTATTATACGGAAGGCTGCTATGAACATTTCCCTTTTACTGTGCTCAGCACGAAGCGTATCTACTACAGCGTGTTAATGTTTAGTTAGCTGCCTTAGCCTTAAACCCTGGCTGTACATAAGAATCACCCTGATGTCTGGATGGCAGTTCCACAGATCATGCTAATTTGAGCTTGTTTTAAGAACCACTAGGGTATTGATTTGTATTTCCCTGATGAGGAGCGACGTTGAACATCTTTTCATGTGCCTGTTGGCCATCCGGATGTCTTCTTTAGAGAAGTGTCTATTCATGTTTTCTGCCCATTTCTTCACTGGGTTATTTGTTTTTCGGGTGTGGAGTTTGATGAGCTCTTTATAGATTTTGGATACTAGCCCTTTGTCCGATGTGTCATTTGCAAATATCTTTTCCCATTCCGTTGGTTGCCTTTTAGTTTTGTTGGTTGTTTCCTTTGCTGTGCAGAAGCTTTTTATCTTCATAAGGTCCCAGTAATTCACTTTTGCTTTTAATTCCCTTGCCTTTGGGGATGTGTTTTGTAGCAACGTGGATGGAACTGGAGAGTGTGATGCTAAGTGAAATAAGCCATACAGAGAAAGACAGATACCATATGGTTTCACTCTTATGTGGATCCTGAGAAACGTAACAGAAACCCATGGGGGAGGGGAAGGGAAAAAAAAAAAAAAAAAAAAGAGGTTAGAGTGGGAGAGAGCCAAAGCATAAGAGACTGTTAAAAACTGAGAACAAACTGAGGGTTGATGGGGGGTGGGAGGGAGGGCAGGGTGGGTGATGGGTATTGAGGAGGGCACCTTTTGGGATGAGCACTGGGTGTTGTATGGAAACCAATTTGACAGTAAATTTCATATATTAAAAAATAAATAAATAAATAAATAAATTAATTAATTAATTAAAAAAAAAAAAAAAAAAAAAAAAAAGAACCACTAGGGTAGTTGTTGAAATCCCCAGACAAAAGGAGGAGATGAATCCAGTTTAAGGAATTCTCAATGGGTTCCTCTTTCAGGACACTAAAATGCAATGTAAAAATTATTTTGTGGCCATATTGACATCACCTTTCTCCTCCTCCTCCTTCTTCTTCTTCTTCTTCTTCTTCTTCTTCTTCTTCTTCTTCTTCTTCTTCTTCTTCTTCTTCTTCTTCTTCTTCCTCTTCCTCTTTTTTCATAAAGTTCCTACACAAAAAGACTACCTATAGGCTTTAAGATGCTCTGCATGGCTTCCATAACATCTTGAAAATTCCCCAAATTCTCAAAGGAAACGTCTTTAGACATTTTTTAAAAATATGTGTTCCATGATACGGCACACTTGAGTGGGAGATTAGGGTATCAAATATCTAGACATACCCTAGTTTGGTATCCCAGCTCCATAAATACTGAGACTGGAAAAGGCAAGAGTTAATTTTCCATGGTCCAGATAAAGACAGAATTAAGTGAGATCTCCTTAGTAGTAACTGTTACAACTGAAAATTTAGTTGGTGGTCTTTAATTTTCTAGTTTCCTGAAACTGCTTTTTGGATTCATGCCCAGAATCTGTCTTGATGAATATATGTCAGAGAATGAAAGCCAAAAACGAACAATGTGACCCTAGAAAGTACTGCAACAGTTAACATTGAGGTATCACAAAACTCTGAAAACACGTTCTTCAAGTTCAGTCTCCAATATGCACTGAGAGGTAGGAGAAAACGGAGGTCATAATATAACTCTTTTGTGAAACGTGAATATATGTGCAGTAACTTATTATTTTTGTGAAGTTAGGTAATTGCCTCTGGTTTGTGATGTAACGTTGTTTCAAGGTTGCACTTGAATCCGAAAATTCCTTCAGCAGACTCCCCTCCCACCTGATTTGACGTTGACTCAACCACTTCACCAAGAAAGATTTCTAAACTTTGACCATGTTTGACTGTTTATAAAAGTTTCTGGAAGCATTGAAGACCTCATCTTTGCCTTCAAGAAACTTACAATATTTGAGGGTAGAAAAAACCCAAACAGCATACAAACACAGTAAGACTTCAAGGTCAAGTTTCATGTATCAGGAGAAGTCCACTGAGCTGAGTTGATCAGTAGAGGCATCTCAGAGGCATAGCACAAAGAATCTTAAAGGATGACCAAAGTTCTAGCTGGCAGGCAGAAAGGAGAAGGACAAAGGAGACAAAAGCAAATGTGTGTGAAAAAAGGAGGGGCAGGCATTCCAAGAACAGCGAGAACAACCCTGTTGGAGTTTGAGGTTCTTCTACAACAGTGGCCATTAAGTATTTGTGATGATGACAAAGACTGGGTAGAAGATGAGGTACCTACGTAACCCATAAATTCCATAATCTTATGTCAGGAGGTCTTGTTGACAGCAAAGAATTGGAGACCATCAGTTAAAACCTCAAGATGGTAATAACGAAGCAATTTGGTAGAAACAAAACAACGGAAAGTTATAATTCTAAGCAAACTTCTGTAAGTGTGTGAATTAATACCCAATCAATAAGCAATTGAAATCCATGACCAACTTAAGACCCCTCTTGTGTTCCTCTGTTAATGGGGCATCGTCTTCAGTTGCTCAAGAGGGAAAGAGACTCCTTGTCAGTCGTCCCCTCCTCAACGTCTTTCCTGTGATCCATTCAGCAGCAGGGGTTCTCAACTCCACCTCCAACGTATGCCAAGCCAGCTAGTTTCTCACCACCTTCTGCCTACTCTCCGTTTTCGTTCTTAGCCTCATGCTGCCTTTCCCTTCCCACCAAAATCCCAGTTCATTCTTTTCACTGCATCAGGAATGCAATCCAAAAATCCTGAATCTGAGCAGTTCATTCCTCTGCTTAAAACAACCCTCTAATCTCCACTGTACTCAAAATGACACATAGAATCTGTAACGTGACCACCAGACGTTGGCAGTCCTGCCTCGTCACCCCTCTAATGCCATCTTTCCTCATTCTCCTTTCATTAGGTGATTGGGACCGTCTCTTCTCCTGGTTTCTCAAATTAGGCCCACGTAGGTTCCGCTCAGGATGCATTTTGTGTTCACTAGTTTCCTTACTGTTCTTGCTACGGGTCCAAGTTTGAATAAAGGACTTTTCTCCCCAAGAAACCTTTGTTGGCCTATCCTCTAATCGAGATTTTGTGCCCTGTGTCATTCCTTCTCATAACATTTAGTCTTTTATTTAACAGCATTTGCCACAAGTTGTAATTACACATGTACCTTTTGTAGCTAAGGTTTGAAACATCCTGAATATATGGAACGCGCATGTTTGATTATCACTGTGTACTTGAACCTAATAGCACCTGACACCTAAGGTGCTCAACATGTATATCCACAGTGCCTGAAATAGGGGACTTTTAAGTATCTCCCGGTGTGCTGGACTGCAATATACATTCAAGTCTTCAATAATCTCTACCACCAAATTTAGTATTCATATACAAAAAAGGGAAGGGTCACCTCCTCAAGAATAGGAAAAACAGTTTGCCTTGTTGATAGCTTCTATGGTGTAGCTTACATTTTGACCTACGAAAGACCCCACCCTGGAGATACAGTTTGCATGGATGTAGTGACAACTATGTGGAAATCAAAACAAAATAGAGTGTTTATTGAGTGTAATGTTCCAGATTTTTTCCACACATTTTACAGCATTACCAATAATCTCACAACCATACTGAACATAGGCGGTATACTTCCCCTTTACAAATTGGAAAAGCAAACTCTGAGGTATCATTTGCCTATAATCTAAGATCTGGCTGGTCAAAGAAATCGATGGGGCCAGGTAATTTAAAAAATCCACAATTTTGTCCAAGGTAACCTCTGGGAAATCAGAAAATGAGCGGCTTTCATAAGTGCAGCTGCCCAGAGCCTTTTGGTGGAGCCGTTCGTGTGGAGCCCGGGGTTTGGCGCCATCACATCTCCAGGATGTGATCTCCAGGTTACCAGGAGAAACCCCCATTGTTGGGAAGGGCAAGAACATCCATCCATGGCAACTTAAGGTGTTTTAACCCCTGTCAAGATAGTGCAAACCTCCACTTTGGCTTTCAAAGATGACATGAGACTGAACGCGGAAAACCCAAAAGACTCCATGAAAACGCTGGCAGATCGGATACATGAATTGAACAAACTCACAGGATACAAAATCAGTGTAAAGAAACTGGTTGCATTTCTATACACCAATAAGGAAGCAACAGAAAGAGAAGTCAAGTTATCAATGCCAATTACAATTTCACCAAGAACCATAAAATACCTAGCAAGAAACCTAACCAAAGATGGAAAAGATCTGTACGGTGAAAAGTATAGAAAATGTATGAAGCGAAATGATGAAGACACAACAAAATCAGAAAAAACAAACGAACAAACAAACACACACAGACACACAAACAAACAATCCATGCCTATAGAGTGGAAGAATGAATAGTGTTAAAATGTCAATACTACCCAAAGCAATCTACACATTTAATGCAATACCAATCAAAATTGTACCAACATTCTTCTCCAGACTAGAGTAAGCAATCTGAAAAGTGGCACGGAACAACCAAAGACCTTGAGTACTCAAACTTATGTTGAAAAAAGAAAGCCAAAGTGGGAGGCAGCCCAGACTTCCCCTTTTCTATGAAGCTGTAATCATCAAGATAGTATGACATTGGCACAGAAACAGGCACATTAAACAATGAAACAGAGTAGAGAACCCAGAAGGGGCCCCACAAATGTATGGTGAACTAATCTTTGACAAAGATGGAAAGAGTATCCAATGGATAGAAGACAGTCTCTTGACAAGTGGTGCTGGGAGAACGGAACAGCAACATGATGAAGAATCATCTAGATGACTCTCTTACAACGTGCACAAAAATAAATGCAAAATGGATGAAAGACTTAAATGTAGACAGGAAACCATCAAAACACTAGAGGAGAAAAGAGGGAAAAAAAACCATTTCTTCCTTGAATGTCTCAAAAGACAAGGGAATGAGAAGCTAAAATGAATTATCAGGACCTGGTCAAGATAAAAATCTTCTGCACTGCAAAGGAAACAATCAGCCAAATTAAAAGGCAACCAATGGAAGGAGTGAAGATATTTGCGAATGCCATATTGGAAAAGGATTAGTATACAAAATTATCAAGAACTTACCCAAGTCACACCTGGAAAATGTAATACAGTGAAAAAATGGGCAGAAGACATGAATAGACACTTTTCCAAAGGAGACATCCAGATGGCCCACAGACACATGAAAAGATGCTCAACATCACTCTTCATCAGGAAAATACAAATCAAAGCCACACTGAGATACCACCTCACACTAGTCAGTGTGGCTAAAATGAGCAATTCAGGAAACCACAGATGCTGGCAAACATATGAAGAAGGAGTAACTCTCTATCAATGTTGGTGGGAAAGGAAACTGGTGCACCACTGTAAGCATGAAACCTACGGACATCACAATGACTCTGAACGCATATCTTTCCCTAATAACACTGACTTTCAAAGGAATAAATGCTCCAACCAAACAACGTAGCGTATCAGAATGGATAGAAAAAACAAAAACAAAAAACAAAACAAGACCCATCTCTTTGCTGTCTACCAGAGACTGATTTTAGACATGAGGACACCTTCAGATTGAAAGGGAGGGGATGGAGAACTATCTATCATGCTACTGGAGGTCAAAAGAAACCTGGAGTCGCCAACTTATATCATACAAAGTAGAGTTTAAATTAAAGGCTGTACCAAGAGATGACGAAGAGCTTTCTATATTAATTTCAGGGTCTCTCCATCAGGAAGAGCTAAACATTTTAAATGTCTACACACCAAGTTTGGAGACACACAAATATAAAAAACAATTAATTATAAACATACAGAACCTTGTTGAATTCTTGTTGAAAAGAATGTGGTAATTGCAGAGACATTAAATTAACCATAGAAAAAAGGATGGAAAATCTCCAAAAGCATGGAGGTTAAGAAACATCCCACTAACGAATAAATGGGTCAACCAGGCAATTTGAGAAGAAATTAAAAGATATAAGGAAACAAATGAAAATGAAATACAACAATGCAAACCCTACGGGATGCAGCAAGGGCTGTCCTGACAGGGAACAACAAAACAAAACAAAACAAAACAAAACAAAACAAAACAAAACAAAACAACAACGTCAGCGACAACAACAAACATTGCTATCCAGGCCTATCTCAAGAAACAAGAAAAATCCCCAATACAAAATCTAGCAGAACACCTAAAGGAACTAGAAGCAGAACAGCAAGGCACCCCAAACCGAGAAGAAGGAGAGAAATACTAAAGATCAGAGCAGAAATAAACAATATGGAGTCTAAAGGAAAACAGTAGAACACATCAATGAAACCAAGAGTTGTGTTTTTGAGAAAATACACAAAAGTGATAAACGTCTACCCTGGCTTCTCAAAAAGAAAAGATAGGGGACCCAAATAGGTAAAATCACGAATAAAAATGGAATTATTACAACGAATCCCTCAGAAATTCAAGCAATCATCAGGAAACACTGTAAAATCTTTTACGCCAACAAACCTGACAACCTGGAAGAAATGGACAAATGCCTCCATACCCACACACTTCCAAAACTCAAACGGGAAGAAATAGAAAATGTGAACGCACCCATACCTAGTGAGGAAATTGAATCCGTTATCAAAAATCTCCCAATATATAAGAGTCCTGGACCAGGTGGCTTCCCTGGCGAATTCTAGCAGACATTTAAAGCAGAGATAATAGCTATCCTTCCCAAGCTGTTCCAAAAAATGGAAATGGAAGGAAAACTTCCAGACTCATTTTATGAAGCCAGCATTACTTTGATTCCCAAGCCAGACAGAGACACAGAGAAAAAGGAGAATTACAGGCCAATATCCCTGATGAATAGGGGTGCAAAAATTCTCAACAAGATACTAGCAAATCACATTCAATAGCATATAGAAAGTATTCAACACGACCAAGCGGGATTCATTCCTGGCCTGCAGGGCTAGTGCAATATTCACAAATCAATCAATGTGCTACATCACATTAGTAAAAGAAAAGATAAGAACCATAGTACACTGTCAATAGCTGCAGAAAAAGTATTTGAGAAAATACAGCATCCTTACTTAATACAAACCCTCAAGAAAGTTGGGATAGAAGGAACATACTTTAAACATCATAAAAGCCATTTATGAGAAGCCCACAGTAAATATCGTCCTCAATAGGGAAAAACGGAGACCATTCCCCCTGAGATCAGGAACAAGACAGAGATGTCCAATATCACCCCCGTTGTTGAACATAGTGTTGGAAGTCTTAGCATCAGTAATCAGACAGTAAATGGAATTAAAGGTGCCATCATTTGCAACGATGAATTCAAACTTCCACATTTTGCAGATGACATGACACTATACGTGGAAAATCCGACAGACTCCACCAAAAGTCCTCTAGCACTGATACATGAATTTAGCAATGTTGCAGGGTACAAAAGCAATGTACAGAAATTGGTTGCGTTTTATACACCAATAATGAAGCAACAGAAAGAGAAATAAAGAAACGGATCCAATTTACAATGCACCAAGAGTCAAAAAATACCTAGGAATAAACCTAACCAAAGATGTAAAAGATCTGTATGCTGAAAACTATAGAAAGCTTGTGAAGGACATTGAAGAAGATACAGAGAAAGTGAAAAACATCCCACGCTCGTGGATTGGAAGAACAAATATTGATGACATGTCAATACGACCCAACGCAGTCCTCATATTATATGCAGCCCCAATCACATTGCACCAGCATTCTTCTCCAAGCTGGAACAAGCAATCATAAAATGTGTATGGAAACACAAAAGACCCTGAATAGCCAAAGTAATACTGAAGAAGAAAACCAAAGTAAGAGGCACCACAATGCCAGACTTTAGCCACTACTGCAAAGCTATAACCATCAAGACAGCATGGTATTGGCACAGAAACAAATACATAGACTTAATGGCATAGAATAGAGACCCCAGAACTGGACCCATATACGTATGGCCAACTAATCTTTGACAGAGCAGGAAAGAATATCCAATGGAAAAAAAGACAGTCTCTTTAACAAATGGTACTGAGAGAAGTGGACAGCAACATGCAGAAGAATGAAATTAGACCACTTTCTTACACCACTCACAAAAATAAACTCACAATGGATGAAGGACGTGAATGTGAGACAGGAAACCATCAAACCCTTGAGGAGAAAGCAGGAAAGATCGTCTCTGACCTCAGCGTCAGCAAGTTCTTAGTTGACACATCTCCAAAGGCAAGGGAACTAAAAGCAAAATTGAATCATCGGGACATCCTTGAAACAAAAATCTTCTCCACAGTGAAGGAAACAATCAACAAAACTAAAAGGCAACTGACCAAATGGGAAAAGATGTGTGCAAAAGTCATACTGAATAATTGGCTACTATCCAAAACCTATAAAAAGAACTCACCAACTCCACACCCGGGAAACAAAGAATCCAGGGAAGAAACGGGCAGAAGACTTGAACAGACACTGTTCTAAAAAAGACATCCAGATTGTCAAGAGACACATGAAAAGATGCTCAACAGCACTCCTCGTCGGGGAAATCCAAATCCAAACCGCACTGAGATGCCACCTCATGCCAGTCAGAGTGGCTACAATGAGCAAATTAGAAGACTATAGATGCTGGTTGGGATGTGGAGAAACAGGAACCCTCTTGCACTGTTGGTGGGAATGCAACCTGGCGCAGCCGCTCTGGAAAACAGTGTGGAGGTTGCTGAAATCATTAAAAATAGATCTACCTGAAGACCCAGCAATAGCACTGCTAGGAATTTACCCAAGGGGTACAGGAGTGCTGAGACATAGGGGCACATGTACCCCAATGTTTATAGCACTACTTTCAACAACAGCCAAACTATGGCAAGAGCCTAGCTGTCCAGCAACTGACAAGCGGATAAAGAAGTTGTGGTTTATGTATATACAATGGAATACTACTTGGCCATGAGAAAGAATGAAACCTGGCCATTTGTGGCAACGTGGATGGAACTGGGGGGTATGATGCTACGTGAAATAAGTCAGGCAGAGAAAGTCAGATACCATATGTTTTCATCCATGTGTGGATCCTGAGAAACTTAGCAGAAGACCATGGGGGAGGTGATGGGGGGAAAAAGTTATAGAGAGGGAGGGAGGCAAACCATAAGAGACTCTTCAATACTGATAACAGACCGAGGGTTGACGTGGGGTTGGGGAGAGGGGAAAGTGGGTGACGGGCATTGAGGAGGGCCCCTGTTGGGATAAACACTGGGTGTTGCGTGGAAACCAATTGGAAAATAAATTACATTTAATGAAAAAGGAAATCCAGGGGTTGCTCTTACTGAATATGAGGATAGCTTTCCATTTTCAGCACTTTATGAGCGTGAGGTAGTAGTAGCTTAAGCTGCGTAGATGAAACTTTTGTTTGTGTGTTTAAGAGAAGGAGTTGAATAAAGACAGAGGCCTGTCACATGTATCACGTTGACCTTGGCAAGTTTCTCTTCTGCTTGTTACCATGACTTACCACTTTTAGTGATTCACATAGTTTGGAGTCATCCTTTCATGCCGAAGTGGATTTCAATCGATCATGGTAGGTGGTCCTTGTAGTATTTTGTGAATGAATTGTGTATGTGGTGATGACGGATGGACTATGCTGGTTGTTTTCAAAAGCACTTACACGGACGGTGTAACACGTTTTCTACCCTTGGAATCCCATACGGTCTCTTACTACCTTGTCTATGACTTACCTGAAATATCATGAATTGGTAGGTAGTGAATAGGTTTTAGTGGCACTGAATGCCCTACTGGCCACTCACACAAAATTCGTTGACGCTTTGCTCTTAAGCACACAACGACTCAGTCTTCCCTAAGCTGCATGAAAGTGCGCATGGATACTAACTAGGCGAACTGTTTGCTGCTGCTGTGAAGAACAGCTTCGTGAACTGTGAGCTGTAGCAACACACGTATGGAACCCTAAGCAAGGAACAGTATATCGGTGTTCTTTGAAAGGGTAGAGTAGTTATTTCAATTTGGCTTTCAGTGTGTTGCATGACAAGGCACTTAATTAGCTAAAACCCTCTTAGAGTCATGTTTGATTGCAAGTTGTGTGTACTCTCCACCGCTAAGTGTCATTTCATGTTAGATGGAATTAATGGAGGATGAAGCACCCGTGCATTCACCTCTAGGACAACACTCTTGAACTCGTGAACAATTATGGGCCTTCTCAGGTAAGATTGCGTGCAGGTCTTTCTCAAGGGCATAATCTGAAACACAGCCAAACCTAAGGCAGCTTTGGGCAGCCCACCGTGATAAGATATGCAGACATTGTGACCTCACAAAGCGCCTGGTCTCCTAGCAACTGCGGTGTAACTCTCACAGCCTGCCTCCTGATTTGGCTTCATGGTAGGAAATTCATTAGGGTCCTGAGGCGGCCGCGAGACCTGGCAAGCGCAGCGGCCCCTAGCGGCCTCACATCCTGAGCGGCATGAAGAGGCGGAGGCGCTGGCCCAGGGCGGCCTTGGCCCCAGCAGCCATAGGAGGAGCCTCTAGCGCTGCAGGAGGGGCCATGCGGAGGCAGCAGCCCCCGAGGCCCGCCTCCAGACGCGCCCGCCAGCTGCCAGGCGGAGGCGCCACGGAGCCCGGACGGTGGCGGTCGGCCAGAGGAAGGTGCCGCCCCCGCCGCCACCATCCCGGGAGGATAGCAGCCCCCGTAAGCACGCGGCACCCGGGCTGTGCTCCAGGGGCCGCACCCTGGAGGAGAGTGGAAGGGCGGCCACCCCGACGTTGACCACCTTCCCCACCATCCGCGTAGTAGGCGCCGTGTGGGTCGAGAGCAGCCTGCCAGAAGCGCTACGCCAGGCGCGCCAAGTCCTGGGAGTGAACCTGGAACCCGTGGTGAGACTCCGCCTCTTCCCAGTGCCTGGGCGGGAGATGCGGGCCACCGCCGCGCGACTTCTCAGCCCCGAGACGGGTTGTGCCTGGAGGGATGAACTAGGGACAGCCGGGACCGCGTCTCCCAGTGCACTTTACAGGAGAAGAAGCACCAGACGGTCCCGGCCAGCGCCCCCGGGATGCGGCGCCGCCTTCTGGGACTCCGGGGCAGCTGTGCCCTCTGCTGCCTCCCAGCACCAGGTCTGCGGAGGGAGGAGACCCCTGGACCGCAAGGGAGGTCCCCTTTCTTCCTAACCCCAGATTGAGATGTCTCCAGGACTGTAGGGGCAGATCCATATTCTCTCTTGTTCCCTCATTGGTCTGAAGTCTTCAGAAGAAGCTATTCCACCCCCACCCACTCCAAAGGAAGTTGGTTCCATGCTTGTGTAATAAACCTAGAATTTCCTTGCTGTTCACCCACCTCTGGCTCCTCCCGCCTCATTTTCTTTCTTTCTCTCCTTTTTTGACTGCCACTCTTTCTGGACGAAAGATGGAATATGTGTGGAAAGTTGTTGCAATAGTTGGTATTCTCAATACCAATGGCAATAGTGGGTATTCTGAGTCCCACACCTTTCCGAGTTAACTGGATTCCAACGCTTTGACCAAGGATATTTTCGAAGAATTTCTAAGAAATTCAAGCGTATCACTGTTAATAATGTAAGGATTTGTATGGCTTTGAATGTCATGGGCTCGGTGATTACAAACCAAAAGATCCAAAGTTCAACTGTGTACACATTCTTAAGACGTTTCTAAAGATTTTATATTGAAATGTAATGTTTATGTTTACTGAGCTCCTAAAGGAAATGGTAGACACTCGGGAAGTTTTGTTGAGTAAAATTAACTTGGGAAATTCTTTATAAGTTGGTAAAATTGAAAGTGCATTGAGAAACCACACGGTTTCTATTAAAAACCAATGAGTGATTTTCAATAACTAACTAACTAACTAACTAACTAACTAACTAACTAACTAAATAAATAAATAACTGGTGCTGGTTATGGACATGGATGGAATCCACTCGGAAATGACTTGGCTTTGTACCAATCTCACATACTGATCTGGGAATCTTTCCAGGATAATTTATTTTAAAATGGAAATCACATAGAATAAATGAGTAGGGGTAAGTGTGGTGACTAAAGCTGCATACATAATAGCCGTTGGAATTCTCTGAAGTATTACTGATATAGAGCGGTGGTACATTTTTTTTGGCACCAAATAACTGGTTGAGGTTATCTTTGGGCAAAATAGATTTTCCTCACTTGTTTTTGTCGTTGTTGTTGGATAACAGGAAATATCCACATTACCAAGCATCACTCTTATAAATATCATGGCAGTTGGTTAACAGTTTTGCTCCAGGACTTTCCTTTATTATCTTATGTCCATGCACAGTTAGGTTGGCACGTATTGGTCTTTTGCTTGGCAATCAAAGACCAGAGGGATCAAACAGGAGAGCCACACAGAGTACTTTTCACTTTCATGAACGTGTTTATATCCTGTGGCCCAGCATGGAATTCTGGATTATCCAAGTGACCTCAGTTATTGGTGGCAGCGAGACTTAATGGTTTTTAGTTAGTGGTGCCGCAGCCAGATTTTACTGCGATATCGGAGGGGCCAAGGAGTGAGTTTGTACCACTATTCTTTCAAGTTTAAGTGTTCTGCAATAGAACCATCCATCCCAGGCTGAAACATGACCTATTAAATCTTCAAGATTACGGTTTCTCTCTGCTTGGCAGCTTTTTAGGGCAATAATGAGAGTTGTGATTTTTTTTAATTTTCTTTTAATGTTTATTTATTTTTGAGACAGAGAGAGACAGAGCATGAATGGCGGAGGGTCAGAGAGAGAGAGAGAGAGACACAGAATCTGAAGCAGGCTCCAGGCTCCGAGCTGTCAGCACAGAGCCCGACGTGGGGCTCGAACCCACGGACCGTGAGATCATGACCTGAGCCAAAGTCGGACGCTTAACCGACTGAGCCACCCAGGCACCCCAATAGTTATGATTTTGACTCTTGGGCTTGTAGAGTTCAAATGGCATAGCTTCCTAATATACAGTTTCCAGTAAGCGTCATATTCTTTTTTTCACTACTCAGTGATAATGTGTTGTTACAAATACTGCCACATGAGTAAATAAAAGTGAATAATTATTTAAAAGATGCAGAGGGTTAAATTATACTCGTGTCATAGGAAGCTTATATAAATTTTCGTTACTAGCTTCCATTGCCAATGGTATTTGAAATACAGAGGTATTTCCCAAATTATCTGTTTTAGCTAATTAGCCCCTGAGGAAAAGATACATATTTGTACAACTTCCCTATTGTATGTAATTGCATAATAATTAAAAATGAATCCAATGACCATATTAGAATGTAATTTCAACATATAGCTTATCGAGGTAGCTTCCCAGAGGGTTTTGAAATTAGATGTAGCTGGGAGGATAACTTAGCTCAGTACAGCTTTGAAACACAACCATTGACACCATGCAGTTATTTGTACTTAACTGAGAATCTTAGTTTTTCCCTGCTATACCTTCTTATTTTATTGCACTTGAACTTGCATTCATGCTTTGGGTTATCTGGGGTATCTGATTTCGGTTTGGATCTGAATGTCCATCCTAAATTCAATATGTTGTTTAGCTGGTCCCTTAAAAAATATTACCATTTCTAGTTTAAAAAATAGGATGTAAAAAAAAGAAAAGTCTTTGTTTTTGCCAAGTGTTCTTTAGCAAAACCTTGCTGAAGTTTTGTTTTACAACTTATATAATGTGAAGAAATAACTAATAGAGTTGATTCATATATTAATAGGAAAATGAAAGTATTTTATATATCCTTTTGGGCAGACCGTGAAAAGGAACTTGACACGGTGGGCTTTCTGGTGAGGCATTCATTTACTGTATTCTAAAATGAGTCTGTGGTTAGGTTGTACAGATTTTTGAAATAAATCCCATAGTCTTGATTCATTCTCATACCTTTATATCTCATATGGCACAAGGAGGAGGGAGTTTATGACCTTGCTATGCTTGAGTGCCTATATGTGGTGACTGGCACCTCACATAAGCTTTTGAATTCCTGATGTCATTTTTATCCCCCTTCTACTTGTCACCCAGAAACTTACTTTTCCTTACAGAACCAGTAATGTTATAATTGTGGAGAGCAAGCTTCATTGTTGTTTACTGTCACTGTTGTGCTGTGTGTTTTGTCCAAGTTTGAGGACACAATTGTCCCAGTATAATTTAAACCGGTGGCTGACACATATTGATTTGCTGTGTGGAAGCAATACTACTATTGTTCTGAACACTGTTGAATAAAAATGCATGAAACATATTTGGATACAAAAAAATCTGAGCAATTTTGAACTCATAGTTTTTTGGTGTTCCAAGGATTGCCACGGAGCTCTTAAAATGAGTGTTTTTAGTGCATATATAATTTATATATATAATATTTATATTATTTAGTGCGTATATATATTATATACTGGATATATATATGTGTATATATGTATACATATATGTATACACATATACATATATGTATATATGTGTGTATATATATATATACACACACAGACACACACACACACACACACACACACTTATATATATATATAAGTATATATATATATATATAATTTGCTTTATTGGTGTGTTTAAAATATTTTTGGTAGATTGTCATGTCTTATGGGAATTAGAAGTCAGTTGTTTGTCATGGAACTGAATTGTGTTCTTGGACAGTTTAATGTGCACCTATGATTAAGATTTACAATCTGCTTGTACTTTTCTTTTTAATGTATTAACTGTAAATACGTGTTAGAGAATATGCAGTGTCTGGCTCTTCTAATGATGTTGGAAAGTTTTTGAAATGTAATCTTATGTTTGCGTGTGAATTGCAAACAATGTGAGAAATTTTTATTTCTTTTGTTAACATCAACATCCTGGAAGCCTGGAGATATGGTTTTTGTGCTATTTTGGGAGTCAACAGTATGTCAATATCAAGTCTGATGATCTAGCGAATCTCTGAGACAATGCTTCATGCCAGAGTCCAAACCATTACCCAGTTTGCCACAATAAAGACTTTAAAACTGCATCAAAGTTCATTTGAGTCCTGACTCCAACCCCCTTCTAGCAGTGATAGAAAGCCTAACACTCACGTATTTTTATATTATAAAAGAACGTAAGTGTGCTGCATAAGAGTAGCAGCAGTAAAGGCTGTCCTAGAGAATAAAGTAAAGCCAGAATTTTCAATACAGCCTAGCGGGTAGACATAGAGTGCTAGCAAGGGCAGGATTCATAGTATTATGTGCCCTGGATTTGTCTTTGTGTGTGAGTTCCTATCAATAGTTGGAGGCAGCAGCGTCCTAACTGTGGATCACATTGACTGCGGTGGGATGAAAGATTGACCACTGGAAACCATTAGAACTGCACGTAAGTTACAGAAATGCTCTGTGCTTTAGCTTCCTGAAGAATCACATGTGGTTAGTAAAATAAACTATTGGACTACTGAAAGGATTAAAAAAGGATGGTAATGGGTGAACACATAGAAAATGCTTCATAAATGCTATTAATTGGAGGCATGTGGGCTGAAAATAAATATATATGCTGAGAGGTACTGGCGAGTTTCACATCCTGAAAATAGAGTGCGGTCTGAGAAAGCCAAAAGACAAATGATGAGAAAGTAATGTAGGAGTGGGTTTAGTTGACGAAAGAAACGGCAGGAGGTGAGGTAAATTAAGTTGATTCATTAGGTAGTTTTCACTGTTGGAGGTTTTCTAGACTTCCTTAGATATTTAGGGTCTTTTTGTCCTTTGTTCTGAAATATATTTAAAACATATTGTTATGTATATTAAACTATCTGAGAATTTATACAAATAATAAGAGTTACCAATCACGGACTTGCCAAATGTCAACACGAAATTTTCATTTTGGGTAAGCTCGGTAATGTTTGCTTTCAATCCGTGTGAGTTTACATGTAGAAAACTAAATTTGAAGCAATATGTGTGAGTTTCGTACTTCCTGTGTTAAGGGAGACAAGTAAGTGCAGTAGTTTGATTTGAAATAGCAGAACGTTGTTACCATAGGGAAAAGATAGCCTCACAGTTGAAGCATGGACACACTCATCTGTAGATTTGGGTCTAATGACTGTGACTTAGCTCTCATTCCACTGCCACCTGCAGAAGGAATAACAACATATTCTAGGTAGGGGAGCAAGTCAAAGTTACAGTAGCTGAAATTAACAATAAAAGAATTTCCCTAGATGGAATTTATCAGGTGGTAAGAAGATCAAAACGGAGCCTGGCTGCAGATTTTACAAGAGCAATGACTTCTCGTCAGCACTCCCTTGTCTTGGCAATGTCACCTTACACAGAAATTTATAACATGCGCAACATATCCAGAGCCCAAAAGGAAAGCAGTGCTCAGAACAAGATGGGACAGTATGGCTCCCAAGCAAAAATGAATAAATATTCTAGGGGACTCATAACTGAACTTCTCTTACTTTGAAAGGTATTCATAGAAATGTTAATGTTGAGATTTTTCCAACTACTGAAAAAAGTTATATATATATACATATATATATATATATATACATATATGTATATATATACACACACACATATATACATATATATACACATATGTACACATATGTATATATGTACATATACAAATATATACATATATATGTATATATACATATACACATATACATATACACATATGAATATATACATATATACATACACATATACGTATATGTATATATACATATATATACATATATATATTTCTCTCTTCTAGGATGTTTTAAAGTACATATTCTTTAAATGTTTAGTAGAGACAGTAGAGAAAAAAGGGTGTGATTTAGGGGTCTGCACTCAGATTAAACTAAGATTACTGAAGTATAGTATACATTCAAAAGTACATATATTATTTTTTTCATGTTTGTTTATTTTTGAGAGAGAGACACCGTGTGAGCAGCGGAGGGCCAGATAGGAAGCCACAGGATCGAAGCAGGCTCCAGGCTCTGAGCTTTCAGCACAGAACCTGATGTGGTGCTCAAACTCACAAACCGTGAGATCATGACCTGAGCCAAAGTTGGACACTTAACAACTGAGCCACCCAGGCACCCAAAAAGGACTGTATGATTAAAAGTATTCTGAGCACAGCTTGATGAAGTAAAGTTCAATATACTTGTGGAACCTGCACTCAGTAAACAAGGTACCAGTACCCCAAGGGACCACCTGTGCCTCTTTCAGTCATGGTCTATCTCTCCTTTGGGACAGGAATTATTCTGACTTCTTACAGAATATACAACTTTTGCTTGTTTTGGGACGATAGAGAAATGGAATTGTGTGTCCTACACCTAGCTTCTTTCACTCAAACTTATGTTAGTGATATTCATGTTATTGTATGTATAGATCCTTTATGCTCATTGGTGTATAGAGTTTCATTATATGAATAGTTTACAATATTTCGGCAACTCTTGGTGGACATGTAGGTATGTTCTGGCTTAGGTTAATTATGAATGAAACTTCATGAATATTATAGGGCACGTTTGGTGAACATGTTTGAGAATAGTATTTATTTATCTAGGAGGGAATTTGCTGGGTCACATGTCATCCAACTTCTCAGCTTTGGTAAGATTCCTCCAAACTGTTCCCCAAATGGTTATACCAATTTACATGAACTTCTTTCTATAGTAGTGCCTGCGTAGTGTCTGTGAGCTCTGAATACTTGATAGCCTTCCCAACACTTGCTAATATGGTCTTTTTCATGTTATCTATTCTGGCAGGTGTACAGATTTTTTTTTTTATTTGAGAAATTTCAATCTAGGTATTGTATACAAATAGTTAAAAAAAAAAAAACCCACAACATCCAAATTGCAGATCAGGACTTGCAGTAAAAAAAAACAAAAGCTTTGTTTCCCCCACGAACACCTCTTCCCCAGAGGCAACACTTTCTTTTGTATTTGTTTTTTCTTTTTTTTTTAAATCAGCGGTTTTTTTTAAACACGCCATTTTGTATGAACAATTTTAGATTTAGAGAAAATTGCACAAAAAATACAGTTTCCTCACCCCCACTAGTTTCTATAGTTCCTTGCACTCACGTGGATACGTTAATTATAAGTGGTGGATGAGCCATCATTGATTGGCCCATTATCATTAGACACATTATCATTACTAACAGTTAGGGTTTATTTTGTGTTATATAGATTCATAAGTTTTGAGAAATGTAAAATGGTATGTACCTACTATTGCAGCATCATACAGAATAGTTCCACCACCCTAAAGTGCCCTGTGCTCCACCTATTACCACTATCTCTCTCCCCCTAAACCCTAATAGCCACTGGTCTTTTTCCTTTCTCCGAAGGTGTTTTGTTGTTGCTGTTGTTGTTGTTGTTGTTGTCGTTTTGTTTTGTTTTGTTTTGTTTTGTTTTTCCAGAATATTATCATAGTTGGAAACGTAAAGCGTATGGCTTTTTCGGATTGGATCCCTTCACTTAGTAATCCACATTTAAGTTTCCTCCATGGCTTTTAAGTAGCTCCCTTTCTCCCTCTTTCCTTCCCTCCTCTTCTGTCTCTCTGCCTTCCTTTCACTAAGGGAGTTTATTTTTTAAAACAGCGTTTGGTTTCCAGAAGAAGACTGGAAAGTGCAGAGTTCCCCTGTTCTCCCTCCTACCCCCCAAAACATAGTGTTCCCTATTGTAAACTTCTTGTGTCAGTGTAGTGCATTTGTTACAACGGAGGAGCCAATATGGAAACTATTATTAACGAAAGTCCCAAGTTTACCTTAGCATTCACTGTGGTGTGCAGTTCTGTGAGTTATGACAAATGCACAATGCCATGGTTCAAAGCATTTCACTGTCTTCAAAGATGTTTCACTGTCGTAAATATTCCCTGTGCTTCATCTATTATTCATCTCTCCCTTCCCCCCTGAGTTCCTGGCAACCACAGGTCTCTTTACTGCCTCCATTATTTGAGACAACACTTTTAACTGTTCCAGGTTTATATTCTTTTCTTAGGTATCTTCATGAATGTAAGTAATATAGCATACTGCTGCTTATTGATTTGTCAGTTTTAAGCACCGTCTACTGACTTCCTATGTGAAGATGACGTATAGGTCGCTTAAGCCACCTGTCTTCTCTCTCCTCACCTTCCGATATATTTCTGAACTTCTATCTTTATCCTGTTTCAGTCAGGTCCAGCCAGCCGGTGAGTCACTATCGGTATTTTAAAGAGTTACCCACGTGATGGGAAATCCCAGAAGCCAAACAAAGGATGGCGAAGCAATCAGGAATTAGTATCGTCAGAAAGCTGTTTCCACCCCCAGGGCTAGAGAAACTCAGAACCATACCTAGCAGGAACTGAGAACATCAGAGAAGAGGCTCTTGGAAAGAAGCTAGAATTTGGAGGAGATAAAATCACTGGTAGCAAGTGGAGTGGGAGAGAGAAAAACCTCTGGGCTTATACCTTCCTCCCTTTCTCCCATCAAACGCCCATTGGTCAAACCCCTCTGGAAGCCAGTTGGCAAGGAACCAGGAAACACAGTCTGTAGGAGAAGTGCAGGAACTGGATCTGAGGGCAAAAAGACATAATGGATGAAGTTACATATATGGACCAGTTAGGGTTCTCCAGACACTTAGTATCAATAGGATTTGGTTCACAGGATGACAGAGGCTGAGAAGGGCAGAGCCAGGAGATCCAGTAGTTTAGTTCCAGGCAGACTCCAAAAGCCTAAGAATCAGGAGAGCTGATGATGTATGTTCCATTCCAAGTCTGAGTCTGAAGTCAGGAGACCACTATCGCAGCTTGAAGACACTCAGATACACAACAGTGGATTCTCTCTTACTCTGCCTTTTGTTCCATTCAGGTCTTCAATCGATTAGTTGAGGCCACCCAGTGTTTGGCAAGGCAATATGTTTTGCTTAGTCCACTGATATACAGATGTTCATTGTACTAAGAAATGTCCTCACAGACTCACTAGAAATAATGTGTAACCATATATCTGGGTACCCTGTGGCTCAGCCCAGTTAAAACATGAAGTTAACCATCACAAGATATAATTTTATGCATGTATGTATGTATGTATATATGTATGTATGTATGTATGTATGTATGTATGTATGTATGTATGTGTGTATGTATGTATGCATGCATGTGTGAATGAATATATGTTATTTGAGAGAGAGAGAGAGAGAGAGCGAGAGAGAGAGAGCGCAAGCATATGTTCAAGCAGGATAGGGGCAGAGAGAGAGAATTCGGAGAATTCTGTCAGTGCAGAACCTAATGCTCATCTTAGTCTTATGAACAGTGAGACCATAATCTGAGCCAAAATCAAGAGTTGGATTCTGAACTCACTGAGCCACTCAGGTACCCCACAAGATGCAATTTTAAAATAGAGACCTATTTCTCTTACCTGTACTATCATTTTTCATTCCTTACATTGTAAGATAAATGTCTTCCTCACACTTGCTGCACTTTTTCTCGGTCTCCCATCAGCTTTGGACTTCTGCTTGTCATTGTTGTTAATACTGGTATTATGCTCTGCAATCAAGTCTCTTTAGATTGTTCAAGGTTGATTCTAAAACTTGAAAATTAATAAGTGGTTTAAATTATTGGGATTATTAAATAATATGCAAACATTAGAATTACTACCCTTTTCCTGGAGTCCTCGGACCTGCTGAATGAGGACATCTCTGGGATCAAGTTGAAATGGGTCCTTTTTCTTTGAATTCCATCAGTGCTTTAAACCATGCCATGTTTCACTTGGCTCATTCAGACTAAGACCATCTTATGGATATTTTCTGGTTCTCCTTAGTTTTCTAATTGCACTTCTTTGTTTTATTGCACCCTTTCAGTGTTTTCAAATCATGCCACTTATGACATCTTCCTGTCAACCTCAGAGGTCTCTTACTAGACCCTTCTTTTTTCCTGCCTCATTTAGGTGGTGACTCAGTAGGTCTGCTTCATAGCTTCCTTCCTGTGATTTTCCTCTGTTATGGTCCCAGTTTCTTTCCATGCTTTCATGGTAATATGGCTATCTGGGAAGTTAGGGAGCATTTAAAAGCCTGGACTCTTGAGCCCGATGGCCTGGGGTTAGACTTTACTTGTTCCACTTACCAACTGTGTAACTTGGATGTTGGATGAGTTCTTTGGCTTCTTTATAACCCTATTTCCTCCTCTAGAAGATAATAATCGTAACTGTATATACTTTATAAGTTTGTTGTGTGATTAATATGTAATAACATGTGAAAATAACCCATAACAGTGTCTGGCACAAAAATAAACACTGTTAATGTTGGCTATTATTAAGTATAAGTTTTCTTTATTTTTTTCTCCCCTAGTTTTGCTGGAGTACGCCTTCAGATAACTTCCTAATGAAGAATGAATAGAATCAAATGTTCTGAGTCTTTGCACGTCTGAAGATACCTTGAGTCCACTCTCAAATTCAATTGATAATTTTGATAGGTGTAGAATTCTTGCTTCTTTTTTTATTTTCTTTATTTTTAATTTTTAAAGTTTCCCTCCACATTAGTTAGCATGTAGTGCAACAATGATTTCAGGAGTAGATTCCTCAGTGCCCCTAACCCATTTAGCCCATCCCCCCTCCCACAACCCCTCCAGTGACCCTCAGTTTGTTCTCCATATTTATGAGTCTCTTCCGTTTTGCCCCCTTCCCTGATTTTATATTATTTTTGTTTCTCTTCCCTTATGTTCATCTCTTCCACTCATAGAATTCTAGAGTCTAATGGCCAGTTGCCCCTTCCATCGATTATCCCCTAATCACAACACCACTGGAACTACAATATCTGCTCTTTAGAGTGTTTTTGACTCACCATCACTTTCACCTTCTTGTATTTTTCAAAATCATTCAGTACATCTGGCGTATGCTTAAGGAAAAGGGAATGGAGGTCCACCTTTTGAAGGGCATAAAAGAGAATTTATGAACATAGTTTAGACTGCCACAGCCTGTCTGCTGGCCTCCTATTATTCACTTTCATCCTGCATGAAAAATATCCTCACCCTACCCCAAGAATCCTCCCTCTTAAAGACCCAACCCTTGTAACATCAGCTCAAAGTCCAAGATATTTTTATCTAAATTACGTCCAGGTGTGAATGAGTCTCCTTGGGTGCACTGGTCCTCGACTACACTTCCAATCTGAAGACTTATCAATGAAGACCTATGAATTAAGCATACAACCAAAACGGGCACACAGAAAACACACACACACACACACACACACACACACACACACACACACACACACACACACAAAGAAAAAACAAACAAACAAACCAATAAAACACAACCATTTCTGTTCCAAAAGAAAGGAAGGAGGTTATCATGAGATCATGAGTCACTGGTCCATAACAATTCTGAAGTTCAGCTGGCACAGATAGGCAGTCCTTTCATTGGGTCTTAAGGCCTGGGAATGATTTTCCATGGCTCTAGCTCCTCCGGGGTTCTGGCTTTCAACCTCCAAGTCATTCTTCCCTTCTCATGAAAGGTAGCCTGTGTCTACAGCCTTATGGTTGTCTCGGCCTACTTACTGGTTGTAGGAGTTTGTGGGTCCAAAGCCTTCTTTCATTTTACTCTCTGGGATTAAGTAAACCCTTCTCTACCATGGACTTTTTCAAACCTTTATAAGGAAAAACACTCCTAAACTTCAAGTTGTATTGTAACAGAGAGAACCCTGTGCCTCACAGTTTAGTCTGCGAGGGTATGCTATGAGAGAGAACACCGGTATTCTCCAAGACCCTTCTTCGTTTAGGACACTTTTCTAGCATCTTTTCCCCAACGTCATCTGCTGAGTGAGGTTGGTAATAATTTCACCTTCAATAAGAGTGACATTATTGATGTTATCTGTGCTAACAAAACATGAAATTGTATTTGAATGGCATTGAGGAAGGGCAAGTAGTATCGTTTAGGGACGTGTTCAGCTGTCACAGAAAGGCTGCCACCAGTGGCATGAACAAAGAGAGTTTTACTCACAAAGAGGCTGTACGCTGTGCCCCATTAAGGCAGCAATGTCATCTGCAGCAGGCTGCATGGAATGGCAGAGCTGCCAATTTCTTTATGACCCACTACAAAATTTTGGGAAAAAAGGTAGCAGCCGTTAATATAATATTACCAACATTTTTACCACTTACCATCTTCAAGATGCATCACATGTGTGAGCATTTCAAGCTCACAGCACATCTGTGCGGGAGAATTGTTGATGTCTTTTGGAGGTCATTCGTTTTCTTCTTACGTCAAAACTTAGCTGTCATATTTCTAGGGCATGTGGCTTCACCAAATCCCCTCCTCGGTTTCCTTTGCTTATCAATGCATCAAGCAAACTCATAGGAATTCTAGAAGTTAATACTTGTGAGTCATGGACAAACCAGTTCTGCCTTATCAAATCACATTAAATACTCATGCCATTCAGTGTACTCTCAGATGAACCTTTGGAAGATGCTCACTCATGTATTAGCGTTGCATTTCTGTTGGCAAGAACCTTCCCTCCTAGAGGCACTGTAACTTTCATATCTATTAGTAATTGCCAATGAAGTAGAAACCAAGAGTTTTGTTTGTCTTCTTGTTGACACGTTATAATGTATACTAAGTTGCCCCGTTTCCTTGTTTAATTTCTTCGCATCATATACCAACTGCAATATCATCACGGAACAATGGTGGCCCCGAATGTAGCATCACCAGCTCTGGAAACTTCAGATATGGCCACGGTAACAGTTAGGGTGGACTCCAACCAGTTCTTGGCCACTTGGGCTTGTCTGATTCTCTCCGTTTATCTACCTCCCACCCCACACCCCCACCCCCAGCAGCAGTGAGAATATGGTTAGTCAGTGAATCTCCAGCAGATCCAGATGCAGACCATTTCTCTGGATAATCTTTATGGTTGACTGTGGCCTAGGTAGCAGCACTGTTTCAGACAGAAACACCTGATTTGGGTGCCATCAAGCAGTATCTGTGCCCTGCCTGAGAAATGGGACAGTATGCATTTCAAACACTTCAAGTCTCCACTTCTCCCTGCAGACTTCTGTGTTTTGTTGCTTTCATCCACCTACCAAAGCAACCCCAACTTTATGCTAAAGAGAGTGGGCCTCGTGTGTCCTTTGCAGATTGGAATGCTGTTACTAGTTTGGGTTATCTTAACAAAAACTGGCAATTATCTAAAAATATAGAATTCTGTGTGAATTTGGAATCCGTACCTGTAGTAAGCCCTCCATGATTCCATTGATTAGGGAGAGATATCAGACCATACTGTAAGAAACCCTGCCTTCGAATGCTACAGCTCTATGGACTTTCAAAGCACTATTTTTCACCTGGTTATCAAAAGTCGTTAAGTCTTTGTGAGTATACATTCAGAGCTTTTTTAAGATCTGGATCGTAGTCTCCAATTTTTCATTACCTTCCTAACCCATTTATTCCCAGAGTTCTCTTCATTTTTGAATCGTTCTGTTGGGCCTTTGACCACACCTGTCAAATAAAAAATTTCCTCAAATTGAATATATGGACATTTAAGAGCAGTCACATGTTCAGTGCCCAAATATTTTATGATTTCCGTTAGGAGTTTATTCTGTCTGTGGACGGTGAAGAAACAAATGTCTGTTTCTTTTTTCCCCACATAAGTAAGTAGATGTGCAAGGCAGAATGCTAGGTACCTGTCAAGGGTAATAGGACATTCAGGAGTGTAAATAAGATTTCTGTCATCAAAAAAAGGAAAAAAAAAGATTATTTGATGAATTAAGATAAGCTTAAAAGATTGATGAACTAAGATAAGCTAAAAATCTCTAACTGACACTATGATAAAGCTCATCTTTAAAGCTTGCTTTGTGTACTGATATTATTCCTTTTTTCTTGAAATCTAAAGAAGCTTTTCTCTTTGGCTCTTAATATGAAATGAAAAGACACTTTTCCCTTATATGTTCTTCTGCCGTTTTTAGGCTGAGCTTTTACAAAAGGCTTTTATGTATTCATTGCTTTTTATCTTCATCCTTTGTCCAAAACAAACCTTGAGATTGGGAACGATGTGGACTATTTCTAACCCAAGCTCAGAGGACTTAACTTCTCATAAAACCCCTCAACTGAGGAGGCACTGAACTCCTATCATGGAGTTCCTTGTGCAGCCCATGGGCAGGATTCCACTGAAGTAATTGATAGCATCATGGAGACCCTGTCTCTGGAAGGAACTAACAATAAATAAGGATTTGACCTTATAGGCTGATTTTCCTAGAAATCTAGGAATCAAGAGGGACAGAAGTGGGATGATGGGAGAGGGACACTGGAGATGTGCTGAATACACAGGTTCACTTGAAGCCAACTGAGCAGAGGAAGGTTCTGCCCTGGAGGAGCTTGGCTCAGCAGGTTTCAGCTCCCAATTGTTATGGACTTAGTGAAAATACACTCATGAGAGCCTACGTGAAGGATGCCTCCAGAACTCTAAGAGGATTCATTCCTTTCTTATGTCTATTTTTATGGAAAGTGTCTTGGGGGTGCTTACTTCACCTTTGTGTGTCCACAGTTCTCCTTCCCACTATTTGTGTTGTCATGAACCTCCTTACATAGCTGTTGCTGCCCTCCTAGACCATGTGTTCCTCATGGGCAGGGCTCACCTTAGCCATCCGTGTGTCGTTACTACAGTGCCAGCCATGTGCAAAGGACCCTGTACATACTGAATGAATGCAATGTGTTTATGGGGTTTCAGGTCCCAATTTTTACAGAAGAACTAGCTGTCTCACTTCAATTTTATGTGTAACAGCAGCAGTCTATACTGGGGATTCTCTCCACATTCGCTCTTTTTACAAACACCTGTATAATCAACTTTTGATGAACTTTTACCCTTTTGTGATCAGATGAATTGGCTGGAACCTTTGCCATCTCTTACGATCTTATTTGCAACCCATTACCACTTCAATTCCCTGTCCTACACTAAATTCTTGCTTAGCAAGAAGCACTATAGTTCAGTGACTAAGAGTGTGGCCCCTGGAGCCAGGCTGCCTGGGATCTAAACTCCTATTTTGCTCTATTTCTAGCAGCAGACCTTTGGACAACTTACTTTTTCTCTTTGTTACTCAGTTTTCTCAGCTGTAAAATCAGGCACAACCTAGTACCTTCACCACAGAGCTCTGAAATGAATTCAGTGAGGTAACAAAGGTAAAACACTTAGAATAATGCATGGAACCCCCTTAACTGTGAGTCAGTAAACACTCGCCTTTATTAGTGATGTAACTACGTTTTTGACAAAGTCGCTGCTTGCTTACTGAAAACCTCCATGTTGGCTGTGTTGAATGTACAGAACAGGTGAACTATGGAAGGCACCATGTCAGAGTCAGGCTTACTTGGTAGAATGACGTCCAATTCCCTGATGCTGGTGATTGCAAGAGGATACTCAAGGGCACAGAGAGGCACAGAGAGGCACAAGGCCCTCGGGACAAACCCATACCAAGATGATCAGAAAGCCATAGGAAAACAGAGGGAACAAACTAATTTTACTTTAGTTCCCACCATACACCAGTACAGTTCTCTGCAATTCACACATGTTCCCCTCTCAAGCAAACATAACAGGCCTGTGGGAAAGGTATTATTATTCCCATTTAACACGTAACTAGACTAATGCTTAGAAAGGTTAAATAACTTGCCAAACATCACATCGATGTGGCAGACAGGATTTGAACCAGCACCGGTCACATCCCACTGCCTCTGCCAAACTTTAGAAACATCTTTGGAAGAGGTGAAATACGTTAATCACAATCATGCGCTGAATAACATAGGACTGGGTACTATAGGCCCAAGCAATCCCAAGGCGGGAAAAATATTAATTTCCGAAGGCTATTTTGCTTACTGTTATATTTCTCAGAGCGCACAGCGTAAGTGTTCGCTCTTTGTGAAATGAGTGAGTTTATGAGGGAATGGATGAAGTGTGAATACCTATGCTCATACGATTACACCGTGTAGTTTGGTTGAGGATCTCGGGACACTCTGCCTTACATCTTCACTCAGCAGAGTAACGGGAACATTAGAGCTGTCATAGCAGGTGAAAGAGAAGGTTACTTATCATACCACTTGTCCCAAATTACTCGTAGGCCAGCTAAAAAAGCAGCACACAAACATAAGACAGTGAGAGAGAGCAGGAAAGCTCAGAGAGAGCGAGAGAGAGAATCCCAAGTAGGTTCTACACTGTCCGCACAAAGCCTGATGCAGAACTGGAGCTCGCAAACCATGAGATCATGACCTGAATCGAAAGCAATACAGTCACATGCCTAACTGACTGAGCCATCCAGGTGCTCTCACCTTTGTTAAGATTGGAATTCCCAGGTTTTTACGTAGATAAATGACAGATCTTACCAACAACAACAAAACATATTAGAAGGATGGTTGAAAACCAAGGATTGCAAGATTGCAGTAAGGACATAATATGTGGGAGTAATCGGGGTGGGTGGGAGGAAGAAAGGGCCAGGGGGTAGATTGGAGGGTCTGTAAATGGAAGCTGACATTCTAGCAAAGGTGGAGCCTTGTTACTTCCACTCTTTAACTCCAGAACTTGTTGTCCCCAGCATGTGGTGTCCACTTACCATATGCTTCAGAGCTGGAGGATGGATAAGCTGCCCATTGTAATCAGGGGAAAACATTCCACCCACAGAATTCACTAATTGGCCTGTTCTATAATGTTTACCCTCTTACTGGCATTGCTAAAAGCACCTACTTTCTCTATACCACCATAGAACAGGTGGATTTTCCCTTGTCAGCCTTTGCTCACTTGCTTGTCAGTTTATTGGTCCACCTGTGGCTTTATTCACCACTCACCGAAAACTGACTGAGGGACTCTGTGTGCCAGGCTCTGTTCTCGAGGTATACCCCTGCCTCCATGGTGGTTGTGGGTAATTCTTGACTTCTGGGCTTCCAGCTACTACGTCAGGTGGGGCTCTCCATCACCTTCTGTTGCTTTTTCATTGTCATTGGGCAGGTGTCTGCCTGCTTCTTCTCTCTTATTATGTACACGGTAGAAATCAGTGCTTTGGGCATATGGATGACTGCAGTGAACAGACTCCTGGACGTGTCTTTTCCCTTGGGGAATTTGCATATTTGTGCATATTTGTGTCTCAAAATCTAGTTTATCCTAGAGGTAGACATTTTTAAACAAAGCAAACACAGTCCAGAAGGGGCTCAAGAAACAAAATCGTTGGATGTGTCCCCGAGCCTGGTAGCAATGCAGGTGGGCTAGAGGCCTACAGATGTGGAGCTAGAGTGTTGTTGGATGACAGCTTCACTGTGCATCTTCAGCTAGGAAGTGGTACAGCTGGAATGAGAATTCTCCTAGTGTGATTCTTGGCCTGGTGTTTTCCTACTGACTCATTGGCCTGGGAGGGCTGAGACCTTTTGGAACTTTGTTGTGTTTTGCTGCAGAATCAAATACTAGCTAGGTTTCTCAAGTAGTTATAGAATGGGCTTTGACAGCAAGGTGGGGTGGGGGTCAGGGAGACCTGGCAGGAGGGAGGAAACTGCACAGGCAGGAGAGTGGGACTGACAGAGGCTGTTTTCTTCCATTTTGTTCTGGGCAGACCTTAGTGAGGATGTCTAGTCCTGAATACCGGTGAAGTTTATGTACTGGCCATGGAGTTGGGCGGGCACCTTAGAGAGATTCCTGACAGTCTGGAGGAAGTGTGTGTGTGTGTGTGTGTGTGTGTGTGTGTTTGTGTGTGTGTGTGTGTGTCAAAGAGAGAGAGAGTGAGAGAGAAAGAGAGAGAGAGAGAGAGAGAGAGAGAGAGAGAGAGAGAGAGAGAGAGAGAGAGATGGAGAGAGAGAAGTCCCAGTAAGGGAATGTGATATTTATTTGGATTGCCTGTTCAATTCATTTTCAAAGCATTCAAATCAAAGTGAATTTTTCTTAACACTAAAAGTATGTACTGAGGTTAATCCTAATAACATTAATCAGAAAATAAGATCTAGAATTTGATGTCCATCAATTTATAAATAAATCCTTCTGGGGAAGAGGGGTCAACATGGTGGAGAAGTAGGGGGATCTGTACATCACATGTCTCTCAAACAAAGTGCTGAAGCCAAAGTATTTTGAACCCCAAAAGTCTGTGAGGAAAACAGACTGAATACCTCCCTGAGGGAAATGAGACAACTTGAGAAATGACAGGTGGCTGATTGTGAACTGGGGTGCATAAATTGGGCCAAGTAGGAATGGAGGGAAGAGATCCCCTTCTGCAGAGAGACAAAAGTAAGAGAAAGAGTGGCTCCGGAAGTGTGGGGCTGTATGTGGATAAGAGGAAAACCTCGGACTGGGACTGAGAGGGATCTTATCTCTAACTGTGGGCTTTCTTGGGTCTGGGGCTAGGCTACCTGTTTGCGCACCTGGAGAAGAGAGGAGCCAGCATTGGCTTCAGGGGTTGATCAGGGGCACAGTCCACAGAAGGAGACAGTAGCCCCACCCTTGAGGCCTGTGCAATAGAACAAAGCCTGCCTGCATCCACCATTCCCCGGATCAGTGGCTGGGTCTAGGGCGCAGTCTGCAGTAGGAGAAAGTGGCCCCCTCCCTGGGGGCGTCGCTGTGGGACAGAAGATTACCTGCCTGCCTCCACCATGCCCAAGCTCAGCAGAGAGGTCAGCAGCGCAGTCCATGGCAGGAAAAGGCGGGGCTTCCTGAAGCACAGCAGCACAAAGATAGCCAGGAAGACTTTTGGAGCAGCACAGAGAGGCACTTCCCCAGTGCCAGAGCACACGGAACGTGTCTGTGAATCCTAGACAAGCGCTATGCCAAAGGAGTCAGCAGAGCAAGAAGGACAACACTGCGTTTGCCTTGGGCATAATGAGGACAACTGGAACGGAGTACATCAGGTCATGGAGAAGGGGCTGGGCATCACCATTTCACCGCCACCACCACCACCACCACCACCACCACCACCACCACCACCACCACCACCACCAAGGCGGGGCCTCTGGGATCAGTCCGAGGGTCCATAGTGGAGGTGGGACCAGCCTACTCCAAACCACGCCCCTCTGTGCTGGGTACCTGCTTATCTGATGGAGCTGGATAGGCACTGTGGAACCAGGCAGCTCCATCATCCGGACAAGTGATGCTGCATAGACTGGATTAATTCCGGGACAACTCTTGTTATTTAGACATATTCTCTCTTCCTATCTCATCCCTCTCTTAGGTTGATAACTCTGCTCGTTGGTTCGTTCAAGCGGACATTTATAATCCATTCCCTTGATGCATTTCCTACCTATACTTCTATACTTTCCTTTCTCTCTCTCTGGAATGATCAAGCCATCTAGTTTCTCTGTCTGGGTAAACTTATCTTCCTTTTGTTCCCACCCCTCCTTCCTTATTTTCCTTTCTCTCTCTCTGCATTAAGCCATTTAGCCTCCCAGCCTGGTCAATATATATATATATATTTTTTCCTTTTCCCCACTGCTGTCATTTCCCTCTTTATATGTGTTCTTCCAACAGCATCGCCTCTACCTTGTTCTTTACTTGTAGCTGGTGTTTCTGGTTTGTTTGTTTTGTTTTCTTTTTGATTTCAGACTGTTTTTCTGTGTGTGTGAGCGTGTGTGTGTCCATTTATTTCTTTTAGTTGCACGTTTCCTTCCATGTCTCTGTTTCCTGTTTGTTGGTTTGTTTGTTTTCCTTTCCAGGGCTACTTCAAGGAACAAATAAAAGCACACCTTGTGGAGGGTCAAAAACATCATGACAAGTAGAGAACTCAAAGAGCCAATGCCACAACAACAGAGAGCAAGTAACACTCTCCAGGAAACACTACCTGCAGGGCTAGAACCTGCACAGGGCGTGACCCCCATTTCATATAGCAATTCTTGCAGGTGCAGAGCAAATAACAAGCTTGTAAACCTCATAAGAGAGAGAAAACTAGCCAAAATAATGAAACAGAAGCATTCCCCTCAAAAGAAGTTCCGGGAAGAAGTGGACAGCTAACGACTTGACCAAAACAGATGTAAGCTACATATCAGAAATTAGCATAACAGTCAAAGGATGAATCGTTGGGATTGGCAAAGGCATAGCAGACAGCATGGGATCAATTATTGCAGAGATCAAGGAAATAAAAAGTAGTCATGATAAATTCAATTGGTATAAATGAGGTGCAATTTAAAGTGGAGGCAGCCACAGCGTGGATTGAAGAGACAGAGGGGAGAGTAAATGAATTACAAGATAAAAATATGGGGAAAAGGAGGTGAGAAAAAGATAGAGAAAAAATTGAGGATTGAGAGGGGAGAATAAGAGAACTAAGTGATGCAATCAAATGGAACAATATCCATAGCACAGGATTTCCAGAAGAGAGCAAAAAGGGGTGCGAAGATGACCTTGGACAAATCATAGCTGAGAACTTCCACAATCTGGGGAAGGAAAGCGACATTGAAACCAAACGGGCACAGAGAACTCCCTTCAGATGTAACTTGAGTTGATCTTCTGCACAACATATAATAGTGAAACTGGCAAAATACAAGCATGAAGAGAGAATTCTGAAAGCAGCTGGGGATGAAAGGACATTAACGTACAAAGTTAGAAGTATTGGGATAGGAGCAGACCCATCTACTGAAATCGGACAAGCCATAAACGAATAGGGGAATCTTCAATGTGATGAATAGGCAAAATATGCAACCAAGAATCCTTTATCTAGCCAGTCTGCCATTCAGAATCGAAGGAGAGGTAAACGTGTTCCCAAACAAACCAAAACTGAAGGAATTCATCACCGCTAAACCATCCCTGCAAGAGATCCTAAGAGGGATTCTATGAGGGAAATGTCACAAGTATCACAAAGTGCCACAGACACCAGTACAAGCATGAAAAGCACAGACATCACAGTGCCTGGGAACCATAGCTTTCCATAATAACACTGCATGGAAGTGGAATAAATGCTCCAACCAAAAGACATAGGGTATCAGAATGGATAATACAAAGCAAGACCCATCTATTTGCTGTCTTACAAGAGACTCCTTTCAGACCTGAGGACACCTTACTATTGAAAGTGGGGGGATGGAGAGCTACCTTTCATGCTACTGGGAGTCAAAAGGAAGCTGTATTAGCCATACTTATATCAGACAAACTTGACCTTAAATTAAAGTGTGTAGCAAGAGATGTTTAAGGGCATTATTAAATAATTACAGTGTCTGTCCATCAGGAGGAGCTAACAATTATAATGAGTATGCAGTAAATTCGGAAGCACACAAAGATTTAAAACATTTAATCACAAACATTAACAATCTCCATGATAAGAATGTGGTAATTGCAGGGGGCTTTAATACTCAACTTACAACAATGGACAGAAAATCTAGACAGAATCAGGAAAGAAACAATGGTCCTGAATGATACATTGGACCAGAAGGACGTGACAGATATTTTAGAACTCTACATCCCAAAGCAGCAGAGCATACTTTCTTCTGGAGTGCACGTGGAACATTCTCCAGGAGAGACCACATACTGGGTCACGAAAAGCCTTCAATAAATATAACAGAATTGAGATGACACCGTGCACACTTTCAGGTCACAATGTTTTGAACTTGAAATAAACTATAGGAAAAAGTCTGCTAAACCTCTAAAAGCATACAGGTTAAAAAACATCTTACTAAAGAATGAATCAGTCAACCAGACAGAGAAGAAATTAAAAGACATAAGAAACAAATAAAAATGAAAATTCAACAATCAAAACTTTTTGAAAGAAAGTTTACTTAAAAAGATGGTAAAAGGGTTACTGAAGCTGAGTTTTGCATACTTGAGACAGCATGTAATGCACTAAGGAGTCAGAGTGCTTGGGGTAACGGCCATTTCCATAACTTTCTTAGTTCTGTGACCTTGAGCAATTATAACATCTCCTTCAGCCTCAATTCCTTCTTCTGTACACAGGGTCAATTGAGATGCTTTATCAGGTCACGTGCTTGCCACAGGGAAGTGATTGGTAGCTGTAAGTTCATTGCTTTGCCCCTGGTATTCCCAGGACTCCTGCCAGGGAGCCTGGAGGCCTGTGTGCTGGCCTGAATCTGCTACATTTTCAGGCAAATTTTTTACTTTGTGATTAAGTCTTCCCGTTTCACTGAGCCCTTGATTCACCCCATGTGTTCTGGCATCTGCTGCCCTGTGTGGGTTCCCTCCTCCTTTTTAACACCCTTACTTGGTTTTGTGTGATACAGTGATCACACCACCTGAGCATCAGTTATTCGCAATAAGCGTGACTCCTCTGAGTACCTATGGTATTCTGATTATTCCCGCATAGAGCTAGTTTCTGCAGCTCTGATTATCTGCTAAATTATACCAATGCATATTTTAGAAGATTCTTTTGTTGTTGTTGTTGTTGCTGCTACTGCTGTTGTTGTTGTTGTTGCTGCTGCTGTTGTTGTTGTTGTTTTTGTTGCTTAGAAATCATTTGCTTCAGGTTCATCTAGTCTATCCAGTAACACCTGCAATAACATTGAGATAAACCTTGGTTTTACCTGTTTTCACTTTTTAATGCCAGTGGATTTTGTTTTTGGTTTTCTTTTTCAGGCTCCCTTTGGGAAGTTCTATTTCTTCCATCTCTCGCTCATGTTTCCTAAATAGACAATGGATTGTTTGCTAGTTGCTGTGTCTGGGACGTTGTTGCTGTTTGCCAGGTGTTAGTATTGGCATGCCAGGCCTGGGTGTTCATTCTTTCACGGATTTTTGTTCCAGGTCTTCATGACAAAGGCAACAGAATGAAGAAGGTACTGAGTTGAAGCAGTTAGAAATTCACTTCAACTAGGATTGCCGGAGGAAGTGGGCACTGCCTTTAGAGCAGGAGACACAGAAATGAACCACAAGTGAGCAAAATGAGTTGGGTATAAGAAAGAAAAATAATTCCAGCACGATAGTCAAGTTTTCTTTGCTTTTATTTGAACTATGGGATCAATGTGTAACGTACTACAAACCCTTACGATCTGGGCAGCTTATTTTTATTTTAATGTTGGTTGGTTGGTTGGTTGGTTCGTTGGTTGGTTGGTTGGTTGTGTGGGTGGGTGGGTGGGTGGGTGGGTGGTTGATTTGCAGTGTGTGTGAGGAAGGGGAGGGGATGAGAGAGGGGGAAGAGAAAATTCCAAGCAGGCTCTGTGCAGAGTGTGACCTGGGGCTTGAAACCACAAATGGCGAAATCATGACCTGAACTGAAACTAAGATTAGGTCACTCAACTAACTGAGCCACTAGGCTCCCCTTGGCTGCTTATTGTATTTGCACATTGGGCCTTCGTGTTAGAAATACCATAGGGAGTGGTGTACATGCATGATCTAAGGAAGGTGTAGCTATTTAGATCTGGCTTATTTTTTTTTCCTTATAACACTTTATTCAGGAGTGATATTTCATAAGTTTATTAGAAAGACAGAGTGAAGATTGTAATTGGGAGGAAATCAGGTAAGGAGTCATTGCAGTTGACCAGGAGAGGTGAACATGACAGGAATTAGTGTGGACGCAGGAAATGGAGACATGAGGACAGATGTGGTATTTTTTTGAAAATGCTTTTTGTTGTGTAATTAACATTATATAAAATAACTCTTTTGGTGCATAGTGCTTTGAGTTTTAAAGATTGTATATACTCATGTAAATGTCACCCCAGTGATAATACAGAAGAGTTCTGTTCCTGGGGCACATAGGTGGCTTAGTCACTTAAGCATCCCACTCTTGATTTTGGCTAAGGTCATGATCTCACTGTTCTTGAGTTTGAGCCCCTGCTCACGACCTTCCCAGAGCCTACTTGGGATTATCCCTCTCTACCTCTTTTTCTGTGCCTCCCCCACTCTCACTCTCTGTCTTCCCTCCCAAAAAAATTAGACACAAAGAGAACAATTCCATCAGCTCCCAGAATTCCCTCATGTTGAATCACTCTCACCCCACCCCTGAGGCCTGGCAACCATCTATCTCCAACTTTAATATCATATAAATGGATCCTTATTGTAGGTAACTTTATGAGACTGGTTTCTTTCATTCAACATCATGCCTTTATAATACGTCTGTTTCTTAGTGTTTCCCTGTACGGATATACCAGGGTTTGTTTAACCATTCATTTCCTGAAGGAAATTTGTGTTTTTCCATTTTTGTCAGTTATGATTAGAGTTGCTGTAAACATTTGTGTGCATGTTTTTTTGTTTTTGTTTTATAAACGTAAGTTTTCACTTCTCTAGAGCAAATATCCAGGAGTCAGATTTATGGGTCATATGCAAGTATTAGGTATTGTCTTTAAAAAATATATATATTTCATGGGCTCCTGGTTGGCTCAGTAGATTGAGTAGCTGACTTCAGCTCGGGTCATGATCTCACGGTTTGTGAGTTCAAGCCCCATGTTTGGCTCTATGCTGACAACTCGGAACCTGGAGCCTGCTTTGGATTCTGTATCTCCTCTCTCTCTGCCCCTCCCTGCTCACACTCTTCTCTCTTCATCCCTCAAAAATAAATAAAGATTGAAAAAAAAAACATTTTCAATATGTGTATAGCAGTATCTCAGGGCAGTTTGAATGTGTTTCCCTGAAGCCTAGTGTTGTGGAGCATCGTTTTGTGTACTTCAATATATGATATTCTGGACACAAGACCTTTGCTGGATATATGATTTGGGAATATTTTCTCCAAGTCCATAGATTGTCTTTTTGTTCTTTTAACAGAGTCTTTTACCAGGAAAAAGTTTTAGTACTAATGAAGAGCAATTTAGATATTTTTTTCTTTTATATGAATCCAATTTATACACCTTATAACTTCAGATGTAATTTGTACTCCTTGTTCATATATTTGCTATTCTATACCAGCATCAGAATGTTTTCAGTTTGTTGCTATTGGTTGCACAAGTTGTATACTGCACAGTTCTAGGAGGCATGATTTATATGAACTATAGTGCGAATGGTAACCCTCAAATCTGTAAAATGTACAACTTGTACACATATGTATTATCTCCTGGAGGGTCTTTTCTACTGTACAGATTGCAGTCATTGCTGTGGTTCTGTTTTACTTTCCTTGTCATTAATTTATCATGCGGAGTGTATACTGAAGCCAAATTTAAGAAGCTCCTGTTTGTGAGCTATCTAAAGGTAATTTATTCTCACTGATTCGCAACTAGCTGGGGCCTATCCTTGGGGTACAGCAACATCTGGCTTTCAAGCTTGTTCCCTTACTTTAATCTATTAATTTGCATTCATGGAAACTGGAAACTCTCTTCAGCCAGCCAGTGTTAGCTAGATACCCGTGATTTTAAAATTCACCTCTAAACAAATGACTAAAACTTTAATATTTGTAGAATCATCGGGATTTGAAAAAAAAAAGGAACAATATAAAACAGCTGGAAAAAATCAACAGAATATAATATAAAAGCAAATATATCATTTGCAGGGAATACTTTGGCTCCATGCAATTCTCTATTTACTCTGAGTAGCTCTAAGTTGGTGTATGACGTCCCTCTGACAATATGAATGTACATTCAGTGTTACAAGATGTTTGTTTTGTCAATACTTAGTTCCTCTAAAGACGGAATCACAAATTATTAACTGATCAACAGTTAGTGTTGTAGCAGAATCAGGAACAATTCAACAGAACAGGCCTGTTCTGGGTGTGTTCTTACAGAATTATATAATTATGTCCATTATTACTACAGGTGTCTTCACCTACCTGGCCTCTTCATAATCAGCTACAGTAGCATTTCAGAAAGCATCCCATTCTTCCCCACTGAAATCATGAAACTTTTTTTTTTAATTTTGTGTCTACATTTATTTATTTTTGAGAAACAGAGTGAGACAAAGTGTGAGTGGGGGAGAGGCAGAGAGAGAAGGAGACAGAATACGAAGCAGGCTCCAGTCTCTGAGCAAGTGGTCAGCACAGAGCCTGATGCAGGGCTCAAACCCATGAACTGTGAGACCATGACCTGAGCTGAAGTCGGACATTCAACCGACTGAGCCACCCAGGCGCCCCATGAAATGGTGAAACTTTTATGATGCTACTTGTAGGCTTTTTTGGTGGGGATTTATTTGTGTTTGTTTTATAAAAGTCCTTTATCAAGTTGATGAAGTCTCCCTGGACTCAGTTTGCGGAGAGAATGTTTTATTTATTATGAATGGAGGTAACAAATGCCTTGTCTGCATCTGTTTTTAAGACCATCTGATCATTATCCTGTCTTTCTTCTTTAGCCTATTGTTGTGATGGGTTAAACTAATTGATTTTTGAATATTGAACCAGTCTCCCATACTGGTACTAAATCCCTCTTGGTTATGGATGTATAATTCTTTTTACACATTGTTGGATTTGATTTGCTAACATGTATTGGGTATTTTGTGTCTATGAAAATGCAAGACACTGGTCTCCAGTTTTCCTTTCTTATAATGCCTTTACCTTGTTTTGTCAATGCTGGCCTCCTAGAATGAGGAAGTTTTCCCTCTGTTTTTATTTTCGGGAAGAGATTATAGGACATTAGCATCATTTTTTCCTGTAAATGTTTGCCAGAATTCTTCCGTGAAACCATGTGGGCCTGATGCTTTCTTTTGGGAAGGTTATTTGTCCTTGACTCTATTTACTTAATAAATATAGGCCTATCCAGATAATCTATGTTTCCTTATGTGGGTTTTAGTAGTGTGTGTCTGTTATTTGTTTTCTATATTTTTCTAAAATGTTTTCATTTATTTCTGAGAGAGAGCTGTAGAGTGGGAGGTGGGAAGGGGCAGAGAGAGAGGGAGACGCAGAATCTGAAGCAGGCCCCAGGCTCTGAGATGTTAGCACAGAGCCTGACACAGGGCTCAAACCCACGGGCCAGGAGATTATGACCTGAGCTGAAGTCAAACATTTACTGACTGAGCCACCCAGGTGCCCCATCGTGTGCATCTTTTAAATAATTGATCTGTTTCATATAAGTTATGAAATTTGGGGGCATAGAGTCATTCATAATATTTTCCGTTATCCTCTTGATGTTCATGGAATCGGTAGCGGTTATGTCTCTTCCATTTTTGATATTAGCCATTTGTGCCTACTTTTTTTCCTTGGATAGCCGAGTTAGGGGTTCATTGCCTTTATTGATACTTTCAAAGAACCATCTTTTGATTTCTCTATTGATTATCTCCAGTATTTTACTATCTTTTATTTTATTGATATCTGTTCTAATTATTATTTTTTAAGTATTATTATTTCTTTTCTCCTACTTCAGCCTTCAACTGTACCTCCTCCCCTATTTTCCTAAGGTGGAAGTTTAGGCTACTAATTTTAGGTCTTTCTCCTTTTCGATTTTGTTACATTTATTTACTTACTTTGAGAGAGAGAGAGAGAGAGAGAGAGAGAGAGAGAGAGAGAGAGAGAGAGAGAGAGAGAGAAAGCATGTACGTGAGCAGGGGCATGGCAGAGAGAGGGAGAGAGAGAATCCCAAGCAGGAACCCAATACAGGGGATTGATCTCATGAGCATGATAGCATGACCTGAGTGGAAACTAAGAGTTGCATGCTAAAATGACTGAGCACCCAGATGCCCGAAGATCTTTCTACTTTTCTAATAAATGCATTCAGTGCTGTTCGTTTTACTGGAAGCCATGTCTTCAGTGCCCCCCACACCCCGCCCTGCACATTTTGGTAGGTTGTATTTAATTTTCATTGAGTCCAAACTACTTTGAAATTTCTCTCAAGATTCCTTCTTTGATGTGTTATTTAGAAGTATGTTCTTTAATCTCTAAACATTTGGGGGTTTTCCTGCTATCTTTTTATTATTGCTTTCCATCCAGTTCAATTCCAGTGTGGCCTGACAGCATACTTTGTATGGTTTCTGGTCTTTGAAATTTGGTAGGATATGTTTTATGGCCCAGAACATGTTCTGACTTGGTGCATGTTCTGTGTGAACTTGAGAAACATGTTTATTCAACTACTGTTGGATAAAATATTCCATATGTACCAGTTAGATCTAGGTGATTACTGCTACTGCTTAGTCCAGCTGTAGCCTTACCTATATCCTTCTAGACCTGTCAGTCACTGACAGAAAGGTGTTGAAGTCTCCACTATAATAATGCCTTTTTCCCTTTCTCCTTCAAATTCTAAAAGTTTTTCCATCATGTATTTTCATTCTCTGTTGATAGATATAGAAAATTAGAGATTGTTATGTTTTCTTACAGAACTGACCCTTTTATCTCTCTATATAATCTCTTTATATAATGACACTCTTTATCTCTCTAGAGTTTCCTTGTTTGGAAGTTTGCTTTGTCTGGAATTAATGCAATTACTCCAACTCTCTTTTGATAAGCATTAGCATGATAAATCTTTCTTCATCCTTTTACTTTTAATCTATCTGTATCTTTATATCTCATGTGAATTTCTTATAGACAATATAGAGTCGCATCTTGTTTTTGGATCTCCTGTGAGAATCTCTGAGCTTTAATTGGTATATTTAGACTATTCACATTTGATGTGAGTATTGATATAGTTGGAAGAATATCTACCATGTTTGTAACTGTTTTCTATTCACTGCATTTATACTTTGCTTCCTTTCTATCTTCACCTTTTTCTGCCTTCTGGATTTTAATGCAGCAGTTGGTATATTCCATGTTCTTCTTTCTCTTAGCATATTCATTATACTTTTTTATTTTAAAAAGTTGGAGTGGTTTCCCCTTTATTTGCATTTGCATTACTCATTTATAACTCGTCAAATTCCTCTTTCAAATCACACTGTATCACTTCACAGGTAGTGCAGTTACCTTATAAAAGCTTTCTCAATTCCTCCATCCCATGCCTTCTAATATTGACGTCATCTACCTCCTTCTCCATATCCTATGATCACCGAGTATATTGCTGCTGTTATCACTTTAAACAAATTGTTATCTATCAGATAAGTTGGGAAAGAGAAAAATAAAATATTTTATCTTACCTTCCCTTATTCCTACTCTAATCCGCTTCTTTTTAACACATAGATCTGAATTCCTTATCTATAACCTATATCCATATTCCTTTTTCTAAAGACCTTTCTCTTGAGAGAGACAGGGGGCACAAATGAGCAAGGGGCAGAGAGAGAATCCCACGACAGGCAGAGAGAGAGGGAGAGATAATGGGATCTCACTCAAAGCATGGCTCATGCTCACTTGCAGTGGGGCTGGAGCTCACTTGATGTGGCACTTGAACTCACAAACTGTGGGACTTGAACTCATGAATGGTGAGATCATGACCTGAGCTAAACTCAGGTATTTAACCACTGAGGTATCCTGGAAGGAACTTTTTTTTTATTTCTTGCAAGGCAGATCTACTAGTGATAAAGTCCTTCCTTTTTGGTTTCACAACGTATTACTTGTTTTTGGGTTGTTGTTGTTTTTCTTGTTGTTGTTCTTGTTGTTTACAAAGGTGAGGGATTGTAAAATTCAGATGCTTTTGGGAAGAGTAACACACTCCATGCCTAACATCTTTTTTAATGTTTATTTATTTATGTTGAGGGAGAAAGGGGCAGAGAGAGAGGGGGGGGAGAGAGAGAGAATTCCAAGCAGACTCCATTCTGATAGCAGAGAGCCCTATGTGGGGGTCAATCTCATTAAACATGAGATCATGACTTGAGCAGAAACCAAGGTCGGATGCTCAACCGACTGAGCCACACAGGCACCCCAAAAAGTCTTTTTTCTCCAGTTTGAAATACACTTTTGCTGGATATAGAATTTTCAATGGGTGTTTTTTTTTTCCTTTCAACACTATTTTTATTTTTATTTTTTTATTTTATTTTTATTTTTATTTTTATTTTTATTTTTATTTTTATTTTTATTTTTATTTTTATTTTTATTTTTTCTTCTACTCTGGCTATGAACAAAGGGATAGATGGGGTAAGAGGAGAGAGAGTGATGCTGGCTGGTAGAAGGGCATGATCTTAGCCTGGCTGGTGAATTGCTGTCTGACAGACACACTAAATGGAGCATTGAAGCAAACGTGCAGTCATCTGAGGGAAGATGCAGGAAGAGTTGTAAGTGTAAAAGGACAGTGGTATCACTGAGGTATTTGAGAAAAGGGATGATGTGAAACACGCCAGTATTGTGTTGCCTCAAAAAGCACATCTGCAAGCAGTCTTGTATATTCACAAAAACACTTTCTACCTACCTGGCATTGTGGCTCTCTGAAGTTTTATAATGCCTGTAGTTTCTTTTTTTTCTTTTCTTTTCTTTTCTTTTTTTTTTTTTTAGTAATGAAAGGAAAATGTTGAAGTCTCTAGTTTCCAAACTCATTTCTGGGACATCATTTTTTCTTGGAAGTTTTTTTTTTTTTTTTTTTTTTTTTTTTAAATTTTTTTTTCCAACGTTTTTTTTTTTTTTATTTATTTTTGGGACAGAGAGAGACAGAGCATGAACGGGGGAGGGTCAGAGAGAGAGGGAGACACAGAATCGGAAACAGGCTCCAGGCTCCGAGCCATCAGCCCAGAGCCTGACGCGGGGCTCGAACTCACGGACCGCGAGATCGTGACCTGGCTGAAGTCGGACGCTTAACCGACTGCGCCACCCAGGCGCCCCTTTGGAAGTTTTTGAAAACCATCCAGTAATACTCAAGGGAAGGAGAGACTTTGCTTCTATGGTATAAGGTGAAGGCCCCAAAGCCCAGTGGTTTGAGCCACTGAATGTATCTGTGGTATCAATCTAAGTATGCATGTCTGAATGCTAGTTGTTGCTGCTTTAGCTGTGGATTTAATCCTGAATGAAATGAGGAGATACTGTATGTGGAGAAAAGTAATTAAGAAAAGCATGTGTAACAAGGAACATGTTTCAGTTGCATATCCAACAGCAAATGTGTGTGTGTGTGTGTGTGTTTAAAGTTTTTATTTATTCTGTGTGAGAGAGAGACAGAGAGAAAGAATGCAAGCAGGGGAAGGATGGAGAGCCAGAGAGAGAGAGGAAGAGAGATAACCTGGCAGTGCAGAGCCTGACGCAGGGCTCCATGTCACGAACCATGAGATCATGACCTGAGCTGAAATCAAGAGTCTGATGGTAACTGACTGAGCCACTCAGGCGCCCTGTCTTTATTTTTTAAACATATGAACTCTTGAGTCATAGTTCTCCTTGGGTTTTAGCCGTTTTCTTGTAGCAAATGTATTCTGAAATACAGAGAGGTTTGTGTGCTTCAAAGTGAACAGTGGGATGATGTATTTTTTTTAAGGTAGTATTTCAGCTAGAGGGGGCACGTGGCAGAATGGCTGAATATGAGCCTGGAGCCAGATTACCTGGGCCTGAACCCTGGCTTACTAGATGTATGACCTTGGGTAGGCTATTTAACCTTTCTGTTCCTTAAGTCTCCATTTGCAAAATGAGGCTAGTGATTCTATGTTCAAATGTTCCTGGATTGTGGCCCTGCCTGGCACAACTGTTAATGACTTTCCGCTTTGATTCCCCAAAGTATCTTTATTTGGACAATAAATTATATCGTTGCCCTCACAATGAGCGAACCTGTGTCAGAAGATCCATTTTGAAGATTAAAAGCATTAAAAACAACACCTGCTCATAATATGTGCTAAGTAAGTACTAGTTGCTATTATTAGCTGTGACAACCAGAATACACGTTTTAACTATCCAGTTTCATGCATTACCCCAGAAGCAAGGATTGTTACTGTAGACCTTGAACTCTGAAAGTGACATGTTTTGTTGGAAAATGGAGAATCACCACAGTGTGAGCAAATTTAATACAGTTTTGAAAAATTCTCTTCCAGTTTAACCTAGCATGGGTGAAACAAGTAGCTTGAAAAAAATGGCCGTTTTCTTTCATTTCACTAACAGGGTAATCACCACCCAGGACATGCTGGTGTTACAGAGAAAATACCACGGGGGTTGTTAATTTGGGTTTTGTGTTTAATGTGCTGTTCTTTCGAGTCTGATCCCTAGTTTTCTTTCTTTGATCTTTCTTTGGGCATTCCCTTCCTTCTCCTCCCCTCATGTAATGTCTGAAGTCAATTGCTGTCCCTTCTTCATACATCCTTGTGCTAGGAGATAAAGAAATTATACATAACTGAAAAAGCTTTATTTGCAGTAATGGTTTCATGTGCCTACTCTTAAAATCCTTTGACGTGTTTGAGATTGGGTAGAAAAAAAGTGGGTTAATTGGGATATGACTTTTCTTCATATAGGCACCTTGATGAGAGTTTCTGCTAAGCTTGTGAGGTAGTCACGCTAGACAGGCACAGAGGTAGGACGGACCTCAACTCCTGGCCCTGCCACAGGCTAGGTGTGTGACCTTGGGCACTCCGTTTGTTTCATCTCTCTGAGTTTCAGTATTTAGCATGCTTAAAAAGGGGGTAAAGATACATGCTGCTTCCCAAGGTTAAACATGAGGCTCAAATGAGATGATGAGTTAGTATGCTCTAAGCAAATGTTGGCCAAGAGTTCCTTTCTTTAAAAATTGGTTGATGTGATTGGGACTCCTTTTGTAAGATCCATGAGCAGAGGCTTGGAGGAAAAGAAGATAAAAATGTTGCTTCTGTTTGTGCGTTTCTGAGTTGCCTGTGGCTGTAGTACTTGGCTATCTAACCAGGTGCTGCTTCAGCATGCATGAAATACTTCAAATGGGCGACAAGATGGTTTTTCTTTTATCCTAAATTTCAGGCTGTTGGAAGCATATCTGTGGAAGCCTGTGTGGTCTGACAGCTGGAAGGCTCCAGGCGAACTCAAGTGTGCAAGGGAGCCCAGCTTTGAGCCAACCAGGGAAAGGATGGCTTAGCTCTCAAAGGAACATGCACGTTTCTCAGGTGATAGAGTAGAGAATAAAATGTGTCCCTTTAAACTCCACATTCCCCTGCTCTTCAACTTCTAAGGAAGTCTTTGGCTACTAGCAGTCTGGGCTCTGGAGCCAGCATAGTATTTTTCTTCTTTTAGTTTATCCTGGTTTATGATTTGCTCCCCTTTAACTGAAAAATTGTTTTTATTATAGAAAATGTCAAATGTGTAAAAGTCAAGAAAATAGTATATTATACCCCCATGTGCTTAGGACCTAGTTTTAAAAATTATCAAAAACTCATGTCTAATCTTGTTTCATCTGTCTTTCTACCCGTTTTGTCCTTGCTCCCCTCTTCCCCTGGTTTATTTGAAGCAAATCCCACACGTTGTATTTTATTAAAAATATCATCCTGTTTGTTTTTATTTTAAAAAAAGTTTTATTGTAGTATACTTGGCATAACTTGCAGGAAGCTAAAGTGTGCTATTTGATAAGTTTATGCATCAGTGTGGATGAGTATACACACAGATCAAAAAGTATATACACACACATATCCATGAAACCACCACAGTCTAGATAGTGACCATATCCATCACCGAAAAGTTTCCTTGTGTCTCTTGGTCATCCTTTCCTCTTGCCCCTCTCTGCCACCCATTACTGATCTGCATTCTGTCACAATATATTAGTTTCTATTAGAGTTCTTGATGAGTGAGATCATAAAGTAAGTACTTTTTTTTGGTCCAGTTTTTTTTTTTCCTCCGGCCATGGCATAGTCTTTGTCTATTCTACCAATATCGTCATGCTGTGACTAGGTACCATTTAGGAAGCTGCACGTCTGGGATGCAGACGGGATACCTGATGAGACCTAGACTAGTCTTACAATCAGTGTTAGAGCTGTAACTTGGACCCAGGCAGGTAGTCTGGCTGCAGAGCTCATGCTTTCATTAAGAGATAATATTTTCGAGGATCCTTGGGAAGATGGCGGCGTAGGAGGACGCTGGGCTCACCGCGCGTCCTGCTAATCACTTAGATTCCACCTACACCTGCCTAAAGAACCCAGAAAACCGCCAGAGGATTAGCAGAACGGAGTCTCCGGAGCCAAGCGCAGACGAGAGGCCCACGGAAGAGGGTAGGAAGGGCGGCGAGGCGGTGCGCGCTCCACGGACTGGCGGGAGGGAGCCGGGGCGGAGGGGCGGCTCGCCGGCCAAGCAGAGCCCCCGAGTCGGGCTGGCAAAAGCGGAGGGGCCGGACGGACTGTGTTCCGACAGCAAGCGCGACTTAGCGTCTGGGAGGTCAGAAGTTAACAGCTCTGCTCAGAAAGCGGAAAGGCTGGAGGACAAAGGGAGGGAGAGCTGCTGAGCCCCCGGACGGACGGCAGAGCTCAGCTTGGCGGGGAACAAAGGCGCTCGCCAGCGCCATCTCCCCCGCCCATCCCCCAGCCAAAATCCCAAAGAGAACCAGTTCCTGCCAGGGAACTTGCTCGCTCCGCGCAAACACCCAACTCTGTGCTTCTGTGGAGCCAAACCTCCGGCAGCGGATCTGACTCCCTCCTGCTGCCACAGGGCCCCTCCTGAAGTGGATCACCTAAGGAGAAGCGAGCTAAGCCTGCCCCTCCCGCCCCCGTGCACCTTGCCTACCCACCCCAGCTAATACGCCAGCTCCCCAGCACCACACGCCTGGCAGTGTGCAAGTTGCCCAGACGGGCCACGCCACCCCACAGTGAATCCCGCCCCTAGGAGAGGGGAAGAGAAGGCACTCACCAGTCTGACTGTGGCCCCAGCGGTGGGCTGGGGGCAGACATCAGGTCGGACTGCGGCCCCGCCCACCAACTCCAGTTATACACCACAGCACGGGGGAAGTGCCCTGCAGGTCCTCACCGCTCCAGGGACTGTCCAAAATGACCAAACGGAAGAATTCCCCTCAGAAGAATCTCCAGGAAATAACAACAGCTAATGAACTGATCAAAAAGGATTTAAATAATATAACAGAAAGTGAATTTAGAATAATAGTCATAAAATTAATCGCTGGGCTTGAAAACAGTATACAGGACAGCAGAGAATCTCTTGCCACAGAGATCAAGGGACTAAGGAACAGTCACGAGGAGCTGAAAAACGCTTTAAATGAAATGCAAAACAAAATGGAAACCACCACGGCTCGGATTGAAGAGGCAGAGGAGAGAATAGGTGAACTAGAAGATAAAGTTATGGAGAAAGAGGAAGCTGAAAGAAAGAGAGATAAAAAAATCCAGGAGTATGAGGGGAAAATTAGAGAACTAAGTGATACACTAAAAAGAAATAATATACGCATAATTGGTATCCCAGAGGAGGAAGAGAGAGGGAAAGGTGCTGAAGGGGTACTTGAAGAAATTATAGCTGAGAACTTCCCTGAACTGGGGAAGGAAAAAGGCATTGAAATCCAAGAGGCACAGAGAACTCCCTTCAGACGTAACTTGAATCGATCTTCTGCACGACATATCATAGTGAAACTGGCAAAATACAAGGATAAAGAGAAAATTCTGAAAGCAGCAAGGGATAAACGTGCCCTCACATATAAAGGGAGACCTATAAGACTCGTGACTGATCTCTCCTTTGAAACTTGGCAGGCCAGAAAGGCTTGGCACGATATCTTCAGTGTGCTAAACAGAAAAAATATGCAGCCGAGAATCCTTTATCCAGCAAGTCTGTCATTTAGAATAGAAGGAGAGATAAAGGTCTTCCCAAACAAACAAAAACTGAAGGAATTTGTCACCACGAAACCAGCCCTACAAGAGATCCTAAGGGGGATCCTGTGAGACAAAGTACCAGAGACATCACTACAAGCATAAAACATACAGACATCACAATGACTCTAAACCCGTATCTTTCTATAATAACACTGAATGTAAATGGATTAAATGCGCCAACCAAAAGACATAGGGTATCAGAATGGATAAAAAAACAAGACCCATCTATTTGCTGTCTACAAGAGACTCATTTGAGATCTGAGGACACCTTTAGATTGAGAGTGAGGGGATGGAGAACTATTTATCATGCTACTGGAAGCCAAAAGAAAGCTGGAGTAGCCATACTTATATCAGACAAACTAGACTTTAAATTAAAGGCTGTAACAAGAGATGAAGAAGGGCATTATATAATAATTACAGGGTCTATCCATCAGGAAGAGCTAACAATTATAAATGTCTATGCGCCAAATACCGGAGCCCCCAGATATATAAAACAGTTACTCATAAACATAAGCAACCTTATTGATAAGAATGTGGTCATTGCAGGGGACTTTAACACCCCACTTACAGAAATGGATAGATCATCTAGACACACAGTCAATAAAGAAACAAGGGCCCTGAATGATACATTGGATCAGATGGACTTGACAGATATATTTAGAACTCTGCATCCCAAAGCAACAGAATATACTTTCTTCTCGAGTGCACATGGAACATTCTCCAAGATAGATCATATACTGGGTCACAAAACAGCCCTTCATAAGTTTACAAGAATTGAAATTATACCATGCATACTTTCAGACCACAATGCTATGAAGCTTGAAATCAACCACAGGAAAAAGTCTGGAAAACCTCCAAAAGCATGGAGGTTAAAGAACACCCTACTAACGAATGAGTGGGTCAACCAGGCAATTAGAGAAGAAATTAAAAAATATATGGAAACAAACGAAAATGAAAATACAACAATCCAAACTCTTTGGGACGCAGCGAAGGCAGTCCTGAGAGGAAAATACATTGCAATCCAGGCCTATCTCAAGAAACAAGAAAAATCCCAAATACAAAATCTAACAGCACACCTAAAGGAAATAGAAGCAGAACAGCAAAGGCAGCCTAAACCCAGCAGAAGAAGAGAAATCATAAAGATCAGAGCAGAAATAAACAATATAGAATCTAAAAAAACGGTAGAGCAGATCAACGAAACCAAGAGTTGGTTTTTTGAAAAAATAAACAAAATTGACAAACCTCTAGCCAGGCTTCTCAAAAAGAAAAGGGAGATGACCCAAATAGATAAAATCATGAATGAAAATGGAATTATTACAACCAATCCCTCAGAGATACAAACAATTATCAGGGAATACTATGAAAAATTATATGCCAACAAATTGGACAACCTTGAAGAAATGGACAAATTCCTAAACACCCACACTCTTCCAAAACTCAATCAGAAGGAAATAGAAAGCTTGAACAGACCCATAACCAGTGAAGAAATTGAATCGGTTATCAAAAATCTCCCAACAAATAAGAGTCCAGGACCAGATGGCTTCCCAGGGGAGTTCTACCAGACGTTTAAAGCAGAGATAATACCTATCCTTCTCAAGCTATTCCAAGAAATAGAAAGGGAAGGAAAACTTCCAGACTCATTCTATGAAGCCAGTATTACTTTGATTCCTAAACCAGACAGAGACCCAGTAAAAAAAGAGAACTACAGGCCAATATCCCTGATGAATATGGATGCAAAAATTCTCAATAAGATACTAGCAAATCGAATTCAACAGCATATAAAAAGAATTATTCACCATGATCAAGTGGGATTCATTCCTGGGATGCAGGGCTGGTTCAACATTCGCAAATCGATCAACGTGATACATCACATTAACAAAAAAAAAGAGAAGAACCATATGATCCTGTCAATCGATGCAGAAAAGGCCTTTGACAAAATCCAGCACCCTTTCTTAATAAAAACCCTTGAGAAAGTCGGGATAGAAGGAACATACTTAAAGATCATAAAAGCCATTTATGAAAAGCCCACAGCTAACATCATCCTCAATGGGGAAAAACTGAGAGCTTTTTCCCTGAGATCAGGAACACGACAGGGATGCCCACTCTCACCGCTGTTGTTTAATATAGTGCTGGAAGTTCTAGCATCAGCAATCAGACAACAAAAGGAAATCAAAGGCATCAAAATTGGCAAAGATGAAGTCAAGCTTTCGCTTTTTGCAGATGACATGATATTATACATGGAAAATCCGATAGACTCCACCAAAAGTCTGCTAGAACTGATACATGAATTCAGCAAAGTTGCAGGATACAAAATCAATGTACAGAAATCAGTTGCATTCTTATACACTAACAATGAAGCAACAGAAAGACAAATAAAGAAACTGATCCCATTCACAATTGCACCAAGAAGCATAAAATACCTAGGAATAAATCTAACCAAAGATGTAAAAGATCTGTATGCTGAAAACTATAGAAAGCTTATGCAGGTAATTGAAGAAGATATAAAGAAATGGAAAGATATTCCCTGCTCATGGATTGGAAGAATAAATATTGTCAAAATGTCAATACTACCCAAAGCTATCTACACATTCAATGCAATCCCAATCAAAATTGCACCAGCATTCTTCTTGAAACTAGAACAAGCAATCCTAAAATTCATATGGAACCACAAAAGGCCCCGAATAGCCAAAGTAATTTTGAAGAAGAAGACCAAAGCAGGAGGCATCACAATCCCAGACTTTAGCCTCTACTACAAAGCTGTCATCATCAAGACAGCATGGTATTGGCATAAAAACAGACACATAGACCAATGGAATCGAATAGAAACCCCAGAACTAGACCCACAAACGTATGGCCAACTCATTTTTGACAAAGCAGGAAAGAACATCCAATGGAAAAAAGACAGTCTCTTTAACAAATGGTGCTGGGAGAACTGGACAGCAACATGCAGAAGGTTGAAACTAGACCACTTTCTCACACCATTCACAAAAATAAACTCAAAATGGATAAAGGACCTGAATGTGAGACAGGAAACCATCAAAACCTTAGAGGAGAAAGCAGGAAAAGACCTCTCTGACCTCAGCCGTAGCAATCTCTTACTCAGCACATCCCCAAAGGCAAGGGAATTAAAAGCAAAAGTGAATTACTGGGACCTTATGAAGATAAAAAGCTTCTGCACAGCAAAGGAAACAACCAACAAAACTAAAAGGCAACCAACGGAATGGGAAAAGATATTTGCAAATGTCACATCGGACAAAGGGCTAGTATCCAAAATCTATAAAGAGCTCATCAAACTCCACACCCGAAAAACAAATAACCCAGTGAAGAAATGGGCAGAAAACATGAATAGACACTTCTCTAAAGAAGACATCCGGATGGCCAACAGGCACATGAAAAGATGTTCAACGTCGCTCCTCATCAGGGAAATACAAATCAAAACCACACTCAGATACCACCTCACGCCAGTCAGAGTGGCCAAAATGAAGAAATCAGGAGACTATAGATGCTGGAGAGGATGTGGAGAGACGGGAACCCTCTTGCACTGTTGGTGGGAATGCAAATTGGTGCAGCCGCTCTGGAAAGCAGTGTGGAGGTTCCTCAGAAAATTAAAAATAGACCTACCCTATGACCCAGCAATAGCACTGCTAGGAATTTATCCAAGGGATACAGGAGTACTGATGCATAGGGGCACTTGTACCCCAATGTTTATAGCAGCACTCTCAACAATAGCCAAATTATGGAAAGAGCCTAAATGTCCATCAACTGATGAATGGATAAAGAAATTGTGGTTTATATACACAATGGAATACTACATGGCAATGAGAAAAAATGAAATATGGCCTTTTGTAGCAACGTGGATGGAACTGGAGAGTGTGATGCTAAGTGAAATAAGCCATACAGAGAAAGACAGATACCATATGGTTTCACTCTTATGTGGATCCTGAGAAACGTAACAGAAACCCATGGGGGAGGGGAAGGGAAAAAAAAAAAAAAAAGAGGTTAGAGTGGGAGAGAGCCAAAGCATAAGAGACTGTTAAAAACTGAGAACAAACTGAGGGTTGATGGGGGGTGGGAGGGAGGGCAGGGTGGGTGATGGGTATTGAGGAGGGCACCTTTTGGGATGAGCACTGGGTGTTGTATGGAAACCAATTTGACAGTAAATTTCATATATTAAAAATAAATAAATAAATAAATAAATAAAAAAAAAAAAAAAAAAAAAAAAAGAGATAATATTTTCATTAAGAGATGGTACTCGTGGGTGGCTCAGTTGGTTAAGCCTACTCGGGATTCTCCTTGATGCTCCCGTGCTTGTGCTCGCATCCTCTCTCTCTCTCTCTCTCTCTCTCTCTCTCTCTCTCTCTCTCTCTCTTTGTCTCAAAACAAATAAAAATGTGTTCTTTTTAAAAAAGGAGATAATACTTGAGGTGGATCTTGCAAGATAAAGAGAAGTTTAATGGACAGTAGGGACTGGCGTATTAGGTAGAAAGAATGTAGTATCAATGCGGGGACATGAGAAACTTATTGTCCTGGGGGCTGATGATGAGAAATAATGTTGGTAATGCTGGTATGACCAGAAATATGTAGGGCCTAAAAAATACCTCTTTTGGTTATCCAGAGCAGCTTTTTCATTGATAATATTAATGAGGTCTTTAAAAAGTCTCCTTGATATGTTGAGAAAGTGCAGGAGATCCCATTTCTGTTTTCTCAGTTCCAAGGATCTCAGATGGGGAGCTTCTGAACAAGCTGATCTCAAAAGCATTTTCTGATCTCAGCCAACCTAGGTTTTGCCATCCAGGAGTAAATTCACTGCTCTCACATTTTCTGCTCAGCTCTGAGTCCCTTTCATGTTAAAAGAGATCTGCTTGCTGCTTTTAAACTGAATAGTATTTCCAAACCTGTCCCCACTGTCAGTAGTTGAAAGGCTAATAGTCAGCTAGCATCTGAATACCATTGGAGTGGTACCTCACTTATTTGGTTCATAAAAGGATGATGGTTGTAAAAAGGAAAGTGTATGATGTGGTGGTTTAGCCATGTTTTGGAGGCTAACTCTTGTTTCCTGCTTTAAAAATGCATTTTGCTGTTTCCTAGTTAAGAATAGATTATAATGAGAAGGTAGTAAATGCAAAATAAAAGGTGCTTTTAGGTTTTAATGCACAGTGCTGTTGCTGAGTATCAGTGAAACAGATTGGTTTTTGTTTTTGTTTTTGTTTTTTAAATGAATAGGTAGTTTGTGGATGTGAATTTCAAAAGGTGCACGTGTTCAAATCCCTTCTTTCCTCCTCAAGCAACTTTAATTTTTCTTTAGTGGCCCCTTTTATAAAAGGAGTCTATGCTTGTATTAGCATGTATGAGTGTGTTATTGTTACTAGGATTTTGTTATGGAAATGCTAATTAGTAAGAATAGAGAGAATGTTATCTCTTGCCAGTCATGATAGCAATCTGTGTGTGTGTGTGTGTGTGCCTGCGTGTGTGCGTGTGCGTGCATGCAAATGAGCAGATAATCTAAACAAGTGTTTACTTTTCACCTAAAAAGTAATAAACATGCATATTAACAAGGTTTAACCCATACTAAGGAAAAAGATTAAATAGAAACTGACTAGGCCCATCTTTGGATTTAACAAAGACTTCCAGCAGCTACTATATTTAAAGAACTAAAGGAAAATATATTCAAAGATACAGTAGGAAACATGATGTGAGTTCACCGAGAATCACAATAGACAAATGGAAGTGATTTTTAAAAAAGTGAAATTTATGGAATTGAAAAATACAATAACTCAAATTAAATTTCACTAGATTAACTCAGTAGATTAGAAATAGAAGAAGGAATCTGTGAACTTGAAGGTAAATCTAGGGAAATGTGCCAAGCCAAAGAATAGACAGGGAAGAAAAATTGGACACCAATCAGTAGAGCACTGTGTGACAATATCAGGTGCTCCAACTAATTATGTAACACAGGTATAATAGGTGCCCCAGATGGAGAGGAGGGAGAAAAAAGGACAAAAATATTACCGAACAAGTTGTTTACATATCAAATTTGATGAAAATTGTCTGAAAGATCCAAAAATTTGAAATAACTTCAATTTGGATGAACACAAAGAAGAACACACCTAGACAAATCATAGTTACACTATTGGAAAATAAAGATATTATTTTGAAAGTAGAAAGAGGAAGCTCCTTTTCACATATAGGGCAAGAATAATGTGACTAATGGCTGATTTCTCATCAGAAACAATGGAAGCCCGAAGATGGTGTACTGATAAATCCGAAGTGCTGATAAAAACCATCAACTAAGAATTCTTTGCCCAACAAAACTCTCCTTTAAAAATGAAGATGAAGAAATTAGGCTGTTTCGGTCGCCCTGCTACTCTTCGCTGGCTAGGAATTCACCACGTGCGGAGAAATGGTCTTGGCGGCCAGACAGCAGGCCCCGGTTTTCACAACTGTGGTCGAACTAGGAGGCTGAAGAATTGTACTTCGGGTGTGAAATGGCAGCTGTACTGTTGCACTCCATCACGGGGAAACCCGCAGAAATGCACTGGGGAGGCAGTGTGGGGTGCGTCTATACACTCTGGGAGGAAGCCGGGTGACGTCCCGGAGGAGGAGACTGAGCAGGTACCCCGAGGGTCCGAGCTGACTGTGCTAAATTCTGCCTGCTTGGCTGCACACCTGGATTTCACACATTGGTCCTCGGCACATTGAAGCTCTGTGTGGCCAGCGTCATGGGACACCTGGATCAGAAACCTTGGCGGTGGGGACACCCTTCCTGTGCACGTGCCGTGTACCGGGCTCCGGGCTGAGCATGGCACAGAGGTCATCCTCACTTTCAAACTGATGATGGGCAAGCTGAGACATCAACTGCCCTCCAACGTCACCCGTGCACTTGAAAGTGGCTGAGGTGTTGGGCCTCGTCTGGGCACCTGCTTCCCGGATCACTGGCTGTGCCATCGGGCAGTCTGGGAACAAAGCCTGGTGTCGGCACTAACGGGTGACAGGGGCTTGGACACCTGTTTGGCCTCTCTGCACCTCAGCCTTCTTGCCCACAGGTGACACCATAGGGGTTCCGTTGGGAAACAGAGACGGTGTGAATCTGTGGGCTCTAAGGGGTCCTTTTTCTTCTCTGCACCCCCACCCCCTTCCTGGGTGTCTTGGCCCTTAAGGAGATCAGGAAGAAATGGAGAGATTTTGCCGTGGGATATGATGGCTTAACAGGGCAGGATTCGGAGACTCGGGAGTTTGGCCCTAAGTTTGGCCACGTGCCGACCAAGGGGTGCAGGCCACCTTTCGAGGTTCTGCCTCTCCCTGCCACCCTGACCGCGGTGTGAAATCCAAGAACAGGCACAAAGTCATTATCAGGACTTTCAAAATAAGATCTTCAAGGAAGTAAATAAGACTAGGTCTCCAAACAGAAGAACCCTATCCCCTTCTCCACAGCCTTTGGGGTCTTAGTGGCCAGGTAAAGGGGTTTGCCTTTGGGCAAGCTTGACCTCCCGCTGCCCATGGACCGTCGAAGAGGCACAACCACACAGCTTGGAATCCCTTACTGCCCCTGACACGCCACACTGGGTGCCCCCGCTGGCCGTGCTCCTGCCTGACCTCTGCATTCTCAGACGCTCAAAGACGAGGGACGGTGCCGGCCGCTAAGAGGAGGGAGTGTTGCCTTTGTGCGCCAGACACAGGAGGCCAGGTGCATGCTCCAGCCTCACCTTTGCCACTAACCGTCTGGTCAACCTCCGTGAGTCCTGTTCCCCGTCGAGACAGATTCCCCGCCCCAGAACTGAGCCGTCTGATCACACTCGGATCACCGAAAGCACGCAGCGCTCGTCAGGCAGTCAAGGCCACACTGCCCACAGCCACACATGTGCTGCATCCAAGGTGCCACGTGCATTCGCTCACTTCCTCCCGTGGCGAGGGTGATACCGCTCAACAAATGTTTTATCTTTTCTATTTGCAATAATGTCTCTGGCATGCATGACAGAATGATGATTTGGGGCAGCTTCATTGCTTAAAGGAAAATGTTCAGTGATTTTTGGTCTGATGGGTGAAAACACAGGTACTGAAATGTTAAATCTTCCTCATCAGGTCCTACCTACGTTTTGAGTTAGCCTAGCAAGTGGCTTTCTTACACTGTATAAAAATATACCTGCTGGACCCCCCATGGTCCCTTCCTATAGGGTCCTCAACCTCGGCACTGCTGATGGGGGGGGGGCAGAAGGTCTCTCTTGGGTGGGGGAGGTCATCTGGTGTGCTGTGGGACGTTTAGCAGTGTCCCTGCCTCAACCTGCTATGTGCCAATGGCAACAACCAAAAGTGTCTCCAAACATTGTCAGATGTCCCCCGGGGTGAGGGGGAGATTCACTGCCCATTGAGAACCGCTCCCCTGCACCAACTCCCCCAAATGTAGATGGAGTGAAGCATGATTGCTATGATAGAGATTTTGGTTGTTTCAGTTTTTAATTTAAAATTCTAACCTCAACAAAGAGATGCCATCCAAATGTTGAAAAACTGACTTCTTCAAAACTCTTGCTTTCCCCCCATTTAATTTATCTCCTTTGAATGTGATTCTCTGACGTTTACAAGCATTTGGTCATCATGGATGGGGGTAATTACCTGCGAACCTCAAGCCCTCCGTGATCGGGAGAGGACACCTTTGCTTCCAGGGTGGTGCTGAGCAAGGCTGTCTCATCTTGGGTAGACGGACGTTGCCCTTGATTACATTTGAAGAAGCAAGGACACCTGTGATTTGATTATCTGGATGGAGCAGGTGTACCATAGGTGATCTTATTCTCTCAAATCAAGGACTTGTTGCAATAAGTAAAAAGAAGAATAACGTTTGGCTGAAGGCAGTGTAGTGTGATGGAAATTAATGGCACTGCCCGAGTAGATGGCCGGGCACATCTGTCTCTCGCTGCTGTGTTTTCTTAGGCATGCATTTGTGGTAACCTGCGTGACCCTGACTGCTCCATGGAGCCCTCATCCCCGCCCCTGTGAAATAGATTTGGCACATGAATGAGATGGAAATTCAGTCGCTCTTATGTGCTAGGTGTTGGCCACTGAAAACTCACCTATGCTCACAGAGGGCTTAAATAAGATTGCAGAAGAGAACAATACAGTCCCGAATCTGCCACTCCTGTATTGCTCAAACCCAAAGAATGACCAAGATCCCGAAGCACTGGGAAAGCCGGAGGAAGGCAATGCATCCGTGGTTCAACAGAATGCCCGCAGGAGTGTATCTGGCTCATTTTCTCCCACTGACCTCATCTGTGAGACATTCTCTCTGCGGACACATCTGGAGCCCAAGAAAGACAATTTGGAGTGTCCTGTCTCTTGCAGGAACTCGCAGGAGAAGGCTCGGTGTGGGCAGGAAGGACTCAGCTCAACCTGGAGGAGTGAATCTAAGCTGTTCCCTGCAGACGAGAAAAGTGCTACCGAAAATTTGTCACCTAGATCACAGCCGCCCCAGGCGCCATGCGGGGGACACGGATTAATGCTGGGGGCATGAATGAATGCATGGGCGAGGCGGTGAGGAAATCAGTAAATCGCCTGTGGTGTTCATTTCAGTGAAATCCACCCTGGAAAAATGAAGGCGATGGTGACAACAGCCAAAGAAGAGCCGCAAAGGCATGCAAGTTACTACGGGCTAAGCACCATTTTCAGGGCTTTCCACTCGGTAACTCATTTAAGCCTGGTCAGCGCCCTATGCGCCAAGCACTAGCAATATCACATTCTGAAGACGGAAACAGCGAGGCATAGAGAGGCTGCATCACTAGCCCAAGGTCACAGAGCTGGGGAATAGCAGTACAGGATTGAGAATCCCGGGGCGTCCCCCACCCGGAGGCTGCGCTCTAACCCTGTTCCGTATTTCCTCTCTATTAACGTGATATGGGGGCACCCGGGTGGCTCAGTCGCTTGAGCGTCCGACTTCAGCTCGGGTCATGATCTCACGGTTCGTGAGTTTCAGCCCCGTGTCGGGCTCTGTGCCACAGCTCGGCGCCTGACACCTGCTTCCGAATCTGTGTCTCCCTCTCTCTCTGACCCATCCCCACTCACGCGCTGTCTCTCTCTGTCTTAACAAAAAAAAAAAAAACATTAAAAACCATTAAAGTGGTATGGCATTATTTGCTGTACCTAAACAAGCCCGGGTTCTGCACAAACACGGATTGATTTGTTTACTTGAGTCGTGAGGTCTCCTCTTGGTGGTTTATCACAATTAGCTGGGAAGTGTGTGAAGCAGAGCGAGTGTATGTTCCCTCAGCCCCCTCTGGAAACTCACTCGGGAAAGCAAAACCAAAGTGTACAGACGGGCAAGCGGGGTTCGGTCTGCTAAAACTCGGTGTGCGGGCATCTGCATATCCCTGCGTAACATGACGAATGCATTTCCCACGGAGGGTACCGCCTGGATTTGGAAGCCTTGTTTGAAGAACGTAACAAGCCGGGTCCAGAAGAGAAACAGCTTCCAGGGCAAGATATGCCGTGGCCTCCGGGCCCTCGGCAGCAGTTGCTATAGAAATGCCCGGGCACATGTTCTGGTGAGCATGATGGGAGTGAGATTAGTCACGATCTTTACTACTGGTTTAGGGCTCCAGTCAAAACCGTGTCTCCATAGAAAGGAAACCAACCATCTCCATAAAAGTTAATCCATGATTAAGGGGGTGGAAAAAGCCAGTATATTTATAGTGACACGAGAATCAGGAATGGAACATAGAGGCCTTCTGTATTTAGCTCTTTCTGCTTAAATAATGCAGCAATGGGAGAGTTTTCTGTGGGAATGTGTAATTTAATATCATTGAGTGAGGGAATTGGAACGTTTCACCCACTCTACTATTGAATGACACACTCTCAGGCCAGCAGTGGACTAGTGTCAGGGCGGAGCTGAGGTCTCCCTGGGAGCCCAGTGGGGAAAAGGAGGCACAGTGAAGGTTGGGCACAAAGGGCAGGAACGGGGACTGTTTTGTAAATCCGAGCCTGAGGCACGGGCTGGGCGGCATGAGTGCGGAAGGTCTTCAGGCTGAGGGCAGGGGTGAGATGCACCTGTGTAGACAGTCATTCCACACTTCGGGGTCCCTCCTCGGCGGTCAGCATGGGGCCAACCCTTTGCTGACACTGTCCGGCCCCACAGCCAGGGTTTGAATCTCATAGTAGAAGACTTTTCATTTTGGGTAGAGGATTCCCAGCCTCATGAAATCTCCCCAAACCCTGTGAGTTTCCTATCGTTGCCCCTGCACAAATTTCTGTAAACATCATACTTTGGAACACCACTCGTAGTTGCCACACGCCTCAGCGTCGGGGTCCAGGCAGGCTCTTCCTATGGTCGGGGTTTCCCATGGCTGCAGCCAAGGAGCAGCTGGGCCGCCCAGCTCCTATGGAGCCCAGCTCCAAAATGTGTTCACTTGCTGTGGCCCCGGCTCCTGGCAGACGGCCCTCCCTGTGGGCCATTCACAGCCTGGCTGTGTGCTTCTTCAGAGCCAGCACAAGCATATTGTTCTACTGGCAGGCTCTGATGTCAGAGAAGGATGAGATGCTCTTATAAAGGGCTTTCCATCCCTGGGTTAGATCAGGTCCACCCAGGTCAAACTCTATTTAATTATAGCCAGAGAAATAGAGACCTTAACTTCATCCAACATCCCTTCACCGTTGTCATATGATATGATGTGCTCATGACAGTGACTTCTCATCCCCTTTGCCCTATTCTGCTGGTCAGAAGCAAGTCCCTGGTCTGCCTGCTCTGGAGGGGAGGGATTTGTACAAGGGTGTGACTCATCACAGGTCACCTTCGGGAGGTAGGTCTGCCACACCCTCTCAGCTCCGGCTCCAGATCCTTTCAGGGCACAGCGATTGGAGGAGGCCTGGAAAGTTAGAAGTGTGTGTGTTTTGTTCAGCTCTGGGATTCCCAGCACCCAGGCCCGGGGGCCCCAGATGGTCCATAAGCCTCCTTCCACTTTGCTTCCCTGCTTAGGTGCTCCAAGGAGGCAGCGGTACATGTCCCATAGAGGGGGCCCTGGACCACTCCCCCCACCCATTCATCCATCCGTCCGGGTGTCATGGCTGACTGCGTGCCTACAGTGTCTCCGTCCCTACCCTGGCCCGGAACACCACACTGGCCCCCAAGTTGCTTATAGTTCAGTGTGTGTGGTGGTGAGGGGGGACCAAGCCTGTCTTAGTTTCTGTGGGCATTACCCATGTCTCCTGGCCTGGCTCACAGAAAAGAGCAATCTATTGGTTGTCATAGCTTGGAAGTTGAGGGATGGCCTGTCTTCAGGCACAGCTGGGTCCAGGGCTCTCAGTCGTGAAAAATACGCAATCAAAAAAGTTCTTTTCTGTCCCGTTCTGCTCTTCTGGTGGGTAGACTGAGCCTCCTCGGCTGTGGGCTCTTAGCAAACACCACACAGCATCTACAAACTCCCCTGCCAGCTTGTGACGTCCTCACGCACAGACTAAGTCGACACACTCCTCAGCAGGGGACAGTGATTCACATCACCCCCCCCATCACCTCGTTTCAGCCAAGGCCTCGCTTTGTACCCTGTCACTTGCTGCCCTCCACTTGAAGGCGCCAAGTCAGTTTTAGGGACAGAAATCCAATTCAATGCATTAGCTCTATGACCAGAAACACAAGCTGCAGGCATGGCTGGATCCAGGAGCTCTCATGATATCACTGGGGTTCAAGCTCTCTCTGTGTCTTTGCGCCGTTTCCCTCTCCTTCTCCAGATAGGCTGTCTCTCCGTGGAACGGAAAGATGGCTGTGAGGGTCGATGGCCCTGAGGCACCAGGACCAGGGCAGGGCCAATCTGCACAGATTCAAGGAGACGCTCACTCTCAGGGTCATGCCTGAGAGCTACGTCCTCCCTTACACTTTGTGTCCCGGCTACCCCACACCCTCGAGCTAGAGCCAGCCCTGTGCGCACTTCAGCAGTGGGGCAGAAAGAGCTCTTGGTTCAAGCAGTTTCCATAGATGATAAGGGAACTCTGGTAACAAGTTTGACTGGCCCTGCTTGGGCACACGATCCCACTTGCAGTACCGCTGAGCAGACAGGACCCCTGGGCTCCCGGGAGCCAGGTCTTCTGCGTCACGGTCCCTTGGGAACCACAAGTACCGGGGGGTCAGCCCCCAAAGCACAAGCTGGACGGGCAAATGTAACACATGGTCTCTGGGGTTCCACCCGAACCCGCGAGAACCTAAGTGTACCCTATCTTTTATTACCTGGTACTGCTGCGTGCTTACAGATCTCAGCCCTTCAGTCAAACTCAGAATCCATGAGCATGAGGGTGGTGCCTTACACCCCCACAGCGCTGAACCCAGAGCCTCATGCCTCCAGGTGCCCACGGAACCTTCCTACTATGACTTGATTCTGCACTGGGGCTGCTGAGGAAGTAGACTCTTACGCTGCCTGGTGGGAAAGCTTGACGGCTCCCCCAACTGGCGAGGCTAATCTGCATCAGGGATGGGATGACGCTGTTTCCACGGATGGCCTCTTATGGGTCACATGTGCATGCGAAACGCAGCCTCCTCGTGGAGTTGCGAGAACCCGACTCTCTCTCTCTCTCTCTCTCTCTCTCTCTCTCTCTCTCTCTCTCTCTCTCTCTCTCTCTGTCTCTCTCTGTGATCCCTGCTTCGGAGAGCTCGGCCCGGTGGGGGAAATGCTGGATTCTACCTTTGTGCTTTGGGAACCCCAAAACCGGGCCTCATACATCCCGGAGACCCCTGCTTCTTCTAGCCAATGGGAAAACTGGACGAATGGCAGCGTGGCGGGCCTCTGGGCCTCCATTCCAGAGCGCTTGGAACAATGAGGAAATATCACTGCCTGCCTTTGCTCTCGCTGAGCAGCTTGGGGTCTCGGCTGGGTCCCAGGGAAGGCTCTGCTTCCTAAGGACACCAGGGTCGCAGCTTAACAAAGGATGGGTCTTGTCGGTGGGAAGCAAGACCAGAAGACATCATGGTGGGGAGCTTGGCAGATGCGTCCGAGCTCCGCCTTTTACGCGTCGGGTCGGGGAAGCTTCTTTGAGAAAAGACTGGAGTCAGAAAGAGTAGCGGTCTCCTCCCAGGTACCAAAGGGTATGAGCTCCCAGTGGGCAGGGCTCCCTGCGACACGCAGACAGGCCTACTGAGGCCCTGCTATCAAAGCGCCCGACGGCTGAGAAGCAGTGCTCTTCTGACGGCTCCTCAGAATAAGTGGGATGATGCCCAGACTGGGTGGGCCTGGTTCCGAAATTGGCAGGAGCGGAGTCAGACGGGCACCGGGTACAACTCAGGAGCTTGTTACAGGAAACAGGGAGCATCGAAAAGCAAGGGGGAGTCTAAAGCCGACAGAGGTGGCTCCACGGCTGACAGATTTCCTGCCCTGCGTCCGAAGGCAAGGATGGACTGATGCTGTCTGGCGGTCGATACCTGAGGCTTTTGTTTCTGTCTCAAAATCTCAGTTCAAATGCACCCTCTCTCTTTTCAATTGTTTTCAAGTTGAACAAAGTTTTCATTTGCTCTAACTTTCTCGTTGATGGTCTCTGCACACGCTGGAGCATCTCTTCTGTAAGACAAGGCCTCCCCAAAGTGTGTTTGCTGCCACATAGTCCCAAGTGGTGTCTTAGGTGTTTTGTTTGTCTGTTTTTTCACCAACGGGGTGCCTTGTCTAAAAGGTCCAGGAAAAGTGGGTTAAATGAAGCAAAACCAGGGTTTGGAAATAAGAGGTTGGCAAAAATAATAAGAAGCGTGCTGGCAGGAGAATTAGAAGTAGCCGTGGTTCAGACGTGTGATAGTGAGGAGGACACGTCAACATTCCACCGTCCTCCTCGGTCACCGACTTCTATCCCAAACTTGCATCGTTTACCAGTCAAAACAAGCTTTTGCCAACAGCCCCACTAACTCAATCGCATCTGAGAATCAAGTCCTGTCCGGCCGGCAAGAAAGACACCAGGGTCAGCCTCTCCTTGGCTCCTGGGCTGCGGGTGTGCGGGGCACAGGAGACTCGGGTGTTTTCCCTTTTCTTCTTATCACAGCTTTCTCTCCAGGAGATGCTCTAGAAATGGAGCCCTTTTTGTGTCCATGCCTCCAGGTGGAGAGGCGTGCTAGGTGCAACTCGTGATTGGATAGATGAGCATTTTGGAGCCACTGGATATGTGATTTCTCTCTTTGGGGATGACACTTTAAAGTTCAGATGACGTTCTGAGTACCTGCCCTCAAGCTCACCCTAACACCCGTGGTCCTTCTGCATGTGGAGTGGTCCTGGAGCATCGATCTTTCCTAATGCTCTCCCTCTTCCGCTCCCTCCCTCCTCCCCCGCTTCCTCTGTCCTGCTGCCTTTCTTCTTCTCCTCTCCATTTCTTTTTCTTTCTCTCTTACTACCCTAGCCAAAAATGTCCGGACTAAGGCACTGATTGCCAAAACAAGGATGGATGGACCCTCTGAGCCGGCCAGCAAGCACTGGGTGGAAGAGTGCGAGAGCGCTGGCCGGTGGATGCCTCCCACACGAGACAGAGACCCACAGGCCAATCCAGTCCTGTATCTGAAGAAGAAGAAAGCTAGTTTGTGGAGGCCCAACACGTCACCCAAAGTGCCTCTTACTTTCTACATAACAGGATTCTCAACTTCATAAGAGTGGCATTTGAAGCCGCCAACAAAATGAAAAACACCAGCTCTAAAACCGAGAACGGTCGTGACTCACTGTGCCACAGTGGAGTGGATCTGGAGAAAAAACAGGAAGTAGAATGGCATTATCTCGGTGTTTTGTGCCATCAGGGTAGATGCCATCCACCTTCTTCGTGCAATGTGGTTATCCTGGGAAGCAGTATGCGGTCCCAACGGTGCCCTTACCATCTCCACGAGCCAGCGCGAGCTCCCCGCAGGTGGATTACGTGGACAGGACACGGCAGCCCCTTCCTCCCCTAGCTGTGCATTTACCCTTGTCCCCCGCACACAACTTCAGATCCCAGCACATACCAAATGGAATGCCAACATTCCTCAGCGGCTTGTTTGACGAACGCCTAGGACTTTTAATCATATTGTCAAAACCCAAATAAGCCAATGTGTCAAGTTGTGTCTCCACAGTGTGGCCTAATTACCCGAGAATCATCCCTACCACAAAAAATAATAGCTTGAAAAAGCACTTTTCTTAATCACATGAAACCCAGTTGGTAGGCTTGCCTTGCTCATTAGAAACCAACAGTTAATAAGAAGAGGTCCCGAGATGATTTAGGGGAGAAAAAGAAATCCTTCACCTGACTTGCTTAAGGTAAAGCTAAGGAAGGCCACTGGAAATCTGGGACCAGGGCTGTGGGAGGAACCATCATTTGTAGTGGCTGCTAAGGACAGTCAGAGCCGACCCACCGTGGACGGTTCTCCTGTTCTCCCAGCCCCATTAGGAACAAGCAGGACAATCGACTTTCTCCCACACAGTTCTGCTTCTAGCTCCAATGTCTGCACACAGGTTTTCTGAGCATTAAATGTAACTGAACTTCACCTAAGACATGTTTGGGAAATTCATACGAGTGAATGTGTTTTAAAAATATTTCATAATGAGGAAATGTTGGGGCACCTGGATGGCTCAGTCAGTTGAGCGTCTGACTTCGGCTCAGGTCATGATCTCACAGTTTGTCAGTTCGAGGCCTGCGTCGGGCTCTGTGCTGACAGCTCAGAGCCTGGAGCCTGCTTTGGATTCTGTGTCTCCCTCTCTCTCTGCCCCTCCTCTGCTCATGCTCTCTCTCCGTCTCTCTCTCAAAAATAAATAAACATTAAAAAAATTTAAATAGGAATATCTCATGATGGGGAGATATATATGATATAATGTTAAATTAAAAAGCAGACTGTAGAGACTGCTCATCAATGGCATAAAAAAATACATTTCTTACCCCACAGTTTCTTCCAAACCTACTGGAAACAAAAAGAAAATTAAAAAGGAAATAATAGTAAGAGATAAATAGTAAGAGAAAAATAATAGTAAGAGAAAAAAAAATAGTAAGAGAAAAGTAAGCTACATTATCAATGAAAAAGGAAACGGACCAAAACAAAACATGACACTTAGCTGCCAAATACTTTGAAATCTGGACAGAGGCAGGGAAGACAGAGAAAGCTCACAGACTTCCTAACACGGGGGTCCCCATGAGGGGGGGTGGAAATCATCCACCAAAACCCACCAGCAAAGACAAGACATCCAGGTAAAACTTGAATCTCAGATAAAACACAGAAAAACAAACAACAGTGAATATCTTTTGGTATAAACATGTGCCAGATATTGTCTGGGTCATACTTTCACTAAAAATTGTCTGCTGCTCACTTGATATTCTTGAACTGGTGTCCTGAATAGCACTAAATTGTCTCAGAACAGCAAAAGAAATCCGGCTGACCCATCAGTGAGTTTTGTTTGCTTTGCGCGGTGTTTTCAATTTTCTAACTTACCCTCAATATATGTAAGTAAGGAGACTTCAGTTAAAAATTTAGGTCTCTGTGGGGGCGCCTGAGCGGCTCAGTCGGTTCAGTGCCTGACTCTTGGTTTTGGCTCAGGTCACCGTCTCACAGTTTGTGACTTCCAGCCGGAATCAGCCTCTGTGCCGACAATACGGGGTCTGCTTGGGATTCTCTCTCCCTCTCTCTACCTCCCCAACTCAATCACCTCCCCCCTTAAAACAAATAAAATAAACATTACAAAAAAATTTTAAAAACATTTAGATTTTTGGTTCCTCCTGACAAATCTGATGATATGCCCACATGGACCCCAATTCCCATCTGGCAAGACTAGGCTGGGGCTTTTCACTGTCCGCTCTGGATGCTCAGGTTTATCGGTTTGCTCTTATCCCACATAAGCCACTCAATTCACTGAAATCACTGCTTAGGTCTTGGAAGCTTTGCTTTGTTTGGTGTTTTTGTTTGTTCATCTTTCCCTAGCACCTGAAGATGCAGGTTGGCGGTACATGTAAGAATGTCCCTTTAGTGACTGGCTAGACAGCCGAGGGTCACCGTGGCCACGGGTTGAACACTTCTCAGTATCCGGCCATTGTTATGTCTGGGCTTGAGCCACCAGACTTAGAGAAACTGCTGGAAGTCAGGAAAAGCAGGATGTGTGGCCGAGGGCCTTACATGGAGCCCTGTTGCTGCCTTGGAAGACGCGATGAGCTGACATGTCTCAGCACAAAGAAGAGAAAGCCAGGGGAGAGAATGGGCGGAATCTCTTAAAAGAACCAGTGTGGCCCCTGGAAACAGTTTCCAGTAGTGCCACAGTCCTTCAGCCTTGTGTTTTGTCCTTCTGGTTTGTTTATTGCCTTCCCTGAAATTACAAAAAAAAAAAAAATTACCATTTTTGCATGAAAATAGCCTACAAACATCCATTTTTTGCAGAAGGTAATTGTTCTCTCTCTGAGAGAGCAAAAATTAGCCCATAAGCTGAAGGAAGATGCAGCATGGTTAACTTCCCTGGGTGAGAGTTCAGGGGAAAGTTTTGTTTTTTAAGTTTATGTATTTATTTTGAGAGGGGGAGCCAGGATCAGGGACGAGGCAGAGAGATGGAGAGACAGAATCCCAAGCAGGATCCGGGCTGGCAGCACAGAGCCCATCGGCAGGGCTCGAACTCGTGAAGCCGCGAGATCATGACCCGAGCCGAAACCAAGAGTTGAATGATCAACCCACCGAGCCACCCCGGTGCCCCCAGGTGAAAGTTTTTAAAACCTTTCTTTGCATTTTTCTGTATGGCTTGAATTTTATATAATAAGTTGTATCGTTTTTACCAAAATATTAAAGCCATCATTCTTAAGTGAACAGAATAATTTACGACTATCCAAACATGTAATGTACATACCCAGAAAAACTTAAAAACCTAGTTACCCCAAAATGTTAATAATGGCTGTCTCTGGTTGACAGGATTATGGATTGGTTTTGGTATCGTTTCGCGTTTTTTGGTGAGTGTTCCATACTGTCTGCAATTAGCATGCATTACACTTACATTTAAAACACGAAAATGGTATTTCTTCACAAGAGACTGAGAACTGTTGCCACACTGAGATTCAGGCACAGCCTCTGGGTCTGACCTGGTTGTAAAAGGCGGTGAGCAGGGAAAACTTCTTGATTCTTTGTTTCCTTTAATGATCCTGCTGATGGCTAAGACGCCCAAGTCACCCTAAGAACCCATTACCGATTCTAAATGGCCCCACATAGATCAATAAATATGTCCTTTTTACGAAATTTCTTCAGCTTTCTTCCCACCTACCCTCATTTTATTTGGAGAGACCAGAAAGCTTCTGAAGCCGTCCGCCCTCTTCAAGTGAATGTATTCTTTAGTTATTCATTATAATTGCCTTCGGAATGTGCTCACTAATCTTAGTCTCCTAGTTACTTAATGGTTTTGATTGGCTAGAGAACACTTTTATCTGGGTCAATTTACTATTCAGAGTACAACGATGGAGTATTCATTTTGCTACCCAGATTACAGCGGTAAATGGAGTTATATATCATCCACAGGAAAGCTACATGGGAGGTTAGTGTTAAAACGCCTTTCAGGCATCTTAAAGTAGAAAACAACATTCCTGCCAAAACTTTGTCACGCGCCGCATTTCCTGCCCAAACTTGAAGCTGTCCATGGCCCTTCTGTGAATGCATGTGCTTCTCAATGCCTGGGAAGTACTCGCCCTGACTCCTTAGAGCGGCTCTCTCTGATTCCAGCAGGTGTGGGATCACAGGGAAAGCGTGTCCCGAAGGAGGGTCACTCTGGTGTGACTCCTGGGGCTCCGGGTGTGCAGCGAGAAACGTGGGACTAGGATCTCCTAAACGTGGGGACCACCACTGACACAGCCACTGCCCCGCAGTGCACGCTGTCCCATTCCAGCCACCCCATCTCCCCACTCCCCTGCCCCCCCACCCCGCCACCAGCAGGGCCGGCCAGAAATGCCAAGCAAGGAGGGGACCTGGATCACGCCCCCGCCAGGGATGAGTGGGCATCAGGGGCTGTGCACCCCTGCCCCCTCGCCCCTGGGGGAGTTCGGAGGTGTTTCACAAGATCCCCGAGTCTGGTAACAAACACACCCTTCGTTGGCCCCTGCCCAACCCCTATGATTCTTCTGGCATCTCCTTGTAAGTGGACTCTTGGACCCAAGTCCTAGTCTGAAGGCTTGCGCCCGAGGGCCCCAATCACAGAGCGAGCCCCTGGGGCACCTGTCAGCCCCCGAGCTGCAGTGATGCTGTGTACCAGGTCCCCCACTGGCAGGTGCTTCTTTCTGGCAAAGGTTCTAAGAGAAGCGCCCTCAGGCGCCTGCTTCTGGCTCATGGAGTCCTCATGTATCCCAGGGGTGTGGGGCTTCCCTGTAGGCTGATGCAGTCTTCGGGTCCCAGAGCAGCATGCGGAGATGCAAACAAGACCAGATTTTGCGTATCTGCACATGCCCTAATTTCCTCACTGGGGACATGCTGCCCAAACCAATAAATCCATTTCCTCCTTCAACGTGTTGTCACGTTCGCGGGGCTAGCTTCGGGTTTCAGAGGAAGTGTGTTAAGTCCACGTTTGCAGAGCATCAAAGGGATGTGGAGGCTCCGTGGCAAACAATTTTTCGTAAATAACACACACGTGCAGCCTCATCACGTATTCAAAGAAGCAGTCAAGTGGTCGGGGAGAATGATCATTTATTCTGTTGGATTTCTTCAGAATGAATTCTGGGACAGATCAAACAAAATGGTTATAAAATAGGAATTATAGGTAATGAATGCCTGCTTGTTGCCAGGGAATCTGAGCACCTCGTGCATAATTAAAGCAGGTTAGGTCAGGGGCAAGCTCGAGGTGACTTTACGAGGAATCCCTCTGCATTCGTTCATGGGGCAGCAGTGACGTCCGTTTACGGTACAAGGCTTCATCATTTGAAGTGAGCGGAATTCAAAAGCATCGTATTAATGTGTTGTGACGAGCACATCGTCAGCACAGGACGGCCGACGGGTGGCCGTGGTCTTCGTGTTTGGATTCCCTGAAGTTTTTCCTCTCTGCCCTCTTCCAGCTCAGGCAGATGGGGCTGGCCTGTGTTCTAAGGTCACCCCTCCCCTGGGGGCAATGACAGAGACTTGCCAGTGTTTGAATGGCATCTGTCTCGTCAGCAGGCAGGGTAAGGACGAGGCGGGAGAGAGCTGGAGGTTCGCGAGGCCTCTTGGATGAACGGTTGGTTCTAAACTACCAGGTAAGTCAGACCCTTCAGCCTCTCACCGTCACATTCCCTACAGGAGCAAACTGTCACGGAGACGTGGGTCTAGGTGCACGTCAGTAACGGGCGAGAGTCCAGGCACGTCTGGCATTCAGACTCAGCTGGGTCCAAATTAAAAAAAAAATGTTTTTAACGTTTATGTGTTTTTGAGAAACAGAGAACAAGCGGGGGGAGGGGCAGAGAGAGAGAAAGACACAGAATCTGAAGCAGGCTCCAGGCTCCGAGCTGTCAGCACAGAGCCTGACACAGGGCTCGAATGCACGAACCGTGAGATCGTGACCTGAGGTGAAGTCAGTTGCTTAACCGACTGAGTCCCCCAGGCGCCCCTGGGTCCAAATCTTGATCCCACACTCTTCATGCTGTGTGTCTTGGACAGTTCCTGAACCTCTCTGACCTCTGCCTTCACTTATAAAATGGAGCTAATAGGTCGGTAGGAGGAATAAGTTAGAAGGTGGGGAAAGGACTTAGCACTCTGAAGGCACATGAAGAAAACCCTTACCGAAAAGAAGTTCTCCCTGCAATTCTTGTCATCGTTTGGCCAGGTGCCTCCCAAAGCACTAGGTCTTTCCTGGGTGCCCTGCACTCTGCTCACCGCAGAAACACCAATTCAGTTAAACTGCCTGTAACATGGGAAGCCTGCATGGCAAAGTCGGGGAAGCATCTGACTCTTGATTTCGGTCCAGGTCATGATCTCTCAGTTTGTGGGTTCGAGTCCCAAATTGGGTTCTGTGCTGACAGCGTGGGGCCTGCCTGGGATTCTCTCTTCTTCTCTTGCTGCCTGTCCCCTGCTCATACTCGCATGTGCAGGCTCCCCCCAGCCTCTAACCCAAACCTAACTAAATAAACACAAAAATAAATACCACGTAACACTGAAGAAGCCGCTGAGCACTGACACAATTCCCATCCCACGACCTTCCAAACTCGCCGTGCCTGTGGCTGGCATTGCTGCGCCAAGCTCCCTGGCCTCCAGCACTTCTGCCCACGCTGAGCTGGTGGGGGGCGCAGGACAGTCTGTCGGGAGAGCAGCAGGAGGGCTGTGCAGCCAGGGATGCTCTGCCACTGAAGACCTGGGACCCTCACTCATAGAGGCTGAGCCCAGGGGTCCACGCCCAGGGTGGTCTGGGCCGTGCAGAGGCACCAGAAGTGGTGGTGGGCCGTGCAGGGCATCTGGTGCATGAAAAGCCTCCATCACGCAGCCTCCCTGAGGCCTCCAGGGAATGCAGTGGCCTCTGTGCTCCCACTCTGCTGCCTTGCTGGGGTGAACAGGGGTGCGAGGCCCTTCTCCTGGCAGGACGGGGAGAATGACACCATGCCTGGGTGGCTCCTGCTCTGGGAGCACGAGAAACTTCCACCCAAGGGCCTCCGAAGTCAACAACGACTGAGTAGGCCACCTTGGGATCACCTGGATCCCAGATACGTAGTATTAACAGCTAGCTCTCAGCTTCCAGGGACTCTCTTGCTGTGAATAAAGAGGCCCCCACTCCAATGGCAGCCATACAGAGGGAGTCACCGGGCCCATCTTCCTGCACGTCTGGCTTCGGAGCACGATTCACCTGTCCCCCGGGCTGGCCTCCACCAGCAAGTGTCTGCAGCATGTTGCTGCCCTGACACACAGCAGAATCCCAAAGCCGAGGCTGGGTGTGAATGCTTGTGGCAGAATCCAGGAGGCCTCGTGTCTCCAGGACCCCCGGTGCACACGTTCAGGCATGTGCCTGGCCCCCCAGGTGCGGCTGGCGCCCCTGGAGCCACGTGGACCTCCAGGCGGAGGGGCGGACGCAGGTGGAGACTCTGCGGGGAGAGAGAGAAGGGGAGGTGAACGTGGGACATGTGGTCAGCAGTGCCCAACGGCCCCTTTTCACACTCGGCTGTTGGAGTCTGTGTTTGGATTGCGGGCAGTTCAAAGCGAGTGCCTGCTTTCCCTGCACTAAGTCATTTGAAATTAAGTCCACAAAGTGAGTATCAATCTTTGACTTCCTCGTGACAGGCTGTCCGTAAAATTAAGGCGTAAACATGATGGTGATTTGTTTTTGTTGTTGTTCTCGTATATTTTTTGGCACCCCCTCACAGAAGCATAAAGGATTCTCTTTGTACAGGCCCCAGAAGAGCCTTCTTTTTCCAAGAGAAATAGAACATCTGGAGGCACCCAAGATTTCCGGTCCCTAGAAAAACCCACCCCAGCGTCCTCACAGCATGTCAGAGACAGCCAGCCGTGCTCGTGGCCATGACTCTCAGCCACATGTTGAAGAAGAGCAACAATGAAGTGCCACACAGAACTGTGGGGACACTCGTAACCTGTCACCCAGCAAACCACAACGACCTGCCACTATCACTCATCACACCTTCCTCTTACTTCCTGAACTTGTATTAAAGCTCCTAAGAGCCATGGTCCGGGAACAAGAGACGGAGAGATGGGCCAGGTTTAGGAGTTCCCTAGAACTACTTCTAGGGGTCTCTGCTTCCTTGAGAGGAATATTGGTTTTCAGGAGAAACTCAGACAAACGTTCAGAGAGAGGGAAAACAGGAAACACCGAGGGCAGAGGGTGAGCCTTTGTGCCACACAGGTGGTGTCAGTGACACATCTGTAGCCCGATTCCATGTCCAGTAAAGTGAGTCCCTACCGCTGCTGGCCCCCTCTTTGCAGAAACAGTGTCAGGACCCTGGCCATTCTTTTCTTAAGTTTTGTATTTATTTTTGAGAGACAGAAAGCATGAGCACACGTACGTGAGCAGGGAGGGGGCAGAGAGGGAGAGAGAGAAACTCAGGCGGGATCCGTGTGCTGTCAGCACAGAGCCCAATGGGGGTCTCCAACCCACGAAGCTGAGACCATGACCTGAGCCAAAGTCAGATGCTTAACTGGCGGAACCACCCAGGTGCCCCGACCGTGGCCACGTGGTTAAGGGAAGCAGATAACACTCTTTAGTGATGTTGTTAGCTTGTCACCTAACAGGACACTCTGCAGACCCACGGTCCCCAAAGCTGGGGGCTGAAAGAGCAAGGGGTCTCCTCACAATCCCGCATCCTGCTCAGCACCAAAGCGGCATTCAAATCGTGGGCGTGCCCACCCTCTGGCTCCACTCCCCACCTCCTCCGGGTGGCCACCTTCACGGGCTCCTTCCTGCCTGTCTGGCCAGAGAGGCCCTCTCCTGCCCCAGTGTGCATCCTCTAGACCTACGTCCTCCTGTGAGGTCATAGTTGAGCCGTATTTGTCCACTAACCGGCCCAGCATCAGCCCCAAGTTTTGGACCAATACATGTTTTTAGAATCCTGTCTTCCTTACGCCCATACCTATCAGCGCAATTCCACACTTTCAAAATGCATTTTCAGCTCAAGTCTTTCTTGCTCTTAGTAAATCCCTTCCCACCCCCACCTTGTGAACTTGAGTTTGCGTTTACATTCTAGCAAGGTGCAAAGTAATCCATTTCACAGACTGAGTTCCAGCAAATTTGAACCCTGGGTCAGTTTCCACCATTTGGTGGGATCACACATCCTCATAAAAACCACTGTAGATTTCAGCAAATCACAGACGGGGTGCCCACTGGGAGGAGCTGGGGATGGAAGCAATGTCACACAGTTTCCATAAATAAGACCATCGGGGAGACTGGGGGGCTCAGTCAGTTGAGCATCTGACTTTGGCTCAGATCATGATCTTGCTTTCATGGGTTCGAGCCCCACATTGGGCTCTGTGCTGACAGTTCAGAGCCTGGAGCCTGCTTCGGCTTGTCTCCCTCCCTCTCTGCTCCTCCCCTGCTCAAGCTCTGTCTCTCTCTCTCAAAATAAATAACGATTGGAGAAAAATTAAAAAAAATATCTTTGGTGTTGTCTTGCCCATGTTTTGGCCCCGCTCCCCATTACCACAGCGAATTGAAAGTCTTTGGGAAGGGTGGGCACTGATGTCATGTAGTTTTGTTCCTTTCCTGGAGAAGCATCACATCAGGCACACTGTGGGGTGCTCCCCGAGTCTGCAGCAGAGGGTCACGTTTTGGTTTGTGGGGGGATGAGTGTATTGTACCTCCCACAGATGTGTAAGAAGACTATTGTTAACAGGTGCATTTTCTCCTACATATGTTGAAATCGATGGGCCCCCCATCTGTACATGGGGCTCGAGGGCACCAGCCGGGAAGATTCATTGATGAGGGGACCATGCTTGGGTTCTCAGGGAGTTCTGAGGTGGAACCAACCCACAGGGGACCATCTTATTCTACAGGTTAATATTTATCAAATAGAAGCACCCAGCTCTATCTGGACCAAAACTAGTGCGTCTTGATTTTTTTTGCATCTTTCTTGCTATGAGAAAAGGCAAGTTAGTTTCAATCTGGGAAACACCCCAGGGTGACAATTTTAGGTACCTTCAACCACCAAGCTCACCTTCCTTCCCATTGTTTCCAAAATGGGGCAGGAGTAAGCAGAGTGCTCCCCAGTGGCTCAATGCCAGCCCCTCTTTCCTCCCTGTGGGTTGGATACCGCCTTTGCGCTAACCAGCAGACCTCCCTGGCTTCGCTCCGATAGGTACACGACATCTGTCAGGGCAGGGGCCCTCCCGTGTAAGGATCTCAGCCACAACAGGCCTGGAGATGTGTGGACACGGATTTCGTGGTGTGGGCACTATGATCCGGGATCATGTGTTACATCCATAGCCACTGCTGTTTCCAGACAGAAAGATGATATTGCCCAGGGCTGGTAAAGCTTCAAAGGCACGATTGGATGTAAATTTCCCCGAAACGTCCATATCCTCTGAATGATAGCACCACTAATGTTGCCTTAAAAAAAAACAAACAAACAAAAAGGAAGAGGTTCCGAATGCAATGTTCCCAGATTAAAATATAGTTTCTATCTTTCTTCACAGGATAGTTTATCTCAAAAAAAAAAAAAATCTCCAAGCTACATTTTGGGAAGCAGACACAATGGCAGGCCACAAAATGTATCTCTTAGGAGAAAGACAATGAAAATACAAATAGAAGTTGTCACCATCAGCACAGAGGAGGAGGGCTTCACAGAAGTGCGGCCGTCACCAGCTTTGAAGTCTGGGCTCCTCCAGGCACCCTGGATGGCTCTCGCACTACGCGGCTGCACTTGGCAGACAGAACTGCACCGGAACAAACATTCCTTGACTCTCCACTACGCTCACCTCGCGCCAGGCACTTTGCCGAGTGCCTCATTGCCCATACCTAACGCAGAAATGACCGGCAGCGTGAAGCGCGCGGGACCAAGAATAGAAACGGCGACGCTGCCTTAAGTGGAGGCACAAAGCAGCCGGAGACCACTGTGTCTCTGTCTCTGCTGTGCGCGGTCTGCAGATCTCTGTGAGGACTGATGCTTTTAATCTTCAAAGCCTCTATGGCATGCGCACCATGACTGTCCCCATTCTGCAGGTAAGAAGCTGAAGCACAGGAAGGTTGAGAAACTTGTCTGAGGTCACACAGTGGGAGACAGAAACAGGGTTGCGATATTGGGCCAGTGCTCTTCTCACTCTGCTAGCATGTCTGGCAGACCCGCACAAGGGTATGAGTGCACCCCCAACACACACACACACACACACACACACACACACACACACACACACACGGCAGCAATTTGCATCTCCAAGGCCCAGGTCTGGTAACATCTCTCCCCCTGTGGTCTCTAATCAATCCCTGAATCTTCTTTTAAACAGTGTTGCCAAAGCCAGTGGGGACCACCTGACACTGCTCTAAGAATCTGATGAAAAAATTAAGGATGCTTTCCCCCCAAAATGCACACACCAGCTGGCTTGGAATCCCATATCCCGGACTACACGGACCCCGTAATGCTGAGCTGTGAGGCCCCAGCTAAGAACTTCTACCCTAAAGGACACCCTTGTCCAACCTCTCTGGTAAAGGCTGAAGCCTTTATTGGTTTGATTTAGCTTGCCTTGTGCCAGTTCATCTTAAATTACCCCGAGATCCGCCATGGCGAAATTCTATTGATTGCTATTAGATTTGTTCTGTTTTCATCCTTATTCATATTCAAAACTGAATTAAGTTCTGTGGAAAAACACCCATCAAATGCTTCTCAAGGAGTAGAAAGCCATTACTATGGCCCTGAGATTCCACCCTACTATTTTTCTCCACTCCCCCCCACCCCAGTCCACTCAGCTGGAGAAGGGAATATTAACTAATTGGATAATCAGCATGCAAATGAAGGAGACCAGGATTCAAGCAGCCAGCAGGGCTGAGTTTGCACTGGACCCAGGCCTGGGGCGGGACTCCGGTGACCTCACATCTCCCAGAATCTGAGGGAGAAGGGAGATCACTCCACCTCTCGACCTATGGCTTAAATTGCCATCTTGAGAAATTGCACTCCGGGTTGCGTTACATCCAGATGAGACGTCTGATGTGCTCACAAGCCCTGAAGGGGAATGCATGCCCCACACTGCGTACCTTCCAGAGAGAATAAAGGAGATGACTGCCTGCTGCGGCAGGAGGAAGTGTGTGCAAGCCTAACTCACCCCTGATGCACCGCCAACCACTCTGGGAGCAAATTCCTGCTTGGCATCTGTTCAGGAGCTGAGCTGCTCTCTCCCTCTTTTTAATCTTTATTTTTTCATCTTTTAATTTATCATCACTGTGTGATCGCTGCCTTGCTGCTAAATTTGTAATGAGGTGCTGCAGACTTGTGCCCTGTGTCTGAATGGGCTTGTCCCAGCACACCCCCCTGCCCCCACCCCCCTCCCCCCCCGCATGCCCGGAGCCCAGAGAGGAGCCTGGCTGTGCATCCCCGAGAGGTCCCACAGCAGCTCGCGTTCTCTCCCCTGAATAGACACAGTGCACTCACCGTCTAAGGATCTGCCTTCCCTATTCGCAAATAAGAAATGAACAGTGGTTGATATTCAGCTTTGAATCTCTCTTGTTCGAGTCAGCTGAGCCACTTCAAAAGGCTGTGAGTGCAAAGGAGGTGTGCGATTTGGGGGAAGCTTTGCAATGTTTCAGACTTTGAACTGAAACACTTCTCCAGCAGGCCTCATTAGCCCCCCTCTCCCCATGCCACCAGCCAAGGCACCCCTTAGCCACGGGGGAGCAGGGAACAGGAGGACTGGGGGAAGGTCCCCTGTCCCTAAAGCACCACCCCTCTAAGATTCCTAATGAGGACACCCTTGGGGCTCAGGCTGAGGCTGAGAAGGAGCCTGGCTTCCTAAAGGGGGAGCATGTGCCAGCAGAGGCGCCACGGTGTGGAAGTCCCCGGAGACAGGCACCTCCCTGGGAAGGCAGGACATCGTCCGTGTCCCCAGTGTAGAAGGGGCATCAGGCCACAGCCAGAGGGGGCCGTGCCTCCCTAGCCTACGGTCTCCCTCTGTCCTCTGCCACCAGCAGGCCACAAGCTGTGCCTCTACACCCACCCAGCCTCAACCCTGCAGAGGGACAGAGGAATGTGACCCCAGTCTGAATCTTTACACGAAGAGACCAAACATGCTAAACTAAATTCAGGAAGTCCTTGGTGTGTGAGCATAATTCGTTCCAGAAACACACTTGGAATCCACAGCACTCATACATCAAGGTGAATTTCAAGAACCATCGGCTCAGTTGTGATCATGGAACGTTCAGTGCCACCTACAACTCGTATGGCAAGACATCGCTCGTTTATCAAGCTAAAATTTATGACAAGTGTTTGCTCGTCTGGCAGAAGACTCACAGCACAAGTTACTTGCAATCCAAGGTTTTACTGGATGTAAATTATTTCTTCAGACTGAGCTCACTGGGCTGGGCTGAAGCTTCGCCCCACTTGCTATATGGCAAATGGGGGACCCCCGAGGACACTGGAGCAGCCGCTTGCAAAAACAGAGCAACCACAAGGTGTGTGCACATCTGAGTGAGGTGTGAGACAGTCTGAGACCCAACGCCCACACACCGACCAGGAGCAGGGCCAGCGGGGACCCCCTCACCGGGAGGGCACAGGCCAGTGGGCATCTGTCCCGGCATGCATGGCTATGCTCCTGTCCCTGGTAACAGTGGAGACAGAGGGCATGGGAGGGGTTGTAGGGTACTTCTCCCCTCTGCCTACTGGGACTTGAGCTTTCTTGGTGCACAATGCACTCTCCCAACTGGAACAGAAAAAGGGAAGAAAGAAACTCATTGAAATCTACATGTGTAGGAGGAATATGTTCATCTTGGCTTTTAGGTTATAGTTAAATTGTAGTAACTTGTAGTAATTTGTGCCCCCCCAGAGTTCCTAGATTGGAGCCCTAATCCCAAATGTCACTGTGTTTGAAGATAGGGCCTTCAAGGAGGTAATCAAGGTTAGATGAGGTCACGAGGGTGGGGTTCTAATCCAACAAGACTGTGCCAGGAGCACACGCACCAAGCACAGAGCATGGGCTGTGGGAGGACATCGGGAGCTGATGGGAATCCACAAGCCAGGAAGGGACTTTCATGGAGACCTACTCTGCAGGCACCTTGACCTTGGACTTCCAGCCTCCAAAACCTTGAGATACAGATTCCCTTTGTCTGAGTGTCCCGTCTGTGGTATTTGGTTCTGGCATTCAGAACCGAGACAACGGGCTTTCCTGAAACTTTCTTCTACTCTGTTCTCAAACGAGTTAGAAGCTTCCTTTGGTGCTTGGTATTCGCCATCACCCTGAAGGAGCACCCCACCTCCAGGTGGAGCCCCCAAATACATTTGTTAGTTTTGCGGCAGAAACGCCACCTGCTCTAGACGGAAGAGAGGCAGGGGACAGAACAGGAAGACAGAATGGTGGCCCCAGAGGCTGGGGGTTCGGCATTTTGACTGCAAATGAGCAATCGATGAGCTTGCTAAGTACATGCACGTAACAGCCAATCAGCACCAAACCTTTCTGGAAGAAATGTCTACCCACTTCTGCAGAGTGGAGGGGCTGAATGGGGACTGAGGCTAGGGGCTTCCTGCACGTGTAGGCTCTAAGTCATGGAAAGAAAACTAGATTTATACACACACAGACACACACACACACACACACACACACACACACACATATATGTACATATATATGGATATATATATATATGTTATACATATATATATAGACACACATATATATACTTATATATATGTATATATATAATATTATATTTATATATTTATTATATATATAATATATATTAATAAGAGACCTTAAAACCCCAAAACAACATTTTCATCTTTTGTATCTGAGCAACCAGGAAGCTGAGTGTGCATGCGGGTGCCCACACGTGCGCGTGCACACACACACACGCGCGTGCACACACACACCACCCCCCCCCCACACACTTTCTAACTTGTTATTGTGAAACAACAAGCCCCCCCAGGGCTCCAGGTGGAGGAGGAGGGGTTGCTCGGTCACATTTGTAAGGAAGCGGCTGTCGTTTTCACTGGGCTGTGGTTTCCCCGGACGTGCACTGTGCCCACCCACCCCCGTCGCCAGCTCAGTGCCAGCAGGGAGACTGCAGGGCGCCTTCCAATTTCCAACCTGCAAAGGCCAACACCAGTGAGGGCGAGGAGGAGAAGTGGGGGTCAGACCCCTAGGGAGAAGAAACCCAGGCACCTGGGGGGTAAATGGATCAGGATAACCTTCACCTCCGAGAGCTTTACACCAAGAGCAGTTACGGGGAATAAGAGAAAAGAGCTTCCCAGGGCTTTCCAGCAGGGCCAGAAGCAGCCATGTGCTAAAGTAAGTTTTTCTCCGGGGACACGGGGCCTGGCTACTGGGGAGATGGGGAGGGACGCGTGGGGAGCTCAAATGGAAAGAGAGGGCGCTTTCTGTTGTCTCACTATCTTTAGTTAGTTTGCAAAGAATGTATCGATACCACCACTTTTCACAGCACAGGTTTGAAGGAGTCAATGTTAGTGCTGCATCAGACAGTCCTGGTTGGGGTCCTGTCTCCTCTGCTTCTGTTCAACTCAGGGCAAGCATCTGGGCCTCTCTAAGCCTGAGTCTCAGCTGTCAAACAGGCACAATAATGACACAGCACTGGCCTCCTAGGGCTGCTTTGAAGATGAAAGGGGCAGTGTCCATTATGGCCACTATAGCACATGGCCTCATAGGCCGCCAGTGCTAATCGGGTGTTAGCCCTTGGTACTGAAGCCCTTTGCATGGAGTTTCCTTGCCTCTTATGTTAGCTTTGGCTTCAAGTTTGCTAAACGGTGTCTCTTTGCTCTGGGGAAGTGTTTGGTCTGAAGCCCAGGCAACGAACGAACAACCCTCTGTCACCTAGGCTGTCAGGGGACATGTCACTGTCTCCCAGAGCTGCATCCTGCCAGCCCTGCCATGCACTTCTCCAGGGTCCCCGGCACACGGGCCTCCTACGAGGCCAGCTGTCGACACACACCGTAGAACATTCACTCAGCTGTCAGAAAGGCCTCCCGAGTAGGCTTCTCGGCAAGGGCTCCACTCCGTAAATTCCGGAGCAGATGGAGAGAGCCCTCATCCTTCAGCCAAGGGTTAGAGGCCATGGAGGCAAACTCATCTGATGCTGTGACTCAGAGACTCGCTCATCCACAAGCACTCTGGGTGCAGAAGCAGTCTCTTGGCTGCTTCCAGCCCTGGGCCCATCTGCTACTCCCTGGCCAGGTTCCCGACCGTGAGGGTGGAGGTGCCAAGCCAAGGGCAGCAAGCGTCCCCAGCCAACCCAAAGCCCTCTTCCCCCTAACTTTCTCTGTGGTGACCACAATGCGGTAAGCAGGTGCACCTCTCCTTATGCCTCATCACATGTCTGGACTTGCGGGAGACCCTCCCTTCCAAAAAAGAAGAAAGATCGAGGGCTGGGTCTAGTGGTCACCAAGAGAGCACTCGAGCGCCCACAGCTGTAAAATACTGAGCTCGATTCCAAGAAGTTGTCTGCACCTTTGCCAGATGTGAATGGACTGTTGCCTGGACAATCGTTTCCTTTTGTAAGAAGGCGAGAGCCTTCTGGAATCCTGGAATTCAATCTCTACAAGGAGCCTCAGACCTGGAGAAGGTCCAGTCTCTAAGTTGGCAAAAGACATCATTCAGGACCCTGGGCAGTCACAGGGCTTCCTGCAGCAGCACTGTTTTACATTTTCTATCTGGACGCCCAGCAACTAAAGGGATGAATGAGAAAATTCTGGAGCAGACATCTGAGGCACGTGCACTCTCTCTCTCTCTCTCTCTCTCTCTCTCTCTCTCTCTCTCTCATATATATATATATATATATATATATATATATATATATATATATATATATATATATATATATATATATATATGTATTTTCTCTCTGTGTCTCTCTCACTTCCCACCATGTTCCCATGTGACAGGCAAGTGCCTCATGCTCCTGCTGAAGTTGAATGGGAGCACGTGTCTAGAGGGCAGGAAGCATAACTCAGCATTAGCTCCAGGAAGGATTGCGTTTTATGAAAATTCCACCTTCCCTGTCTTTCACTAGCTTCTTAGAACGTGCAGGAGAGAGAGGAATCTCCCAGAAGTTTCCAGGGCACAAAGCTATGAGGAGCACATTCACTATGAATTTGTTAATTGCATCAGAGATCAAGGCCAGCAAGACAAACTGCATCAGTGTTAGAATACTCCCGACAGCATCCCCTAGGCTCTGCTGTTTGCTCAACTAGACACAGATGTGGGCTGAATGGTCTGGCCTGACCTTGCTGACTCACCTAGCCCTCTGCTGACACCATCCATCTGTGCTGCTATGTTGGGAAAAAAGGCTCTCGAACCAGCAGTGGAAAGTTTCTGTGGGTGGTGATGTTTCCACCGGGCATCCAGAGGTGCTGGTTGGAGACATCCAAGAGCAAAGAAAAGACTTTGTGAGTTCAAGCTGTGGTGATTTGGAGTGACCCAGGATCATTGCACCCCGATCACTCAGTGTCATGTCCTTCCTTCTGGTTAACCTTACCTGGCTCTGATGTGTTTATAAGATGCTCTTTGTTGAGTGTCTGTGGTCTGGTAAGGGAAAGAGGGGACACGGTGTCCCCACAGACAGATGTATGCTTGAACTAGGAGCCTTTTTCTGGCAAAGGTAACCCTCTCCCTGAACAAGGAAATTGGTGAAAGAAAAAAAGGGGGGAGCCAGGATCACTGAGGTTCTAGACCATGCCCCTCCCTGCAAAGGGTGAGCACTGTAAGTCCTTTCTAAGTCCTACCTTGGGGAGGCCTCACCTGCCAGTGGCTCTCCTGTTGTTACCTTTGACAACTGCATAAGAAGCAAAGGCCCTTGGCCAGGCACTCAGAAGAAGGCCTTTTTAAGAGAGTGATCTGGACTTAGGGCTTTTGATCTTACAGCACAGACTTACCTACTCATTCTGGAAAGCTCATCAAATTTTTCAAGGCATACTGGGCCATACTAGAAATTCCTCTGTAGCCAGCACAAGCCACAGGAACACATTTTGTAAATCTGTGAATGACCTTACAATGTCTTCCCTTGGAAAGAAGCCAAAAGGATCACTGAAATAAGCGTCCAGGCTTTGTACTGGCCTTGATTTGAAGTAAGACCACTGGGAATTCCACCAAATGAAGCTTCTCTGACTGTTCACAAGCAAGACTTGCTTCTGGGTTTAATTTCCAAAGGAAGGAAATGCATCCTGAAGACACACTTGTTAGTGGAGAACATAAGATTATATAGGTGGTGGTCTTGAAACAGTATTCTTCATCCCCTGCCTCCAATGACATGCAAATCTAAATTCAGGTGGATAATAGAGCGAAATGGAAGGGGGATGTCATATAAGCCTAGGAATAAAATACAAAGAAATATTAAAAACTAATACTAATTACTGGGGAGGGCAAGCCTTGCTAAATTAAGTCAAAAAGTACAGACACAAGGAAGGAAAGAAAGACGTGTTTGGTTACATGAGATTCTTAAATTTCTCTATACTATGTACATAGTTTGACGGCAAAAGATGTGGAAATAACCTGAAACATACACAACAGAAAAATAATTGGTGCCTGAGATAGAAAATTTTCTATGACTCAATAAGAAAAATCCTTTCAACACAATAGAAAAAAATAGTCTAGGAATTATTCTTCATAAAACCAATCTAACTTGGACTTAAAACGTCAGCTTAAGACCAGGCAAGGTGGCCTCCTGTGCCCTCTACCAAACCCAAGTAAGCCAATGGGGGGTGTTATTGAGAAGCCACCCTATTGTGGAAAATACCTCGGTGACAGTGAGAGTGCAGCACTCTAATTGGAAAGCCTCCGTCCCACGAGGGACACCCCAGGAAACACAAACAACTGCTTCCATAATCCTCCAACATCCAGAGTATGTGTCACATTTCGTGTAGACCTCAAGGAACGCAGTTATTTCTACCTTGATGTGACTTATTTGGGTTTAAAGACATCATCAGGGAATATCCTGAAGTCTCTGACACCGATGGGCAGTTGAAATGAAAGCGTCAATGGGGCGCCTGGGTGGCTCAGTGGGTTAAGCGGCCGACTTCGGCTCAGGTCATGATCTCGTGGTCCGTGAGTTCAAGCCCCGCGTCGGGCTCTGTCCTGACAGCTCAGAGCCTGGAGCCTATTTCAGATTCTGTGTCTCCCTCTCTCTGACCCTCCCCCATTCTCTCTCTCTCTCTCTCTCTCTCTCTCTCTCTCTCTCTCTCTCTCTCAAAAATAAATAAACATTAAAAAAAATTTAAAAAAAAAGCGTCAAGAACGACTTCTCCTGCCTGGCCCCCATGCCTCCAGCAACACAAAGGGAGGCTCAGCACAGCAAGACGAATGACTGGATGTTCTCGTTCTGTGAACTGTGGGGAAGAGAAAGTGCTGCTTGACAATGAGAGACACATTCACCCCAACCCGTTCTCTACTTAGTCTCTTCTCTGTCAAGGCATTATCCATTTTGCATGATGGAACTGTCATCAACTGATTCAATAGAACCTATTTTGTGGTCTGCTATATCTATTTTTCAGGGACACAAAACCGTTCAGGATAGAGTTTTGATGCCTTAGGCACTAATTTACACCTGGCTCCTTCCTCCCTCCTACCACCCATCCACTATTTCCATCTTTTAGATTCCTGAATGGCAAATCCAAAGCCCCTGCAATACCCAAATCCATCTGGAAAGTGGAAAATTAACACTGTTTTCAAAATGTTGAATGGTTTTTGTGTGCCATGTGCTTAAGGCTTGCGGCTATAAAGCTTGGGAAAGAAATAACTTGGACACAACAATGTCTATAGTGTATTCCAACTCTAAAATGTTGGGATCTATCCAACAATAGAAATTGGCTAAATAAAGTATGTTACAACCATAAGATGGAATGCTATCTGGCCATTTAATGTGATGCGGGAGAACACGAAATGACAATAGGAAAATGCTCATGATATAGCAAGAGGGAAAGCAGATTATAAGAGCCTATGTACTGCATAATAACAGTTTTGTTAAAAAGCAAATAACAACCATGAGTGTGTGAACACACCCCTATGCCCATGACAAAAAAGCCTGGAAGGATTGACATTAAAAACTCACTGTGGCTACTTGTTAGTAGTGGGCACACGGGTATGTTTTATTTTTCCCATAGTGCTTCTGTGTGGGTGAAACCTTACTAGTAAACAAATACTGTTTTTCTAATCAGAAAAAAAATAGGCATTTAAAGTATAAAATTGCCAAGATGCATAATAAAAAAATAATTTCATTGCTTCGGAGAAACTGGCCATAATAGCTCAGCTTTTTACTGTGGTAAAATACACAAAACATAAAATTTATCATTTTAACCACTTCAGGGTGTACGACACAGTGGCAGTGAAGTACTTCCACACTCTTGTGCAGCCACCACCACCATGTAGCTCCAGAACATTTTCATCACTCCAAGAGGAAATCCCGTACACATTGAGTTCCCACCCCACTATACACCTGTCCCCTAAAATCTACAAATCTGCTTTCTGTATATGGATTTGCTTATTCTGTATGTTTAATGTAAGTGCAATAACACAATATGTGGCCTCTGTGTCTTTGCTCACTTAACACCAAGTTTTCAAGATTCATCTGTGTTATAGCATGTATCTGTACACCATCCCCTTTTATACCAGAATGCTCTTCCGTTGCATGGCTATACTACACTTTATTTATGTGTTCATCCCTTGATGGGCATTTGAGTTGTTTCCACCTTTTTGCTACTCTACTTAGTACTGCAACACACATTCGCATAAAAGTTTTTGGTTGAACACCTGTTTTCGATTATTTTGGATATATACCTAGGAGTGGAAATGCTGGGTCATGTGGAAATTCTAGGTTTAACCTACTGAGGATCATCCAAAGTGTCCTACAGAGTGGCTCCATCACTTGAAATTCTGATCAGCAATGCACAGTGTTCTAATTTCTCCACATTCTCACAAACACTTATTTCCTATTGATTATGATTATGATTCTAGATATCCTAGTGGGTGTGAAGTGGCATTATCTCATTGTGGTTTTATCTGCATTCCTCAAATGACTGTTCATGTTGATATCCCATGCATAATTGGGCTTTTAGTCTTTTTGTTGTTGAATTGTAAGTGTTCTTTATATATACTGGATACTAGACCCTTTTCAGATATGTCATTTGTAAATTCTTCCTCATTCTGTGAGTTCTTTTTTTCATTCTGAATAGTGTCCTTTGATGCAGGAAAGAGTTTTGAGATGAAAAAGTATAAGTCCTCCAACTTTGTTCTTCTATTTCAAGATAGAGTTGACTATTCTATGTGCGTTGAATTTTCTTACAAATGTGTGTCCAGCTTTACTACTCTTACAAAAAGCCATTGAGATTTTGATAGCTATTAAAAGGAATCCATAGATTGTTTGGGGGAGTGCTACAATCTCAACAATATTGTCTTCTATCACATTAACACAGGGTGTCTTTATATTTAGCTGCCTTCATTTTTTCAGCAATATTTTGTAGTTTTCATTGTACAAGACTTGTACCTCCCCAAATTATTCCTAAGTACCTAATCCTTTTTGATACTGTTGTAAATGGAATTGATTTCTTAATTTCTGTTTCAGACAGTTCATTACAGAAATACAACTGATTATATCCTCTATAAATAGCGACAACTTTCCTTTTTCCTTCCCAATGTTGGTGTCTTTTTATTTCTTTTTCTTGCCTAATTGCTCTGGCAAGGACTTCGCGTACAATGCTGAAAAGATGGTGAAAGTTGTTTCATTCAGGTGTGATATTAGCTGTGGATTTTACATAAATGTTGTTTATTACATCAGGGAAGTTACCTTTATTCCTTGTTTAGTTTAGTTTTTGTTTGTTTTTACCTTGAAAGGGCACTAGATTTTACCAGATGCTGGTTGTTGTTGTTGTTTTTGTTGTTGTTGTTGTTGTTGTTGTTGTTTTTAATCCACATTTATTGAAATGATTATGTGATTTCTTTTCTTTCTTCATTCTATCAATGTGAGGTATTACACTGATTGGTTTTGGTATGTTGAACTACTCTTGCATTCTTGGAGTGAATCCCACTTGCTCATGGTGCATATTGCTACTATTGGTACTTGCTTTGATTTGCTAATGTATTGTTGAGGATTTTTGTGTTTTATTCATGGGCACATTAGTTTTTTTTTTTTTTTATGTATTTTGATGACTTTGGTATGAGGGTAATGCTGGCCCTATAGAATAAGTTAGGAAGTATTCCTTTCTCTTCCATGTTTTGGAAGAGGTTGAGAAAGATTGGTACTGATTTCTTAGATGTCAGTTAGAGTTCATTGGTAGTCACGTGGTCCTGGGCATTTTTTGTGTGCTTGTTTGTCTGTAGGTTTTTGGTTAATGATCCAAATAGTTCAGCTTTTAAATTTTTTTTTCAACACTTTTTATTTATTTTTGGGACAGAGAGAGACAGAGCATGAACGGGGGAGGGGCAGAGAGAGAGGGAGACACAGAATCGGAAACAGGCTCCAGGCTCCGAGCCATCAGCCCAGAGCCTGACGCGGGGCTCGAACTCACGGACCGCGAGATCGTGACCTGGCTGAAGTCGGACGCTTAACCGACTGCGCCACCCAGGCGCCCCTAGTTCAGCTTTTAAAAGAACCGTATTAAAACATAAATTGAAGCTTTTCCTTCAAATGACCAATTCAGTCACTTTTAACTTTGGCCCTGATGTGAAGCCCATGTGATTTTGCAATTTGGATGAACTTCTTCATTTAACCAAACAAATTGCTTCGAAGTTTATGCATATTCCCATTGGCAATTAGTTCATAAAATCTTGGAAATGTAGGTTTCCTCTGACTTTTCATTGCACATTCAAGCCCTCTTGTATCTGTGGACCCGTTTTAGGGTTAACGGCTTACTTACTACAAAAGAGACAAATAAAATATGAATAGCTTATAATGTCAAAGTATGGAAGGTAAGTGACTAAAAATGTAATTCCAACTTTTAGATGTTAGTAGCTATCAGAAGGCCAAAGTCACACTGTAAACATCACTCCATTCATTCATTACAGAATATAGTATTTATTCTATGGAATACCATGAGTGCTCCACTTAAATGCCTGTAGTGTTCATAACTCCATGTGAAGATTATATGTCCCTGGTCTCTGGGGTACTTTCCACCCATCAGATTTCTTACCCATAAGAGCGCTCTTCATGGGGATGATCTATTAAAATGCCTTTCAGCTTTGCTCACGTTTATTGTTGCTGTTGTTTTGTCATTGCAATTGTTTGGTTGCAGTGATTTTTACCCGCCCATCCCATGTACTTCCTGACTTCAGAAAATTCTTTCTTAGTCGAATTGTTGGGTTCACACTTCTTTAGTCCAAATATAACAATTCTGAAAATATATCTTATACTTGTGGCTACAATGGAATTTATGGGAACTTCAGTTTCATTACAGAAGCCGGACTTCCTAGGAAACTAACCATTCACCTAGACACCTAGACAGTTGCTCAGAGAGAAGATATGATTTGCACAAAAACAAAATGCAACTGGAGACACAATTCCCAAATAAGCAAATGAGCTAGTTCGTGTGGAGGCTCATGGGTGAAAGAAGTGAGCTCCCAAAAGTCTGCTTCCTAGATGTGGGGGTCACGGCCAAACCAAACTTTCCCAGACTCCGTGTATTTCTCTGTAAGATGGATATGACACTAGTGCCTACCATGCTGGATTATTGCGAGGATTGAGTGAGAGAAACCAGCTAAATCCGTTAGCACTCTCTGTGGCAGGTAGTGAATAGTCAATACACGCTAACTGGTTAGAAGTGGCATCAGTACAAACAGAATCAAGAACATTAATGTTCTGCATTTTTCTGCGTATCAGATCCTCCGCAAATGTAAGCCAGTTACCGCTAGTGCCTTCGTGCTGAGCTTCTCAGCCAATGTACTCACGTTCGTTCGTTCGTTCGTACGTTCGTTCATTCGTTCGTTCGTTCGTTCGTTCGTTCGTTTGTTCCTTCCTTCCTTCCTTCCTTCCTTCCTTCCTTCCTTCCTTCCTTCCTTCCTTCCTTCCTTCCTTCCTTCCTTCCTTCCTTCCTTCCTTCCTTCATTCCTTCATTCAACAAATGTCCAGAAAATAAATGCCTGTCGGTGCTAGCCCAAGTACTGATGACGGAATAGTACCAGGTGTCTGACCTAATTGTTTACAGCAGGGGTCAGCAAACTTATTCTGCTACTGGCCAGAGAGCAAATATTTTAGGAGTTTTGAGCCATACACCTCTGATGGAAGAGGCATTCATTTCAGCCATCATACTGCAAGAGCAGCCATGTGTCAAAATGAATGGGCATGGCCGTGTGCCAAAACAACTTTGTTTACAAAAACAGGCAGTGAGCAGCATTTGGCTTGAAGTAGACGATTTAGAGATTTTCAGTATAGAGTCTAACAAAGGGAGTAGTTAAATAAATACAGTCAAGTATGAGAAATACTCCGGTGGTCTCAAAGAAGGCCAAGGATGTCTTCCCAGAAGAAGCAATACTTAATCGAGTGCCAAATGGATGCACAGAAAACAGTCAGGCAAGGAGGGAGAGAACAGCATTGTAGGCAGAGGCATGGTGTGTGCAGGGCTGGGAGAAGAAAGAGAAGTCAAGAGACAAAGACGCAGAAACAGAGATGGTTGGACAGGGATGATATTAGAGGAGCACCTCAAACTGAACAGGGCTTGAGTGCTGGGGCCTTTGGGATGAAGCTATAGAGGGGTGAGGACCGGGTTGTGAAGGGTTCTGGCACTGGGACTTGTCACCCCTCACCACCTGGTGCACATCTCTGATGAGAGCCGCGTAGGGCTGGCATCTCTCCATCTGCAGCCATTCCCGGGGCCAGGCACCTTCCTGACAGACCCCAGTAAACAACTGTCTATAATACCCCAACTTCTGAATATCCCAAACATGCCAGTGAAATCTCAAAAGAGATCAATTAAAAGAAGGGCTAAACATTCAAGGAAGTTGACTTCGTTTTCAACAGAAGAAAACTTTTTGACAGTGAGATAATTGTATGCCATAATCTTTCAGTTTTTTCAGGATCATGGACTAAAAAAAAGTTACTTCATGCTCATTCAGGATAAGAAAATAGATTTGCAAGTTTAGCATCCTCTACATTCAGATGCACAATTTCCATGTTCATTATTGGCCACCACAACAGCCCGTTCCCCAGGAAGAGTAATGGTTTGCTTTACTTGACATTTTGAGCTGCCACATCTGAGGGCCAGGTCCCAGGGGACGCACATTACCCCGTCACTTGGAAACAAACCAGTCTGTCCCCTCAGTCAGTCGGTCACCCCATGAAGCATCTCAGCACTGAGGTGGGCTCACACTACAGTGCCCTTCATCCTTTCCAAAGGCTCTGGAAAGTGAGGAGGTGGGTGTAGGAACATGAAGAAGACAGAGAATTCAAGAGCAGATAGTCACACTTGGCTTGAAAATAGTCCAGTGGTGGCCGGCCCTGCCTCATAATAAGTAAACACTCAGGAAAAGCAGCGTAGACCTCTGCATATAGACCCATATGAGAGGAGACACGGAAAAATTCTAGCACAGAAAGCTGGCTTTTCTCGCATACATCAAAATCTAAACATGTTCTCAAATATATACAGTAACCTATTCTCCTCTTTATTCTACTATTACCTTACATTTTAGCCTGAATTTAGTTCTTAGTTCAGGATAGCTTATGAACTCATACATGCTCGTAAACAAATGTTCGAAGGAGAAGGCACAGCAGAGATGTTTTCAGCTGTTAAATTTCTACATATAAAGAGCGATTAGTGCATCGAACGTACCCTAACATTTCATTCTCTTAATGGAATTCATGCTGAATTTTGATAGCAAGAAGTAAGAGGTTTTATTTTCATGAAAGCCCATTTCTGTTGCATGACACGAATACATGGCTAAATAAACACAGCATCACCAGGAAATAAATCCCAATTTGAAGTCTGAAAGGGCACTCCTATTTCTTGAATATCCTGAATGTCAACTTTTTGATGGAAAAAATAATACATAGCAGTGACTGTACACATAGGTCTATACTGGGTATCTTGGCCGTGTGTCCCGAGTTTCATTTGTTGAATCCCTATGTTTTCTGTTCCAGAGCGTCTCGTGGCATTTATTATGTTCTCCTAAAACCGCAGCTCATGAAGGCGTTGGAAAGGTCACTGTTTCCTGGTTATGTTTTTTAAAAGAGTTTACGTTAATATATATGTCCTCCAATAAAAGATGATGTTTCATGTGCATTTGTTTCTGAAATTGAGGTGTATCTGTTCCTGTTCTCCGGGAGCCATTGTTCAGTTTCCGAATGTTTCCTGAAGTTTCCCTACAGCAGGGTGCTCCCCTGCACATCTGTAATGAGGGCAACTTTGTTCCCACCTTTTTCTGTGGACAGGGACACAGCAGCGAGGCTCAGACAGCACAGGGCTCTCAGGAGACTCTCTTCTGAAGACAATGGTCAGGGCAGCTCGCACCAGCCCCTCTGTCCTTCAGGGAAGGGATCGTCATTACCACGGTTCCTACAAGTCGCCGTGTGTGATTATCTCAAGGGCACTTGACAATTTCACCGCCTGTGCACCCCCAAGGACTTTGTGTGCATGAACACAGGCTCCTGTGTTTCCGCAGCCTGTGGATGTGGTCGACTGGAATCAACTGCACAAAATCAGACCTGTGATAGGGGTCCATGATCTGAGCTAGAGTCAACCAGGTGCCAGGGAGGCGGAGGGCCCTGGTGAGGGAGGTCATGTGCAGACCCACTTGGGAAGGCTGATTCATTTGGCTCGGTGGGCTCTGGGGAACCAGGGCATGTCCAGCCCTCACCTTACCAACAATACTGCTGTGCCACGAGCGATGTGAGTCTGTAACAGAGCCCAGCAGCTCACCACAACTGTGTTAGACCCTGGAACGTTGTCTCCTTAATCTCCACAACATCCCTACGAGGAAGATACTACTGACCCCATAACATATGGGGAAACTGAGGTTTTGAGGGATCACACAGCAGGAAAGCGCCTCAGCGGGATCCACACTGGACTCGTCTGCCTCCAGAGCCTGGGCTCTTCACAGCTGTGCTGTCCTTGGGGTGGTAACATCAACGCTGATCCTTGCACCCATGTTGGAAGGACCCACTTTCGTGGACCAGTGTCTGCTCTCACGCTCCAAGTCACACTCGGCAGTGTCACCACCTGGCCATGTTGCAATGTCACAGGCGGGAAACTTGGGTGGTAGGAAAATGACACAGCCCTTGGGGAGAAGCGTCCTCTGTTGCTCCTGGTGTGTCAGGCTGGTTGGGGACCTGCTTTTCTGATCTCCATTTACTCTTTTCTCTTGAGGTGACATTCACATAACTTAAAACCGACCCTGTTAAAGTGTCTAATTCAGCCGCATTTAGTACACTCATAGAGCTGTGCAACCACCACTCCTATCCAGTTCTAAAACATTCTCACCCCACAAGGAACCCTGACCTATTACACAGCCATGCCATTCTCTCCTTACACAGACCCTGCCAACCACTCATTCTTCTGTCTCTGTGGATTTCCTATCAGTGGAATCACAGAGCATGTGACCTTGGTTCTGACTCCTTTCACTCAGTACGACATTTTCAAGGTCCATGCACATGTTAGCATGTCGATACTGTCTCTTTTATGGCTGAATAATATTCCATTAGATTGTGCCTCTTAAAAGCGAAGTAAGAGGTAATGCGGTCTCAAAGAAAGAGCATTGACTCAAGAATCTGTGAAACTCTCATTCTTCTCACGGGATTATGGTTATCCTTCTGCATCAGACAGAGTGACCTGGGTGCACACGTCACCTCCTCCGCCATGTGGCCTTACTTGAGACACCTAATTACTCTGAGCACCAGCATCCCTGCCCATTGGATAAGCGTAAGTGACCGTCCCTAACTCACAGAGCTACAGTAGTAGCAAAAGAGGAAAACACATATCCAAAGATTATCAAATTGCCTAACGTGCCATCACGGTACCTAAGATGATACCTAGTTTCTCCTCTTATTGGTGGGAAAACTGCCCCACTTACATATATAAGTTGGGAACTCACCTGTACAAGGCAGATGTGTGCCTGAGTTGCCCATGTAAATTAAAAGATTCATATCCCCTATTCACTAAGCAAAGGAATTCTTTTTTTTTAATGTGTATTTATTTTTGAGAGAGAGAGAGAGAGAGAGAGAGAGCATGAGCATGGTAGGGGCAGAGAGAGGGGGAGACACAGAATCTGAAGCAGGCTCCAGGCTCCGAGCTGTCAGCACAGAGCCCGCCGCGGGGCTCGAACTCACAAAATGCAAGATCGTGACCTGAGCCGAAGTTGGTGTTTAACCGACGGAGCCACCCAGGTGCCCCAAAGCCAAGGAATTCTTAGGTGGACAAAAACTATTACTGAAGAAAATCTGCTCTAAGTTCCGTGGGTGGGTTAGCCACCTTTTAAATGAACGTTTTCATCCCAGAGTCCAGCACAGTTCTTGGCTCAGAATAGGCACCCGGCATAAGTGTTTGTGTAGGCATCGGCAAAGACGGAAGAGGTCTTACACAGGACATATTTTGAGGAACGTTCTCCAAAACCCCTGGTTCTCAGACAAACGGTAACTGGCAGCCAAGTTACAGGCATAAGTATCCTTGTAGTCAATCCAACAACAACCCCTCTGGGGGTGGGCAGTACTGTGGCTTCTGGGTGCAAAGTCATCATCTCTGAGGAGCAGTGCTGATAATGGGTAGGCAATGGATGGCTCAAATCACAAACTCAGACATGGTGAATGAGGGCTGAGCAGCGTTTACAACGAGGTGAGCCCAGCCATGGGGCTCACTTGGGCACAGTCCATCCATGTTCTCTCTTCTGTCACTGGAATACTTAAAAAAAAAAAGAAAACAAAAAACAAAAAACAAAAAAAAACAAAAACAGAAAACAAAACCAAAACCCTTCCAAACTTAGTTATTTCTCACGCATGAAGGATCCAGAGCAGAGACAGTCTCAATTAGAGGTGACTTTCAAAGAGCTCTTGGGTTCAAAACCATGGATCTACTGGGACACCTTCTGCCACCACCCAAGAATGCAAAACACATTAAAGAATGCTTGAGGCCTTTCTGGAAGATAAGTGGCCTGTATTTCATTCACTCACAGAGCAATGTGATCTGCGGAATTTACACCAGTGATAATCCATGCACAGCGTCACCTTCCCTCCAATCCCAGCACCGTAATCCCAGCAAGCAGCGACCGGGTCCCCTTATGGCAGAGCTCAGGCACATAATAAAGGGAAACAGGAATAAGGAAAAGTATCGGTAACTGAAAAGTAAGGAACAGTGTACCTGCAGGTGCAAAACACACAAAGTACAACAGGAAGAAAGACTTTCTGCAAGCCTACTGCAACAGGAGACGGGTCAGAACTCATCGGAGTGCCGAGGGCAAGAAGTGGAGGGGCTGTTAGCACTAGGGGCTGATGGGAAGTCCTGGGGGATCGGTGAGGGCTTGTTGATGGACGGGAGGTGTCCGGCACGCTGAGTCCTTCCTGAGTTCACGCATGTCTTCTTGTGTGACTGGGCATCTGTGTTTGCCACCTGGAGCCCATCAGCGTTAGGTCCCCACTCTCTCCAGAAGATGCCATCGCAAAGGTCCTCCAGCAATTATTTTCCTGGGTTGGAAGGACATCCTTCTCCGTGGGGTAGGGAAAGCATTTACAATGATGACCTGTCTGAAGTAAACTCTCTAAGAGAGGTCCAATGGCTAGCGCCATGAAGAAGCCTCTCCACGGTTCGGTTGAGGTGAACATTACGGCCACGTTGGTCAAGGGCTTCTGAAACCCTGCTCCCGATGCCAGGGCCCTCTCAGAAAAGGGTCTTCTGAGACTTTTGGGCATGGGCAAAAGTGCTGTGGTCTGGAAAGCCCCAACAAAATTTCTGAACTTTGAATTAAATTTTTGAAAGCAAAACATCACTTTACCAAACTGTTTACCTCTCTGACGCCCCCCTGAAAGACTGAGTGGAGACACAGTTTCTTCATGTCCTGAGATTTAATGAATGCTACAAGCCCGGGCTAAAGAAAGATGTCCAGATACTGACACCAGTGGACACACGGCATCTCTCAGATATTTCAAAATATTTCTAAAGGCTAGTGAACTATATTAGGCAGAATGAATAAATAAGCATCGCCTTTGCGGCTGAGAGCCAGCTCCTGAAAGCCTTCTAGCATCATCAGTATTTAGCATTGATGGTCTTTGGTGGGGCTTTCCAGACAGCAATTAGCAATTCTGGAAAGCAAGACACACTGCCCCCTAGCCACACTGCAGACACCACAGCTCTGCGAAGAGCCACGCGATGGAAATCCTCTGAAGTCACCAGATGGCAGGAGAAGCAGCGAGTGCTGAGGAAAAAAGGCAGGTTTGGGTCAGGCCGCGTGTCTTCTGCTGTTTGGACTTCATGCTGAAGGAGCACCAATGGGGCTAATTCCCCAAGGAGCTGCACGTACCCATTGCCATTTGGCGTGGCCACCTCAGTGTTCTCAAAATCAGGAGACTGCGTAGAAATCTGGGTTTCCAGGTTCTCGTGGAACAGCACAGGGATCAGAGGGGGTGCACGCCTCGTGGCCTCACGGTCTCTGCACACCTCTGTTTCCCTCCCTGGTCTCCTGTATGCACAGGCTGGATGTTTGCACAATAATCCAGCCCTAACTTGGTGGCATTAAATGACACCAAGGATTTATTGCTGTTATTAATTCTCACAGTTCTGGGGATCAGCTGGAACGAGCTGGGTGGTTTTCACTTGGGGTTCCTTAGGCGGCGATGGTCCCACAGTGGCGGGCGGTAGAGAGAAGCTTCCTCACTTACGCGTCATGATGGGCAGCCATCCTCCGCTGGAATCTCAGCAAGGGCTCTTTGTGGGAAGGTCCGCACTTGGGTTCTGCAAAACCAGGCTTGCAGGAAAGCAACTTGGTTCTAAGAGTGAGTAACCCGATAGACGGCAGGGATGCTCTATTCACTTTCCTAAATGGGCCTCAGTGTCTACCTTGGCTGTATTCCATTAACGACCAGCAAGGTCCTCGACCACCCACGTGCAAAGGAAAGGGGTGTCAGACCCCTCCACTGACTAATGAGAGAAATGAAGAATTTGGGGTCTTGTCTCAAAACCCCTGTGGTCGTTCCTCAGGTCACAAATTACGTATATTCCTCCCACACGCCAAATCCACGCACTGTCCCCCATACCTGTCGAAAGCTGTTATCATGCATTAGGCTCAAGCTGGAGGTCAGGATCCTGACCTCAAATCAGGTCCAGCTTTGGATGAGGCTGCTCTCGGATCACTCCTCTGGTCCAGCTCTCTTCTCAAAGACCCCTGGTCTGCAGCAAGTCACCTGCCCCCACAGGAGGCACGGGGCCACCACTCCCTCTGCGACGTTCCTGTTAATAGGGTGATGTGGCGGGCCATGGAGGCAGGCTGCCCCGTCCTGCTGGCTTCAGTGGCTGTCCCCAGTCCCTGGCTCTGCCCGCGGGCTCCCAGTGCAGGCCTCCCAACTGTCCCTCCCTCTCATGAATATATAGCTCACATCTAGAGCAGCTGGTTTCTCTGTTTGCTTCCTGAGCCAACATGTTTGGGATTCAAACCCTTCTTTTCTTTTTTTTTTCCACTGTGTCTTTTCCCGTTAGTCCTCGTGGGCAGCATTTCTGTGCACAGAATGCTCTTCAACACCCTGCACATCTTTTGTGAAACTTATTGGAGTTCATGCCATTTGACAGAAGCCATGCCTGCAAATCTGAGCTGAGGCAGCCTGGTTATGATGACCTGGGGGTGGCTGGGGACACAACGGTCCAACAGGGAGGGCCTGGGAGGCCATGGTCTGTGCAAAGGGTCTTTATTCTTTCTGTGTCCCCAAGGAAATTTTAAAGTCAGATCCATGGCTGTTTCTTTACACCGTGATTTTGAACAACAGACTCCCGGGTTTGGTTTCCCTGGAAGCTATAGCCTGAGTTGAGATTTGTGGGCTCTCTGGGAGGGCTGGGATGAGAAAGTACTGAATCTGGGACCAACCGTGTCCCAGATTTATCTCCATCTGATAAATTATTTTAAAAGCTCATCTCTTCCTTTGCTCCTCTGACTACAGTCAGCTGGAAAAAAAACATGAGGGTTCCTGTGAACACACGGCCTGAAAACTCACTTGGTAAAGAACTGCACTAACCATTTTCTGTTGTCTATGAGCAACGATGCTGGCCATGCTTTCTGGGACAACATAGTAAGGGCCTTCTGCCTGCTTCCAATCTCCCTTTACACCCCCCTGACAGTCTCCTCTAGGTTCTCTGCCTCCCTCGTGCCACACCAGGCTGTTTTATTGAAATACGTACTTTACCTTTTTTTTAAGGGGTGCACTCTGTTGGTTTAATGCAGGATATATTGTGAAATGATCACCACAGTCAAGGTGGTTAAAAACCCCAACATCTCACAGTTAGGATCACGTGTGTGAGGCGAGGACACTTAAGACCTAGTCTCTTAGCAAATTTCAAGTGTACAGTATAGTACCATTAACTGTAATCACTACGTTGTTCATTAGATTCCTAGAATTTATGCATCTTTCTCTTTAATTTTTTTTTAATTTATTTTTGAGAGAGAGAGAGAGAGAGATACAGAGTGCAAGTGGGAGGAGGGGCGCAGAGAGAGAGAGGCACAGAATTTGAAGCAGGTTCATACAAGGAAGGTAACTGTGGTGAAGAGGAAGGTACTTCAGTGTAGAAACAATGACACGGTCCCTGGGTGGCTCACTTGGTTAAGCGTCAGACTTCAGCTCAGGTCATGATCTCAAAGTTTTGAGTTTTTGTTTTGTTTTGTTTTGTTTTAATTATTTATTATTTATTTATTTATTTATTTTTTAATATATGAAATTTACTGTCAAATTGGTTTCTATACAACACCCAGTGCTCATCCCAAAAGGTGCCCTCCTCAATACCCATCACCCACCCTGCCCTCCCTCCCACCCCCCATCAACCCTCAGTTTGTTCTCAGTTTTTAACAGTCTCTTATGCTTTGGCTCTCTCCCACTCTAACCTCTTTTTTTTTTTTTCCCTTCCCCTCCCCCATGGGTTTCTGTTACGTTTCTCAGGATCCACATAAGAGTGAAACCATATGGTATCTGTCTTTCTCTGTATGGCTTATTTCACTTAGCATCACACTCTCCAGTTCCATCCACGTTGCTACAAAAGGCCATATTTCATTTTTTCTCATTGCCACGTAGTATTCCATTGTGTATATAAACCACAATTTCTTTATCCATTCATCAGTTGATGGACATTGAGGCTCTTTCCATAATTTGGCTATTGTTGAGAGTGCTGCTATAAACATTGGGGTACAAGTGCCCCTATGCATCAGTACTCCTGTATCCCTTGGATAAATTCCTAGCAGTGCTATTGCTGGGTCATAGGGTAGGTCTATTTTTAATTTTCTGAGGAACCTCCACACTGCTTTCCAGAGCGGCTGCACCAATTTGCATTCCCACCAACAGTGCAAGAGGGTTCCCGTCTCTCCACATCCTCTCCAGCATCTATAGTCTCCTGATTTCTTCATTTTGGCCACTCTGACTGGCGTGAGGTGGTATCTGAGTGTGGTTTTGATTTGTATTTCCCTGATGAGGAGCGACGTTGAACATCTTTTCATGTGCCTGTTGGCCATCCGGATGTCTTCTTTAGAGAAGTGTCTATTCATGTTTTCTGCCCATTTCTTCACTGGGTTATTTGTTTTTCGGGTGTGGAGTTTGATGAGCTCTTTATAGATTTTGGATACTAGCCCTTTGTCCGATGTGTCATTTGCAAATATCTTTTCCCATTCCGTTGGTTGCCTTTTAGTTTTGTTGGTTGTTTCCTTTGCTGTGCAGAAGCTTTTAATCTTCATAAGGTCCCAGTAATTCACTTTTGCTTTTAATTCCCTTGCCTTTGGGGATGTGCCGAGTAAGAGATTGCTACGGCTGAGGTCAGAGAGTCAAAGTTTTGAGTTTGACAGGCTTTGTGCTGACAGCTCAGAGCCTGGAGCCTGCTTTGGTTCTCTCTCTCTCTCTCTCTCTCTCTCTCTCTCTCTCTCTCTCTCTCTCTCTGTAAATACTAAATAAACATTAAAAATCAAGCAATGATACTTTTTGCCACATTCATTATTACGGTATTACAAAGAAACCTCTCTGTCTTAGAGGAACCAGTTGGCTGATTTATTAAGGGGGAACATATGCTTTCAAAGTTAAAGGTTCTGTATTCAGAAGATTACAGGGGAAGGAAGAAAGGAAACTCACATCAAAAATGGGCAAGGGAATTGGGTCTCCTTGACCAGACTATGGATTTCATGAAAACAGGCTCAACATGTGACACATGTGTGGGTGGCAGAGTAGATGTCACAGAAGAAAAAATCAGTGACCCAGAAGACACAGTGATACCAGCTCTGAAGAATGAAACACAGGGACTAAAAAGATTCAAAACATAAAATGGAGTATTTAGCTACCTCATAATTTTAAGAGCCCTAGAATAAGAAGCAGTTCAAAGAGAAAAATATTTGAAGAAATGATGGTGAAAAATTTCTAAATTGGATGAAAACTATAAACTCCCAGATGGAAGAATCTCAATGGCCCTGAAGCACAAGAAACATGAAAACCACACAAAGGTACAGCATAACTAATTTCTTCAAAACCAGTGATGGAGAGAAAAATCTTAAAAGCAATCAGAGATTCTAGACTAAAAATAGCTCACAGGTTCATCGTCTAAGTTGTAGTTAACAAAGAGCACAGGTTCAGAGATGGGGATGTTATATAGGAATGAAAAAGAGAAAACTTCAGATAAATGTACAGATTGTGGTAGAATCTTTAAAAACGCACCCAGTTGATGGGACACCTGGGTGGCTCAGTTGGTTGAGCATCCGACTTCAGCTCAGGTCATGATCTCACCATTTGGGAATTCAAGCCCCATGTCAGGCTCTGTGCTGACAGCTCAGAACCTGGAGCCTGCTTCCAATTCTGTGTCTCCCTCTCTGTCTTCCCCTCCCCTGCTCACGCTCTGTCTCTGTCCCTCTCATAAAGAAATAAACATTTAAAAACTTAAAAATAAATAAATGAAAACATACTAAGTTGAGAAAAAGATAACAAGATATTTTAAAAAGCAAAAAAAAAAAAAAAAAAAAAAAAAGCATTCAGGGAACAAAGAAACATTCCATAAACAGGAACAAAGGTAAGTCTAAAGACCCCAGGGAAGAAGACAGCAGAGAGCATCTCCACTGAGGGAAAACAAACAACAGCCTGTCCACTTAGGATACTAATCAGAACAAAAGTATATTTCAAAAGTGACGCTGGAATAAAGACACTTTATGTGTAAAAGGAAGGCTGAAAGGATTCGTGATGAGCAGACCTGGTACAAGAAATAGTAAAAGAAGTTCTTCGGGAACGAGGGAAATGGTAATAGATGGAAACAGGGATTTACGTGAAAACCAATGAAGACCACAAGTGGGGAATAAGTGAGAAAACATATATTTACTCATTATTCAAGTCTCTTTAAGAGATTTTTAGCTCCTTAGAGAAGAATAACAACACTGAGGCGTGGTGTTTGTAACACACGTGGAGGAAAATACACAACAATAGCACAGAATCTGAAACTCGACCTGAGTCACATCACTTACACAGAAATGAATAGAAATGAATCGTGGGTAGAAAATATAAAGCACAAAACTAAAACTTGAAGAACTATAGTAGGGGAGAAACACTTGGGGATTTAGGATTAAGCAAAGGTCTTGACACCAGCATAATTTGGTGGACTTCCTCCAAATTAACCACTTTGCTCTTCAAAAGGCCCTGTCAAGATAACAAAATGACAAATTAGAGACTGGGACACATATGTTCAAATTATATTTCCAACAAAAGCCTTATTTTAAACTATATACAGAATCTGTGAAAGTCAACATTTAAAAAATCCAATTAAAAACTGAGCAAAAGATAGGAACAGATATCTCACTAAATAGGATACAAAGATGTCATATCAGCCCATGAAACAATGTTCAACCTCTTTTCCACTAGGGAAATGGAAATTAAAAGCATACTGAAATCCACACCATCAACACAACAGAAATTTTAAAAATAGTGAGTACACCAAAAGCTAGTAAAGATTTGGAGAAACTGAATTGTTCCTACATTGCTGGTGGGAATTTAAAATGGTGGAGTTACTCTGGAAAATAATTAGAAAGTTTCTTTTAAAATTAGTGATGGAATTATCAAAGATCGAGCAACAATACTCCCGGGAAAAAATTCTAAACTTATGTTCATGTAGATACTTATAGACACAATTCATAGCTTTATTAGCAACAGTCAAAAATGGGAAGTTACTTAAATATCCTTCAGTGGGTTTATTGTTAAACTAACTGTGGTATATCCATACCATGGAATATTACTGGGAAATATAAAAAGGAATACTAGCAACTACTTGGGATTAATCTCAAGGGATTTACTCTGAGTGCAATAAAGCTCATCTCAAAATAGTTACATCCTGTATGATTCCATTTATATAACAGTCTCAAAATAACAAAATTGTAGAAATAGAGAACAAATTGATGGTTTCCAGGGTTAAGTTAAGCAGGTGGAGGTAGAAAAAGACAAGTGCCTGTAGCTACATCAGGGCAACATGAGGGATCCCTGTGGATGTAAATGTTCTGTACCTTGGTTATAGCAATGTCAATATCTTGGTCGTTATATTGAAGTATATTTTTGCAAAGTGTTGCCTTTGGTGGAAACTCAGTAAAGGGTACACGGGACTTCTCTGTATTATTTCTGACAACTGTGTTATTTCTTACAATCTCAAATGTACATGTACCTCAAATACAATTTTTAATTTAAAAAGATATATCGGGCTTTATCAGAATTAAGAACATTGCTTTCATAAGACACTATTAGGAAAATAAAATGTAAGCCAAGCCACAGAGTAGGAGGAAGGATTTTCAAAACATTTACCTGACAAATTATTTGTTTCCAGAATACGTAAAGAATACTTACAATTCAATAATAACAAGATTAAACAAGCAATAAAGGACCCAAACAGGTAATTCACCAAAGAACATGTATATTGTTAAAGACACAGCTAAAAGAACATTCAACAGAATTGATCACTAGAGATAGGGAAAATGAAAACCACAATGAGATACCAGTGCACAACTAACATAAGAGCACCAAACAAAAAGACTGAGAATTCCGGATTTTGTAGAGTGTTGGAATACATGAAATTCTTAAATGTTGCCAGTGGAATGGAAAGCATGTCAGCTATGTTAGAAAATTCCTTGTCAATTTAGTATAAACATGCATTCAACCAATGACCCAACAATTCCATTTCTAGGTTTTTAAGAAAAATGAAACTGTGTGTCCACATAAAGAGTTCTACATAAATGCTTTATTCCTTAGAGTCAAAACTGTTCAGCAACCCAAATAGATGAATAAATTGTGGTTTATGTACACAATGAAAAACTACTCAGCAATAGGAAACTATTGACATGTGCAACACAGGAAGAATTTCAAATGCATATCATTAAGTAAAAGAATCTAATTTCGAAATGCTATATAGTGAATTATTCCATTTATATAATTTTTAAATGTATACATTTCAAAAGAATTAAATCATATAGTGTAGGTTCTCTAACCACACTGGAATTAGGTTAGAAATTAATGTCAATCATGGATAAAGATGTGGTTTATATACACAAAGGAATACGACTTGGCAATGAGAAAGAATGAAATCCTGCCATTTACAGCCACGTGGATGGAAGTGGAGGGTATGATGCTGAGTGAAATAAGTCAGTCACAGAAAGCAGCATATGTTTTCACTCATGTGTGGAACTTGAGAAACCTAACAGAAAACCATGGGGGAGGGAAGGGGAAAAATAATTTCAAACGGAGGGAGGCAAACCATAAGAGACTCTTAAATACAGAGAACAAACTGAGGGTTGCTGGGGAGTGGGGGAGAAAGGGAGAAATGGGTGATGGGCATTGAGGAGGGCACTTGTTGGGATGAGCACTGGGTGTTGTACGTAAGCAACGAATCATGGGAATCTACTCCCGAAGCCAAGAGCACACTGTATATACACTGTATGCTAGCCTAATTGACAATAAATTATATTTAAAACAGAAATTAATGTCAATCAATAACCTGATAAAAACGCTAAAATCTTATAAATTGGATGGCCAACTGTGAGTGCAAACAGCACGAAGATCAGAGCTGGATGCAGGGCTTGAACCCATGAACCATGAGCCGAAGTCAGATGCTTAACTGACTAAGCCCCCCAGGGGCCCCAGGCCTTGGCTCATTTTTAAGCACATGACATCAGAGTCCAGAATGCTACTAAAGACAACTGCACAGTGAAAGTTCCAAAACAGAAGAAACTTCTAGAGCCAGGCCTGGTGAGGAGGGCCCTGTTACAGATGAGAAGGTGGAGTGAGCCACTCTTCCTGGTATCTGTGGGCACAGTTCATCTGCACGTTCAGCCAGCAGACGCTCACTGACACGCCCCACCGGGCTAGGTCCTCGGCTCTGTGCAGTGGGAGGGACAAAGATGAATGTGACTTAGTGCCAGCCTTAAGGTGCCCCCCATCTAACTCGGCAGACACATCCTCAGGGTTCATGAAACCCTTGCATTAAACTACTCCTTTCTGTGGAGAACGATTTAAATGCTTACTCTATGTGTGTGTGGCATCCCTGTCTACTGGCTGTCATCTGAAGAGCTCACCTTTCTAGAAGAGCCCACTGTGAAGAGTAATGTGGGTGGGTTTCATTATTCCTATTGTATCCCTCCCCCAACTTCCCCTCCACCAACAGAATTGTGTTCTGGACACTGATGCTTGGAGAAGCATGGTTTTGACACAGCCTGCCCACCAATGTGCAATAAATCCCCATGTTTCCAAGAGACTGGACATTGGGCCTGGGGTGGAGCTGTGGCAGGGGGCTATCTTGAGCTACTTTATTGTTTTTTTAAAAAATATATCATCAAGTTAGCTAACATACAGCATATACAGTGTGCTTTTGTTTTGGGGGGTAGATTCCCATGATTCATCACTTACATACAACACCCAGTGCTTATCCCGACAAGTGCCATCCTCAATGCCCATCACCCATGTCCCCCCTCCCCCGCTCTCCCTTCATACTTCAATACCACCTCTCACCAGTCAGAGTGGCTAAAATGAGCAAATCAGGAGACTCTAGATGCTGGAGAGGACGTGAAGAAATGGCAACCCTCCTGAACTGCTGGTGGGAATGCAAACTGGATAACCCACTCTGGAAAACAGTGTGGAGGTTCCTCGAAAAATTAAAAATAGAACCAACCTACAACCTAGTAATAGCACTACTAAGAATTTACCCGAGGGATACAGGAGTGCTGATGCACAGGGGCACATGTACCCCAAAGTTTAGAGCAGCACTTTCAACAACACCCAAATTATGGGAAGAGCTCAAATGTCCATCAACTGATGAGTGGATAAGGAAGATGTGGTTTATATATACAATGGAAAAATACTACTTGGCAATGAGGAAGAAAGAGCTGCTTTAAACAAAGCCTGGTCTTCAGTGTGTGTGAGTTGTTCTCTGGGACAGGAGGTGTGTAAACGTGTCCTCTGGCCAGACTCCAGCCTCGAGGCAATGAACACCCTACGGGGTTCCCAGAAGCCCACCAGGCTGTCACAAATGGCTACAGAAAATTAAGTGGTTCTAGATCTCCCAGAGGTTCTCCTTGTGGGTATACAAGAGAAATCAAGTGAATATAATGTTGTTGTTTTTTTTCCCCCAGAGATATATCGTTAGTAGAAATATTCCCTACATTTTATTTTTTAACTTAAATAGTTATTTCATGGCCATCAAAGGCTTCTCAAGCACTTTTTAGAGATGATTTTGTCTCAGAACGGAATTTCATGCCCCATTATCTTGCAATGATTGTAACTTTTACATGATCAGTATTCACTTTTTTTTTTTTTTAATGGGGGCATTGGGACACAGGCAGCATTGTGAAAACACTAAGTTGTTTGCCTTACAGATGGGTTCAGGGTTGAGTGCTTCTGAAGGTGCACCTATCCTGTTTCCAATGCTGGTAATGAGAATATTGTTAAATAAAGGTAGAAATTAGAAATTCAGAATATATTTTACATAATTAGTATTTTAAACTTGTGTGATTTATGCACCATTTTAAAGAATGCTTTGCCATACTTTAATTCCCACCATAAATCTCGCCCGTAATATATACATTAAAGTACTCTGAGATTGCTCTAGAATGTAAATCACTAAGTGTTGATGAATAATTTTGAATAATGTGACTACTTTCACCATTGAGTGGAAAATTAAGATTGTGGTATTGCTCTATTTAGAAATGATTGGTTTGCAAGAGTGAAACTCACAGCTGTTGGCCTCCTCTAAATGATGGTGCTTCCTTCCAGAACAGAGGAGCAGAAACTAAGACTCGCTTGCAGGGTTTATCACGCTAAAATGTTCCTATGGCAAAATAATGTTTCCTTCTAGGTGCCCAGACGATCAGTAAATCTTGGACATCTCCAGGGGAAGGCTGGAGAGTCCTTGTCATGGTGTGTGAGGGTGTGTGTGGGGGGGCACATCCATGGGTGCCTGCCCACATGAACTCCATGATGATTCTCTCTGGTTTGTGATAACAGGCGGTGGGCACTAAAACGAGGGCATGGCCTCGCATGACCCAGGGCTCCACTCTGGTCCAATGGAGTGCTTTCCCAGGACAGAGAGCTTTCCTGGGACCCCAGACTTTCAGTGCTAAAACCAGAGAAGAGTCTGGGCCCAGCAGGGACTACTGGTCACTCTAGATGACAATGATGATGTTGGTGCCAAAGACAACAGCACAATGATGGTTTTAATAATACTAGCGACAGCAACTGCTAACACATGCACGGCTCTGGCTATGGGCTGGCCCTGTTCTAACATTCCAGAATGTTAACTGCTTCGACCCTCACAACGATCTCATGCAACACATATGACTGTTTCTCACTTTACCAATGAGGACACTGGGGTTCAGGGAAATTAGGTAACTTCTCTAAAGTTACACTTAATAAATAAAGGGGACTTGGTGCAAACTCTGATGGTCTGGGTCTAATGTCCAGGCTCTTGATCACTTTGCTGATATATACATATGAATATATATATGCATATATATATATTTTTTTTTAATGTTTATTTTTGAGAGAGAGAGAGAGAGAGAAAGAGAGTGAGAGAGAGAGAGAGAGAGAGAGAGAGACAGAGAATCTAAAGCAGGCTCCAGGCTCTGAGCTGTCAGCACAGAGCCTGACGCAGAGCTCAAATTCACAAGCAGTGAGATCATGACCTGAGTCATAGTCAGATGCTCAAGAAACTGAGTCACCCAGGCACCCCTCCCTTTGTTAATTTTAAACCAGAAAGAACCACCACCAGTTCTCAACTGTTTCATATGAATCGGGTTCTTTGCTGGATATTTGATATGCTTTGCATGCTTAATGTTCACAAATGTTGTGTAAGGTGCAAATTTACGTCTCAGCATAGAAAGATGTGCCCAAGGTCACACTCTTGGTGAGCGAGGCAAAGACTGGACTCACACCTCATGGACTCTAACCAGAGGTGATCTGATGTGGCAGGGGCCACTCCTGATTGCACTGCCAGCAATCACTCCACATTGCCACACACTCACCGTGCAATGGCACACACAGCTGGTGTCTCTTGAAAATGTTCTTGAGAAAGGAGTAGAGATGATTAGTTTGGGGGTATATTAACTTTATGATATCTCAAAACTTGACTACATACCCTTTTGCTGCCCATGTGACAGAAAGTACTTCTGGAACACATCTGCAGCAATGGCAGCTGTCTAAGAAAACACATTTGTGTGATTGTGTGAATTGCTAATTAAACCGATGCCTTTTTGGAGACCACTATTCTTACCTGAAAAACAAAACAAACAAAAAAAAAATGACTGAGAGACAAATTGTGGTGTTTCAGACCTAGGTCTATGGAACCGATATCAGAATTAGAATTTGGAACATGTTGGGGCACCTGGGTAGCTCAGCTGGTTAAGCGACCAACTTCGGCTCAGGTCATGATCTCGTGGTTCATGAGTTCAAGCCCTGCATCAGGCTCTGTGCTGACAGCTTAGAGCCTAGAGCCTGCTTCGGATTCTGTGTCTCCCTCTCTCTGCCCCTCCCCTACTCACATTCTGTTTCTTTCTCTCTCTCAAAAATAAATAAAAATGTAACAAATGAAAAATTGACGAATTTGGAAAACTTCCATTTTTCTCCATGAACTTTACAGCTTCTCAATACTGAATGATTTTTCTGAATAAGTCAGTGGTGATATTGATGAATATGAGATTTTGATATTGCATAATGGTCCATGTCCACATTTGGGAGATCTGCCCCAAGACTCACCAGCACTAACGCACACAGAGTCCGACAGACGTCAGCATGTTTAAATATGCCAGGGTACACTTGTGGGTTCATTACAATACCCGAGGTCATCAGTTTGGACACAGTTTGGGAATTGCAAAACCATCGAAATACATAAATGCATACTAGAAGATACGAGCAGCATTAGCGAACACCTTGACTTCATGGATCATACAGAACACCACACTGAACAACCGCAGAAGGCATGTCCTTTACAAGGGCATGCAGTGAGCTCCCCGAGACAGACCCCACACTGGGCCACAGATAAAGTATCAGTTAACTTAAAAGTACTGAGATATACTGAGTATGTTCTCTGACTCCAACGGAATTAAATTAAAAATCAATAACAAGATTCCTAGAAAACACAATTCCGTATTTGGAAATTTAACAACACACCTCTAATTAATCCATGGGTCAAGGGAAAAATTAGGAAGTATTTCAAAATCAAATGGAAACAAACATACAACCTATCAGATAAGGTGGTACTTGAGGGAAATGGATAGCCTTAAATGTTTATATTGGAAAAGAAGAAAGGTCTAAAATTGATGACCTAAATTTTCCACCTGGGGATACCCAGAAAACAGAGTGCTGGGCAAATACAGGAATTATAAGGATAACAATAAAAATCCAGGACGCAGGAACCAGATGAGCAATAGAGACATTTCATAGTGCCCAAATGTGGTTCTTTGAAAAGGTGAACAAAACTCATCTTACCTAAACTGGTCCACAGAGAAAGAGAGAGACACACGCTCCTGATACCAGAGATAAAGGGAGTGCCATCCTCACTTGTATTCTACAAGTGTACACTGGAAATACGGAATACTGGAAGTAACATTGCATGAATCAAATCTGAAAGCTTAGACGAATTGGACAAAGTCCCTGAAAATGCAAATTTAGCACAATTGAGGCAAGATGCAGCAGAAACTCTGGGTAGATCTCTGTCTTTTAAAAGGAACTGAATTTGTTAGCAAAACCATGTGTGAAAAGAAAACCTCAAGACCACATGGTTTCACTGGTGAATTTCATCAAATATTTAAAGAAGAGGGGTGCCCGGGTGGCTCAGTCAGGTAAGTGCCTGACTTCAGCTCAGGTCATGATCTCATGGTTCGTGAGTTTGAGCCCCGTGTCGAGCTCTATGCTGACAGTTCAGAGCCTGGAGCCTGCTTTGGATTCTGTGTCTCCCTCTCTCTCTGCCCCTCCCCTGCTCGCACTCTGTGTGTGTGTGTGTGTGTGTGTGTGTGTGTGTGTGTGTCTATCTCTCTCTGTCTCAAAAATAAATAAACACTTGAAAAAGGTTAAGGGAGAGATAGCACAATTTGTACATAATTCTTATAGAAAATAATAATGTGAGGATATTAATTTCCAAATCATGTTATGAGGATAGCACAGCCCTGACATCAAAAATTGACGAAGATGATATAAACAAGGGAAATTACAGACCAATATCCCTCGTGAACTAACACTCCTTGGCCAACATGAACACCCTGAATGCAGAAATACACAAACTGGGAGGCATGTCACAACTAAATCCCTGGATCACAAATACATGTTCACATTCCAATGTCAACATAATTTACCCTATCAGTACGATAAAGAACAAAACTTTTGACAAAATTCAGTGCTTATTTACAATTGAGAAATGTCAGCAACCTGTCAGAAACAGAAAGGAGTCTCCTTGATCTACTGAAGAGCATCTCAGAAACCCTACTGCTAACATCATACCTGTGAGCTATGAAAGGCTAGCACACCTGAGATCAGGAGCAAGGCAGACATACCCACTTCTGCCAACTCTGCTCTACATGAGATGGCAGTGTTGGGCCAGGGAGTGGGACAAAGACTGCTTCAGAGACAATCCTAAGGAATCTACAAAACAACAACAACAACAACAACAACAACAACAACAACTACAACAACAACAAACCCAAACAAACCATTAGACCTAATAAGACAATTTAGCAGAATCACAGGATACAAGCTCACTACAAAAATAAATAAATAAATAAATAAATAAATAAATAAATAAATAAATAAAATCCATTGTACTTAGCAAACAAGTAGAATATTAAGTTTAAAACTTTAAATAACAAACTCACAATATTCCATTTACAATAGAAACATGATTAGAAATAAATTTGATGAAATCCACATGACATATGCACTGATAGCTTTCACATATAGCTGACAGAAATGAAGTAAGTCCTAAATAAATGAAAATGTATACCATGCACATGTACCTTGGAAGACTTGAGAATGTTAAGATATCAATTCTTTGTAAACTGATCTATAAATTCAACAAGATTTCAAGCATATTTAGAAGAATTTCTGAGACACTGACCAGCTTATTTAAAAATGTATGTGCAGATGTGAATAATTTAGAATCACCAAAGCAATCTCAAAAAATAAGAACAAAATTGAAAGTCACCTGACTTCAAGGCTTATTATTATGAAAAACACAAGAAATAACGTGTTGGTGAAGATATGGAGGAAAGAGAGCTTCGTGCACTATTGGTGGGAATGCAAACTGGTGCAGCCACTGTGGCAAACAGCATGGAGGTTCCTTGAACAATTAAAAGTAGAACTACCATGGAGTGCCTGGGTAGCTCAGTCGGTTGAGTGTCTGACTGGCTCAGGTTTGTGAGTTCGAGCCCCACATCGGGCTCTGTGCAGACAGCGCAGAGCCTGGAGGCTGCTTCGGATTCTGTGTCTCCCTCTCTCACTGCCCCTGCTCACACTCTGTGTCTCTTTCTCTGTCTCTCTCAAGAATAAATAAATATTAAAGAAAAATAAAAATAAAATAGAACTACCATATGATCTAGTAAATTCTACTGCTGGATATGTACCCAAAGAAAATGAAAAAGATACATGTTTATTGCAGCATTTACAATAGCCAAGATACAGAAGCAGACCAAGTGTCCATCAATAGATGAGTGGATACAGAAGACTTGGTCTATGTACATATATGTATACATGGATATATGTGTATATGATATATATACATACACATAGAATGGAACTTTACTCAGCCATAAAAAAGAATGGAATCTTGCCATTTGCAACAACATGGATGGCACTAGAAAGTATAATGCTAAGTGAAGTCACTCAGAGAAAGACAAATACCATATGATTCCACTCATGTGGAGTTTAAGAAAAAAACGAACAAAGAAAAAAAGAGACAAACAAGAAAACCAGACTCTTAGCTTTAGACAACAAACTGACAGTCACCAGAGAGGATGCAGGGAATGGGATTGGTGAGACAGGTGATGGGGATGGAGAGTAAACTTATGATGAGCACGGAGTCATGTACAGAGATGTGAATCACTCACTCTATAGTACACGTGAAACTGCAATGGGAAGAGACCACACCCTCTCGAAATGACTACCACTGAAAGAATGGCAACATTGCATGTCGATGTGTGTGTCGAAGGACTGCGGCTCTCACACGTTGTTGGTCAGTGTTTCATCCATCTCTCTCTCTCTCTCTCTCTCTCTCTCTTAAAATAAACTTTATATAAATTTTACTTTATATAACTTTATATAAAGTTATATAACTTTATATAAACTTTATATACTTTATATACAAACTTTATATATAAACTTTATATACAAACTTTATATATAAACTTTATATACAAACTTTATATATAAACTTTATAAGCTTTATAAACTTTATATAAACTTTACTATATATAGTAAATAAGTATATAAGTTTATATGTATAAATTATATATATATTATATAATATAAATATATATTATATATATTAATTATATATAATAATATATAATATATTTATATATTTATATATAATATATATATTTATATACATATTTATATAATAATATAAATTATATATATTTATAATATATATATTTATAATATATATAATTTATAATATATAACATATATTTATATATATATAAAGTTTATATATATAAAATTTATATATAAAGTTTATTTTACTTATTTTGAGAGAGAGAGAGAGCACATGAGCAGGGGAGGGACAGAGAAACATGGAGACAGAGGACCCAAAGTCGGCTATGCCCTGAACAGCAGAGAGCCCGACGCGGGGCTCAAACTCAAGAACTGAGAGATCATGACTTGAGCCCAAGTCAGATGCGTCACCGACTGAGCCCTCTGGTGCCCCAACTGTTAGTCAGTGTTTCTAAAGAAGCTACACATGTACAGCATGACCTGGCAATTCTGCCGCCCAGGCATTTTCCCAAGGAAAAATAAAAACAGGTGTCCACAAAAGACTTACAAACCCCATAGCTTTATTCACCAGAGCCAAAAACTAAAAATAATCTTGACATCAGTGAATGGGAGAATGGATAAACAATCTGTGTGTCTATCTACACAATGACTGTGGCTCAGTAACTTAATCGAACAGAGTAGGGACATAACCTGACTGAATCCTAAAAATCATTATGCCAAGTGAAACAAGTCTACAGAAAACAGCACGCAGTATGGTACCATTTATCCAAAGTTCTAGAACAGGCAAAAAAATCCACGGTGGAAAATAACCAGCAAGCGACTGTTTCTGGGGAGTGGGAAGGGAGCGGGAGGTGATGGGAGATGGGCAGAAGGGAACGTACTGTGGTGAGGGGGATGTTCAGCGTCTCGCCAGGAGTCTGGGTTACTTATACACGTGCATTTGTCAGAGCGAAATGGGATGATTCACTTAAAATGTGTGCGTTTAGTGTTATGCAAATTTTACCTTAAAAGAAAAAAATCTAAATCAATACGAAACTCTAGTTTATGACACGTATGTTGAAGAACCCAGGGAAATGTGCACTGACTTCCACAAGTGACTCCGAAATACATAAAAAGCATATGATGGTTTGATGCTTGGAGGGGATAGAGAGATGGATGAAGCTGTGATAAAACAAGAATAGTAAAAGCTACATGGAGGAATCTCATGCAGGCCTTCACTGTAAAATTCCGTCAGCTCTTCCGTACGTGTGAAGTTTGTACGGTGGAACGTTGGAGGGGAAACAAAGTAGTGGCTGAGTGCACACTGGGCTCAGGCACTTGTGTTCCGTTCTGCTGGATGCAGTTGGCTCTGCAGACGGTGGCCCTGAGCCCTGAGCCCACCAGAGATGCCGTGTGGCTAGGCAACCTGCTCGGTGCTCCCTGGCTGTCATCCTCCCTCAGAGGGGTGCACAGGCACGGCAGGCAGGTGGGGTCCAGCACGGACGCCAAGTCATGAGAACATGGGCTCTGAAATCTGATCTCTGGGGTGTGGACTTAGTTCCATTTCTGATGAGCTATTCAATCTCAAGCCGGTGATGTAAACCCTCTGTGCCAGAGTTTCACTGTCTGCAACGTGTGGGTAATACAGCGCCCTCCTCCTCAGGTTGTCACGAAAAACATACAAACCCATGCTTTTAAGTGACTAAGAACAGTGAGTAGCACCATCGTCATTGTCACTGTCGCTCTGTGACTCTCATATCCTCTCTGTTCACCTCAGACACAAGGACATACAAGCACTCCCCAACTCCTTCAGCCAACATCCTAATTCCCCATAAAAGTAACCTCAGAAAATGGATGCCTGTCCCAGTAACCAGCCCACCTCTGCCCTCAACATGCTCAAGCCACAGCATTTATGAAGACACTGGGTATAGCTCCTGGCTTCTCTCTTCCAGTAACCTCACCCTCCATGCCTCAGTCACCCATCCCCATGGCTCTCTCCTGACCCTGTGGCTGGTGAAGACACACCACCTCCATACAATCACGTCGAGCACAGCACTCTCAAAACACCACATGTATTTAGACACGTATCAGAGCGACTCACCCGCTCTGGTCATTTTACAGCCAAACCCCAGCCATTTCTGAGAGTCTCTGAGATGCAGATCTGGGGGCCTGTCTGGGGTCCCGCGCCTTCCTTCCTCATGCAGCTTGATCCCTCCTGAGCAGTCAACCCCCTTGGCCTCTGCCCACATGGCCTATGTCCCCAGAAGACCCTGCCCTGATTAACCCAAACGCTCTGCCTATGTGTGCCTGCACCCACCCAGCTGACCGTGGCAGTAGACCAGCACAGACATGTGTCCAGGTCGCTCCAGGACCCAAGGCCACCCATCTTGCAAGGGCCGGGGGCTGCTGGCCTCCCCTCTCCCCATGACGGCCTTCCCTCCCAGATCACCAAGGGAGACAGAAGCAACAAGAAAGAGACACAGGTCCTCCCAGCCATCGTTCACCTGGCACCCATGTCCCCATGTCTCCTCCGCCTGCTCACTCCTGCAAACACACACCCGTGTGCCCTGCAGAGGCTGGGGACCCTGTGTGGACACCAGAGCCCTGGGCCCCTCACAACATCAAGGACACCTCTCAATCACGGTCATCTTGTCTTTCGTTACCAACTCTCCTCTCTACAGAATTCCTTCTGGCCACAGATGTGCCAAAAATACCTCCCACCTTGAACAAACCACGTAAGCTCCCTTCTCCCACAGCAGGTACCTCACTCTCTTCTCCCCTTTATGGAAAAGGTCTCAGAGGCTGTACCATACTCAATGTCATCACCTCTGTTCCTCCCATTTTCCCTGAAACCTTCCCACAGAAGGGCGTTCACATCCCCTACTCCCATCACCTCCTCCAGCAAGACCCGAGGGATCCCATCACCAAATCTCACAGTCAGACTGTCACCAGGGTGGCACCCTGCATGTTCTTTCCTCCGCCCCCAGGGCTCACGCTCACCTGGCACACCTCCTACCCTGACAGTCACTGTTCCATCCTCTTCTTGCACCACTGCTCATTCCCAGGTGAGCTCGCTCAGGCTACCGGCACCAGCTATGTGTCCATCTCTGTCCTACAGCTCTACCTGCAGCCCACATCACCGACGCCATCAGACAAACATCCGGGGCACACTTGGCTGTCCCATTTTATTCCTCCTTTCAATTATACAACACAGACTGATTTAGTACCTACCACGTGCCCCACGTTCTTCTGCACACTAGACATGTATCAGAGAATAAAACAAACACAACTCCCCACTAATATTCTAGCAGGAGATTCTGTTCTGCTATGAAAGACAATTAACAGCGCAAATGACTAGGTTACACGATATGTTAGCGGATAACAAGTAGTACTGAAAACATACCGTGGCCACGGGGCAGGGAGCTGGGGGAGAGGGCAGTAGGATGTAGTTCTTTAGAGGATGGTTCAAGGAGCCCTCGGCAGAAGGTTACACTTTTTTAAAAAATTTTATTAATTTAATGTTTATTTATTTTTGAGAGAGAGAGAGAGAGAAAGAGAGAGAAAGAGAGCGTGAGCAGGGGAGGGGCAGAGAGAGAGGGAGACACAGAATCCAAAGCAGGCTCCAGGCTCTGAGCTGTCAGCCCAGTGCCCAACGTGGGGCTCGAACCCACCAGCCATGAGATCATGAATGACCTGAGTTAAAGTTGGACACTTATCCCACTGAGCCACCCAGATGCCCCATTTTACATTTTAGAAGAGACTAGTGAGCTGGCAGGAAGCTGGCTGGGGAGGAGTGTCGGGGGCAGCTGGAGGCTGCAGGGCAGGGAGGGGTATGGTGCAGAGGTCCAGGAGACTCATGGTCAGGACGTGGAGAGGATTGTAGGGACCCTGACTTCTGCTTGGGGTGACATGAGAGTCCACGGACGGGCTCTGTGCTGAGATACAATGTGGTCCTCGCTGCTCTGCAGGCTGATGGGACATGATCTTGGGTACAGGGGGCGCAGTGAGGATGGCTGGCTGCCATATCCCAGGCAGGAGTGATGTTGGTGGCCCAGGCCAGAGGGGTGGCGCTGTGTGGGGACAGCACGGGGTTCTGTTCCAACCAGATGCGTTGAAGAATCAGCCATGGGAACCTCAGGGGCGTGTTTATTCTCAGCGTCCCGGTCAGCATCCTCGATCGCCCCTGATTGGCCCATATTGTCTCCAATCCAAATATCTGCCTTTATCCATCAATCGAGATTAATTTCACAAAAATATTCAACCCCCCAAAAAGAAAACTGCAGAACAACAGAGGATTCCATGTGTGTAAAAGAAAATATTGAGTTTTGGGGGGGGGGGGGGAGATGTATGCCTATGTGATGAATTATAAGAAAAGCAAAGAGGGGAGCCTGGGTGACTCAGTCGGTTAAACGTCCGACTTCGGCTCAGGTCATGATCTTGCGCTCCGTGAGTTCGAGCCCCGCGTCGGGCTCGGGGCTGATGGCTCAGAGCCTGGAGCCTGCTTCCGATTCTGTGTCTCCCTCTCTCTCTGCCCCTCCCCCGTTCATGCTCTGTCTCTCTCTGTCTCAAAAATAAATAAAACGGGGGCGCCTGGGTGGCGCAGTCGGTTAAGCGTCCGACTTCAGCCAGGTCACGATCTCGCGGTCCGCGAGTTCGAGCCCCGCGTCAGGCTCTGGGCTGATGGCTCGGAGCCTGGAGCCTGTTTCCGATTCTGTGTCTCGCTCTCTCTCTGCCCCTCCCCCGTTCATTCTCTGTCTCTCTCTGTCCCCAAAATGAATAAAAAACGTTGAAAAAAATTAAAAAAAAATAAATAAAACGTTAAAAAATTTTTTTAAAAATTAAAAAAAAAGAAAAGCAAAGAAATAATTATAGCATTTGGAGTAACAGGAGAAGGGGTACAGTTGATGGGTGTTCATGGGCTTCCTTGTGTTACCTGAGTAGGGTAAAGAATCCACTCATTGCCATTCTTTAAGGAATGCACCCAGTATATGTACTCTTCTGTACATATGAAATATTCAAGATCGGATAAGGAAAAAGGTGCATTTAGAATGGGAAACGTTCATCTAAATCAGGCTTCTCAAATGTGCATATGTATACATATGGAGATGCCTTATAAGTACCATAGAGATGTATTATATAGATGACATTGTGGTAAATGCATACATATTTCTATAAAGGTACATAAGAAATAAAGTAGCTAACAGCTAAAAATACTACTTCTAGAAAATAAACTTACATTGCTTCTCAGCCTTGTGGCTAAGATCAAGTGTAGAAAATGAGTACACAGTGGAAGGTCAAGTGTAGAAAACAAGCACACAGTGGAAGGGGTGGAGAGAACCCTAACTTAGGCTTCTACATCCTCCCCATCTTTGAGATCCTACTTAGAATGGTAGAAACCACTCCTGTGTGTAGCATCTGTCTTCTACCTTCTTCTCTACATTTGACTTTGTAAAAGTCATATGTTGTATATATTACCTTTATAATATTTTTAAATAGTGGTGAAAAATGCCACCCTAGGGCGCCTGGGGAGCTCAGTCAGTTAAGCGTCCAACTTCGGCTCAGGTCACCATCTCACGGTTTGTGAGTTGGAGCCCCACATCTGGCTCCGTGCTGACAGCTGGGAGCCTGGAGCCTGCTTCAGATTCTGTGTCTCCCTCTCTCTCTGCCCCTCCCCCACTTGCTCTCTGTCTCTCTCTCAAAAATAAATAAACATTAATTTTTTTTTTAAATGCTACACTCAGCAACCTGAAGATTCTGCATCAATAATCACAATGAAAGTAAAGGTATTTGAAATTCCTTGGCCCCAAACCCTGCCAAAACCAAGAATCATCTCATCAATACGCCAGTGCTGGAGTAGAGCCTGTGAGCTGTCCCCTCTCATCAGCAACCATTGTGTGGGAGGGACAGCCTGTGGTCACTGCATCCCCAGACATAAAGTGTCAGGAGGCGCGTTCAGGCAGCTGTCCGTGGTACTGCACTGCTGGCCCCTTCCCAGACCGCAGATAAGGGCCGTCAGGGTCTCTTTATGTCCAATGTGCTATAAAGGCCAATGCTGAGACGGAACTTGGCATCCAGGTCACATTTGGCACAACAAACGAGACCTCGGGCCAGAAGCACCTGACTCCACTCATTTGTTGCAAAGAGGAGTGGGGACACATGAAAATGGCCATTTCAGATCACAAGTGTCATGAATACAAATGAAAAATAAACTCACAGTGTCTGCGGGTCGTGAAGCCTGTCATGTTTGGCAACTAGGAGGCGGGACTGAATTTAAAACCATAATCAGACCTGCTAATTTTTCACTCACTGCCAACCGTCTGAGAAAACAAACATATTAATATGGCTTTGAATTTTGATGAGTACTTGTGCGCATCGCCAGATGGGAGAGTACACAGAGATGAGAACACGGGAGGAGAGAAGTAAGGCAGTTTGGAAAACATCAGATGATGTATTGATTTTGTACATAACGTTTCCTACCTCTCAAAGAGGGCTGCTGGACTTTCACAGAGATTCCCAAATTTTTCATTAGAAAAACTTTTCAGGGGGGCACCTGGGTGACTCAGTCAGTTAAGCATCTGACCCTTGATTTTGGCTCAGTTCATGATCTCAGGGTTCGTGAGATCCCAAGGTTCAAGCCCCATGTAGGGCTCTGTGCTGACAATGCGGAACCTGCTTGGGATTTTCTCTTCCTCTCTCTCTGCACCTCTACTGCGCACTCTCTCTCTGTCTCTCTCTCCCTTTCTCTCTCTCTCTCTCTCTCTCTGTCTCTCTCTCTCTCTGTCTCAAAATAAACATTAAAAAAAAAGAAGAGAAAAACTTGGGGCACCTGGGTGGCTCAGTCGGGTGAATGTCTGACTTTGGCTCAGGTCATGATCTCATGGTCCATGAGTTCCAGCCCCACATTGGGCTCTGTGCTGACAGCTCAGAGCCTAGAGCCTGCTTCAGATTCTGTGTCTCCCTCTTTCTCTGTCCCTTCCCCACTCACCGTCTCTCTCTATCTCTGTCTCTCTCTTTCTCTCTCTCTCTCTCTCTCTCTCAAAAAATAAAAAAAAAGTTAAATTTTTTTTAAAGTAAAACTTTTCTTAACACCTGCTGGCCTATAAAGAAGAGCGAACAATACAAATATTTTTAAGGATGCTGAACTTTTTTACAAAGCTTAATTTTTTAATTATTGGCTGCTTTGAGGAGCCTTCATAGGGCATATCAATTGGATCAGTAATTGTATAGCACCCTGAAAAAGTCGTTGCCTCAGAGTACTAATGTCAGAACAAATGATTTCCAACTCATTAGAACTCAACAGAGACCAGAAGAGTGTAAGAATGAACTCTCAGGAGCTGTGAGGCATTTACGTACAGCATGCCCAGTCTTAGACAACCCCACAGGTTGATTTCTCAGGGCATATTTCCAGATGAAGGAGTCAGGGAAGTCAGCCAAGTTCTTGGAATATCTCAACTAGTAAGTGACCAACTTGGATTCAAACTCAGGTCAGCCTGTGCCCATCCCAGAAGTCCACACTTCCTTTCAAGCACAGTCTTCCAACATCTTTTTTCTCTTTATGAAACATTCCAGAATTGATGCAGATTCCTTTTCTCCCACAGGTCAATCAGTGCCAGCCCACAGAGTGATGGATTTCCTTAAGACACTAGAGCCCAAGATTCATCTTCTGGTTCAAAAAATAAAGTTTATGTGCTTCTAAAGCCCAGTGTGTATACTGGTAAGTGAGCTAGGTTGAACAGACTTGACTCTGACCCTCATCTTCCTCGTCCTTCAGTTCATGGCACCCTTGCCCGCCCATCCCACGCCTGGACCAGTTTGGGACCCTTGTGCTGCCACCTCTGAACTGTATCCACAGTGTTCACTTTAAACGTAAACCAGATGTGCGGGCAGAACAGTGCTCCCCACAAAGATGGCTCGTCTGTGGACCGCAGGATATGGAGAGTACCCTGGTCACCCAAGTGGGTCAGCCCTGAAGGTGGGAAAGGGAGCAGAGAAAGACTGACGGGTGCACCGTCATGGGTCTTAACCACCGAGCAGGCGGACTCCAGCCCACGAGGGCCGCTAGCGGCTGGAAGAGGCCAGGAGGTGGGAGTCTCCCTGGGAGCCTCCAGGACGAATGCAGCGTGTGGGCATCATGACTTCAGCCCCGTGAGACCACAGGTGAGCCCGGAGCTGGGAAGAACAGTGTTGCTTGAAGCCACTGTTTACCGTCATGTACATCAGCTGCCACTCCCTGCTTAACAGGCCACAGCACTTTCTCACTGCTGTTGCAAAAATCTCAGCTCCTTGCTGAGCTCAGTGGCCCCAGGTTGGGGGACCTACCTGACACCAAATCCCCCGTGTGTCACGTCCCTCCTCCCCTCTCACTGGACGCCAGGCTCGGGGCCCCTGGTGTTATGATCGGGTTGTTCCTACCTCGGGGACTTTGCCCTTGATGCCCCTCCCTGAAATACTCTGCCCCCTTCTCTCCTCCAGGCCTCAATTTCCACGTCCCCTCCTCAGAGTGTCTTATGCACCGGCAGAAGCAGCTCCAGGGATTGCTGCAAATGCACACTCTCAAACCCCGTGGCACGCCTGCCTGATCAGAGACTCTGGAGATGGTGGGTCCCAGGTGCACTTGTTGACTGAGCCTCCTTTCCTCCCCTCGTTCCCCAGGGGGTGGCAACCTCACCTATCTCCATCTCTGGTACCTAGAATGAGGCAAGCTGCACAGCAGGAGCTCAGTAAATATTTGTGGGATGGATTACTGAAAGTATTTTCTAGAAGCCGCCAAGAAGGCACCATGCTATGTATAAAAAGATCCAAACAGCATGGCTCTGCCCTGCAGAACTTACAGTGGAGTGGAAAAGGTCTTTTCTCATACAGCGTGGTGCACACCATGACAAATGCCTATGACAGCCCGAATGAGGGCCCCTGAACCCATGTGTCGCCTGGCTTGTGCCAAGCACAGGACAGATTGTGTGTGATGCCTGTCCTCCTCCATGAAACGTATACTGACTCCCCTGCTTAGAACATGAGTCCCCCATATGGCTCGTTCAGAGACACACCTATACCTGGTGCCTCCCATCCAGAGGAAGTCATCAAAAAAATGGGTTGGACGTGGGATGCCTGGGTGGCTCAGTCGGTTGGGAGTCCAGCTCTTGATATCGGCTCAGGTTGTGATCTCACGGTTCATGGGTTCGTGCTCTGTGTGGGGCTCTGCACTGACAGCGTGGAGCCTGCTTGGGTTTCCCCCTCTCTGCCTCATCCCCACTCATGTGCACTCTGATTGCTCGCTCTTGCTCTCTCCCTCTCTCTCAAAATAAATAAACTTTAAAAAATATGTGTCGGGGTACCTGGGTGGCTCAATCAGTTGTGTGACTTCAGGTTAGTTCATAATCTCATGGTTTCTGAGTTCAAGACCCGCATCAGGCTGTGTGCTGTCAGCTCAGAGCCTGGAGCTTGCTTCCAATTCTGTGTCTCCCTCTCTCTCTGCCCTTCCCTGCTAGCGCTCTCTCTCTCTCTGTCTCTCTCTCTCTCAAAAATAAACGTTATAAGTATATGAATGAATGAATGAATGAATGAATGAATGGTCATAGATTCAGAAGGTAAAAAAGTCTTAGAGGAATGTGGAGAAGGCAACCAGGCTGGGGGTGTTCCAGCTAAAAGGTGCAGTCAGAGCAAAAGCCCTGAGGGATGGGCAGCTTGAAGAAAGGCCAGAGGGGTGGTGGCGGGGGCGCCTCCAGTGACCGTGGCGTCGGCAAAGCTGTGGTCCCAGGTGCGGCACGCTGACCCACACCAGGCAGAAGCCTGTGGCGGGTGGGGGAGAGGGCTTTACCACAACCCCCTCGGAGAGTATTCCTGTCCAGGATTCTCTACCCAGGTAGTGGTCCCCGGTACAGGATGGGGTCCTATAGCAGAGGAGTCACTGGCCGACCCAGCCTCGGGGGGCAGACGGACTGTCTTCCCCACCCAGCAGCTGAAGACGCTGCTGGAAGGGGAGAAGAGACTCAGCCCAGAAGGCAAGTGGAAACTTCCCACCTGAACTCTGAAAATAAGGAATGGGTGGTTTGAACTCTGCTTGAAACTATGCATTGGGAGACACTTAGTCCTTTCAAGGCCATGGGCTAAATAATCTGAGGCATTTTCACAGAGCAGTGACTCATCTGAGATAGATTCACCACTTCACCTCACAGCTGGCCTTGTGGGGACTAGTTTGATGACGTGTTTCCCTTTAGTGAATTTCCAAGAAAGGGTTTTGTGCGCCTCTATTTATTTAAGATGAAAAACACAATAAAGCTCTTTATTATCAAACCTATCCTGATTCAGTTGAAGCCCCACAGGTAAAATCTTCACGTGCCTCTGTGTGTAAACAAACACGGACACTGTGCACGGGGACAGGCACTTCTGCACACACAGGACACTGAGCACGCAACGTCGGCATATATAAAATTACACCAAAACCCAGGGTACTTTTTTTCTCCTTATCAAAAATGTACTGGGCCATAGCTCTGTGAATATACTTGGTGATCTAAGCTATTCATTAAAGGTAATAGAACAGAAAAATAACTTTTGATACACAGCCACTCCAACATGTTATGTTTTAGAGTCTTTGCTAAATCACATTGTCAGAGATCACTTTATTTTACTATTGAGTCAATGTGAAAGAATGAACCCTCTCTCTCAGAAATGTCTCTCCTTAATGCTCAGGACCTGCTCTGCTAAGTTTAATACACTGACAGTTCCAGGCTTAATTTACTCCTTGGAACAAGCCATTAAGTATGCATTGCAGCTCTGTGCCTGCTGTGTGAACTGTCCCCTTTTCTTAAATACACAGCCACGTAGTAAAGGTCCCCCAGGGGGGGATTTGAACTAGGTTTGGTAGTTAGCAGAAAATCAGTCTTAATGTGCACACATCCAGAATCTTTCATGTGACATCAGGAATTTTTCAATCATCATCAAGAATCATAAAATACTTAGGAATAAGCCTAACCAAAGATGTAAAGGATCTGTACACTATAGAAAGCTTATGAAGGAAATTGAAAAAAAAAAAACACAAACAAATGGAAAAACATTCCATGCTCATGGATTGGGAGAGTAAGTACTGCTAAAATGTCAATACTACCCAAATCAATCTACACGTTCAACGCAATCCCAATCAAAATTGCACCAGCATTCTTCTAGAAGCTAGAACAATCAATCCTAAAATTTATATGGAACCACAAAAGACTTCAAATAGCCAAAGTAATATTGAAGAACAAGACCAAAGTAGGAGGCATCACAATGCCAGACTTTGGCCTTTACTACAAAGTTGTAATCGTCAAGACAGCATAGTATTGGCATAAAAACAGACACATAGACCAATGGAATAGAATAGAGACTCCAGAATTGGACCCACACAAGTACGGCCAAGTAACCTTTGACAAAGCAGGAAAGAATATCCAATGGAAAAAAGATAATCTCTTTAACAAAGGGTGCTGGGAGAACTGGACAGCAACATGCAAAAGAATGAAACGAGGCCATTTTTTTACACCATTCACAAAAATAAACTCAAAATGGATAAAGGACCTGAATGTGAGACAGCAAACCGTCAATCCCTAGAGGAGAAAGCAGGAGAAAACCTCTCTGACCTCAGCTGCAGCAATTTCTTACTTGACACATCTCCAAAAGCGAGGGGATTAAAAGCAAAAATGAACTATTGGGACCTCATCAAGATAAAAAGCTTCTGCACTGCAAAGGAAACAATCAACAAAACTAAAAGGCAACCGACAGAATGGGAAAAGATATTTGCAAATCACATATTGAAAGGGCTAGTATCCAAAATGTATGAAGAACTCACCAAACTCCACACCCAAAAAACAAATAAACCAGTGAAAAAATGGGCAGAAGACATGAATAGACACTTTCTGAAAGAAGACATCCAGATGGCCAACAGGCACATGAAAAGATGCTCCGCATCACTCCTCAACAGGGAAGTACAAATCAAAACCACACTGATATATCACCTCACGCTGGTCAAGGTGGCTAAAATGAACAAATCAGGAGACTCTAGATGCTGGCGAGGATGTGGAGAAACAGGAACCCTCTCACACTGCTGGTGGGAATGCAAACTGGTGCATCTGCTCTGGAAAACAGTGTGGAGGTTCCTCAAAAAAACAAAAATAGAACTACCCTACAACCTAGCAAGAGCACTACTAGGAATTTACCCAAGGGATACAGGAGTGCTGATGCATAGGGACCCTTGTATCCCAATGTTTATAGCAGCACTTTCAACAATAACCAAATTATGGAAAGAGCCTAAATGTCCATTGACTGATGAATGGATAAAGACATTGTGGTTTATATACACAATGGAATACTACTTGGCAATGAGAAATCTGGCCTTTTGTAGCAACGTGGATGGAACTGGAGGGTATTATGTTAAGTGAAATAAGTCAGGCAGAGAAAGACAGATATCATATGTTTTCACTCATATGTGGATCCAGAGAAACTTAACAGAAGACCATGGGGGAGGGGAAGGAAAAAAAAAACAAGAGGGAGAGAACCAAACCATAAGAGGCTCTTAAAAACTTAGAATAAACTGAGGGTTGATGGGGGTGGGGGGGGGGAGAGGAAGGTGGGTGATGGGCATTGAGGAGACCACCTGTTGGGATGAGCACTGGGGGTTGCATGGAAACCAATTTGACAATAAATTTCCTAAAAGAAAAAAAAAGGAATTTTGCAGTCATTAAAAAGTCAACCGTATGGGGGCACCTGGGTGACTCGCTTGATTAAGTGTCTGACTTCAGGTCAGGTCATGATCTCATGGTTTATGGGTTTGAGTTTCGTGTCAGGCTCTGTGCTGACAGCTCAGAGCCTGGGTCCTGCTTCTATTCTGTGTTTCCCTCTTAGCGCCCCCGCCCACTTACGCTCTGTCTCTCTCTTCCTCTCTCTAAAAATAAATAAACATTATTTTTTTTAAGTCAACCATATGCCTGTTCAGGTATTTTCTCCAGCATAGATGGACGGAGAATTAATAACAGTGACTACATTATTTAACAGACTCAGTAAAGAGATCATCACCATGTGAGGACCATCACTGCCACCAACGGCTTCCCCAGCCAGATATGGGGACATATGGTGCCTTCTGAGAATGTGCAAATGCAGAGTATACTGTGCATACTGGGGCATACTGGGGCATACTGGGGGCAGACACAGGCTGGCAACTCCCATTCAACTTTGCAAACAACGGACCTGTGCGTTCTGACTCCAGGAATGCCTGGAATACAGACTGGCTCTAATTAACAACCGAGAGAAACGCAGTCGTATAAAATTGATAGAAGAAATGGAAAACTGATCAAATGAATAATGATTAAATGGAAAAGCTATCTGTAACTCCCAGCAAATTATATTTTATGGCATCAAAAATATGCATTTTTTTCCCCTGAAGAAAGGATCTAGAATTTCCAAGGTAAAGAAGTTTGGCATAAAATATGAGAGGAAGAGGGTATTGAATTTAGAAGCATGTCAGGCCCAAGAGGCACAGATGCTAAACTAAACAGTCAGGAAAGGCCTCAAATCCCAAATCAGAGCACCCCCTCCAGCATGCTAAGGGCAGAGGCGCAACAGCGTGAGCTTCGGCCACCTGGCTAGCTTTCCTTCCTTCCTTCCTTCCTTCCTTCCTTCCTTCCTTCCTTCCTTCCTTCCTTCCTTCCTTCCTTCCTTCCTTCCTTCCTTCCTTCCTTCCTTCCTTCTTTCTTTCCCTAAATGCCCCTACGACAGGACCTGTGACAGATGGCAGGATTCTGTCTTGAGGATGTAAGAGGCAGTCTCTATTCCCAGCGGGAATCGTGGCTCAAAGACAAAGTAACACCCCACCTCAGAGCGGTTTCCCCAACTCAAAACGCAGCCAGAATTCGTCAGTGCCCATGGGGTGAGATCCAGGGTCCCCAGCCCTCCTCTCTGGCACTCCCCCACCTGCCCCACCCCCGATCTTCCTTCTGGGCTCCCAACCAGCTTCACTCCAGCCTCAGGGCCTGCACCTGTGCCCTCCACCTGAAATGCTCTTCTGCTCCATCACTGAGTGGCCAGTTCTCTGTCTGTCACCTGCCCCTACTTGACTTCACGCCAGGTGAGCTCCAGTCAAGGCAAACAGACAGCCTCATAGACAGAGGCGTCCAAGCAACTGCAGGACACGTATAGTGAGGGCAGTGGTCTGAGGAGGAGGTTTCGGCGAGCCCCGGCTCTGTCCACCCCTTGGGTGGCACTGCTGGTGCTCAAGGTCACCCAGAGTTGCAGAGCAGGAGCGATATGGGGAAAGTCAGAATTCTCACCATTCTTAACAAAATTCAACTGCTTTTCCTTGAAACAACAACGGAAAACCAGAACACAGAAAAACTTATGTTCCTGGAAGACTTTGATTAATTTCTAGAGTTGTGGAAAAGCTTCTTCTGACCATTTCGGCCATCTTTTCTTAGTGGGAGAGTGACATTCAGAGGTCGTTACTCTGTTGTTTCCCTTCTCTCTCTCTCTCTCTCTCTCTCTCTCTCTCTCTCTCTCTCTCTCTCTCTCTCTCTCTCTCCCTTTCACATTTAAACTCCCCTCTTGGCTGCATCCACCTGTATGCAGCTTCAGTACTTCCCTTTGAAAACTCCTTCCACTTCTCTCGAGTGCTCCCCCAGCTACAGACTCTGGAGGCATCTGAGGGCGCCAGACCAGCTTCTCAGGTCATCCACTGCTGCATCCACTCCACACTGCTCCTACCCCTCAGCTGGCCCGGGAACCTCCCCAGGGTCTCCTCAGGCCTCCACCCGCCCACACCCAACCGCCATCCTCCATACCCTTGCTGGACCTCCCAGCACCGACTTCCTTCCAGAAACACTCCTCCCCTGGCTACAGTCTCCAGTGTCCTTCCCGCTGCTCCTCAGCCTGCTGGTAAGGCATTGTCTCTTCTACCCAGCTGGCAGCCATGGCATTCATCAGAGACAGAAGAGGGGAGAAAGAGGAGAGACAGAGGGAGACAAACGAGAGAGAGAGAGACAGAAGACAGAGACATGGAGAGACAGGGGGGAGACAGAAACAGAGAGAAGAGTGGAGTGAGAGACAGACAGATGGTGGGCCTCACTCCCTCATGGGTGACATCCTCACTGTTGCTCTGGAACCTCACCCAGGCCCTGGCCTCAGCCGCACAGGAATGTGTGATTCTCACATGATTTTCTCCAGTCCAGCCCCCTCCTCTGATCTGCAGCTGGCATCTCCCACTGTGCCCCTGACCCATCCTCTAAACACAGAACCAGGGTGTCCCCAGTAAGTACTGACCTTCTGAAAGCATTGACACATGACCTGGGCTGACAGACCGTCCACTCAGTCCCTGAGACCCTCTGGGACTGCTAGTGCCTACAACTTTTTCCAAATCCCCTGTAATTCCCCTTGGGGTGTGTCTGTGAGCAGTTGCAACATCCATCCCATTCGAAAGACAGGACCCCGGCAATAATCCCCGGAACACTGCTCACCTACACTGTCCTTGCCAGGCCCTTGCAACATGCTACCTGCTGACCATCCTGTCAGGGCACCTGCTCAGAACTGCTGACCATCCCAGTGGGTCACCTGCTCACACCTGCTGACCATCCTGACAGAGTCCTGCTCACACCAGCCCCCTGGAGCTGGCTGGGCACAATTTGTCTGCATCTGCTATCAGTGAAGTCAGCCTGTAGTTGAAAGGAGCAAATACTACAACCACTGTTGTTACACCTGAGAAGAGGTAGTTGGCACTTCCCAGTTGCCATCATTCCCCAAGCACCTTCAAATGTAAAGATGCTTCCTCGCGCTGACATAGCCATGCGGAGCACCTGCCTGGTTTCAACTCTGGAAGTCAGTCAGGAGAAGCTCCCCTCTCTCTCATCTGGAAGTCGGTCAGGAGACCCTCCCCTCTCTGGTCCAGAAGTCAGTCAGGAGAAACTCCCCACTCTCTCATCCAGAAGTAAGACAGGAGAACCTCCCCTGTCCGGTCAAGAAATCAGTCAGGAGAACCTCCCCTCTCTCTCTCCTGGATGTCAGTCAGGAGAACCTCCCCTCTCTCTCTCCTGGATGTCAGTCAGAAGAATCTCCCCTCTCTCTCCTGCAAGAGAACCTCCACTCTCTGATCCAGAATTCAGTCAGGAGTACCTCCCCTCTCTCAATCAGAAGTCAGTCAGGAGATCCTCCCCTCTCTCTCATCTGGAAGTCGGTCAGCAGAACATCCACTCTCTGGTCCAGAAGTCAGTCAGGAGAACCTCCGTCTCTCTCGTCTGGAGGTCATTCAGGAGAGCCTCCCCTCTCTCTCATTCAAGAACCTTCCCTCTCTGGTCCAGAAGACATTCAGGAGAACCTCCCTTCTCCCTCATCCACAAGTAAGACAGGAGAAACTCTCTGTCTGGTCCGGAAATCAGTCAGGAGAACTTCCCCTCTCTCTCGCCTCGAAGTCAGTCAGGAAAATGTCCTGTCTCTCTCATCCTACATTGGTCAGGAGAACCTCCACTCTCTGGTCGGAAGTCAGTCAGAAGAACCTCCGCTGTCTCTTATCTGGAAGTCTGTCGGGGGAAACTCCCCTCTCTCTCGTCCGAAAGTCATTCAGGAGAACTTCCCCTCTCTCTCGTTCAAGAACCTCCCCTCTCTGGTCCAGAAGTCATTCAGGGAAAACTCCCCTGTCTCTCATTCAGAAGTCCGTCAGGAGAACCTCCCCTCTCTCATCCAGAAGTCAGTCAGGAGAACCTCCCCTCTCTGATCCAGAAATCAATCAGGAGACCTACCCTCTCTCTCGTCCAGAAGTTAGACAGGAGAACCCTCCGTGTCTGGTCCAGAAATCAGCCAAGAGAACCTCCCCTCTCTCTCATCCAGAAGTCAGTCAGGAAAACCTCCCCTCTCTCTTGTTCAAGAACCTCCCCTCTCTGGTCCAAAAGTCACTCAGGAGAAACTCTCCTCTCTGCTGTCCAGAAGTCAGTCAGCAAAACCTCCCTTCTCTGTCATTCATGAGAACTTCCACTCTCTTGTCCAGAAGTCAGTCAGGAGAAACTCCCATCTCTCTCACTCAATCAAGATTGTCCACTCTCTGGCCCGGAAGTCAGTCAGGAGAAACTCCAGTCTCTCACCCAGAAGTCACTCAGGAGAACTTCCCCTCTCTCGTCCAGAAGTCAGTCAGGAGAACCTCCCCTCTCTCGTCCAGAAGTCAGTCAGGAGAACCTCCCCTCACTCTCATCCAGACTGTGGTTAGCAGAACCTCCCCTCTCTCGTCCAGAAATCATTCAGGAGAACCTCCAGTGTCTCTCATTCAAGAACCTCCACTCTCTGGTTGAGAAGCCAGTCAGGAAAACCTCCGCTTGCTCCCATCCAAAAGTCAGTCAAGAAAACCTCCCCTCTCTCATCCAAAAGTCAGTCAGGAGAATCTTCCCTCTCTCTCATCCAGAAGTCAGTCAGCAGAACCTCCACTCTGTGGTCCAGATGTCAGTCAGGAGAATCTCCCATCTCTCAACCAGAAGTCAGGCAGGAAAACCTCCACTCTCTCTCATCCAGAAGTCAGTCTGGAGAACCTCCCCTCTCTCTCTCATCTGGAAGTTGGTCAGGAGAACCTCCCATCTCTGGCGCAGAATTCATTCAGAAGAAGCTCCCCTCCCTTTCGTCCAGAAGTAAGACAGGAGAACCTCCCCTGTCTGGTCCAGAAATCAGTCAAGAGAACATCCCCCCACTCTCGCCTGGAAGTCAGTCATGAGAATCACCCCTCTGTCTCCTGCCAGAACCCCCCCCCCTCATCCAGAAGTCGGTCAGCAGAACCTCCCCTCTCTCGTCCAGAAATCATTCAGGAGAACCTCCAGTGTCTCTCATTCAAGAACCTCCACTCTCTGGTTGAGAAGCCAGTCAGGAAAACCTCCGCTTGCTCCCATCCAAAAGTCAGTCAAGAAAACCTCCCCTCTCTCATCCAAAAGTCAGTCAGGAGAATCTTCCCTCTCTCTCATCCAGAAGTCAGTCAGCAGAACCTCCACTCTGTGGTCCAGATGTCAGTCAGGAGAATCTCCCATCTCTCAACCAGAAGTCAGGCAGGAAAACCTCCACTCTCTCTCATCCAGAAGTCAGTCTGGAGAACCTCCCCTCTCTCTCTCATCTGGAAGTTGGTCAGGAGAACCTCCCATCTCTGGCGCAGAATTCATTCAGAAGAAGCTCCCCTCCCTTTCGTCCAGAAGTAAGACAGGAGAACCTCCCCTGTCTGGTCCAGAAATCAGTCAAGAGAACATCCCCCCACTCTCGCCTGGAAGTCAGTCATGAGAATCACCCCTCTGTCTCCTGCCAGAACCCCCCCCCCTCATCCAGAAGTCGGTCAGCAGAACCTCCCCTCTCTCGTCCAGAAATCATTCAGGAGAACCTCCAGTGTCTCTCATTCAAGAACCTCCACTCTCTGGTTGAGAAGCCAGTCAGGAAAACCTCCGCTTGCTCCCATCCAAAAGTCAGTCAAGAAAACCTCCCCTCTCTCATCCAAAAGTCAGTCAGGAGAATCTTCCCTCTCTCTCATCCAGAAGTCAGTCAGCAGAACCTCCACTCTGTGGTCCAGATGTCAGTCAGGAGAATCTCCCATCTCTCAACCAGAAGTCAGGCAGGAAAACCTCCACTCTCTCTCATCCAGAAGTCAGTCTGGAGAACCTCCCCTCTCTCTCTCATCTGGAAGTTGGTCAGGAGAACCTCCCATCTCTGGCGCAGAATTCATTCAGAAGAAGCTCCCCTCCCTTTCGTCCAGAAGTAAGACAGGAGAACCTCCCCTGTCTGGTCCAGAAATCAGTCAAGAGAACGTCCCCCCACTCTCGCCTGGAAGTCAGTCATGAGAATCACCCCTCTGTCTCCTGCCAGAACCCCCCCCCCCTCATCCAGAAGTCGGTCAGCAGAACCTCCCCTCTCTCGTCCAGAAATCATTCAGGAGAACCTCCAGTGTCTCTCATTCAAGAACCTCCACTCTCTGGTTGAGAAGCCAGTCAGGAAAACCTCCGCTTGCTCCCGTCCAAAAGTCAGTCAGGAAAACCTCCCCTCTCTCATCCAAAAGTCAGTCAGGAGAATCTCCCCTCTCTCTCATCCAGAAGTCAGTCAGCAGAACCTCCACTCTGTGGTCCAGATGTCAGTCAGGAGAATCTCCCATCTCTCAACCAGAAGTCAGGGAGGAAAACCTCCACTCTCTCTCATCCAGAAGTCAGTCTGGAGAACCTCCCCTCTCTCTCTCATCTGGAAGTTGGTCAGGAGAACCTCCCATCTCTGGCGCAGAATTCATTCAGAAGAAGCTCCCCTCCCTCTCGTCCAGAAGTAAGACAGGAGAACCTCCCCTGTCTGGTCCAGAAATCAGTCAAGCGAACGTCCCCCCTCTCTCGCCTGGAAGTCAGTCGTGAGAATCACCCCTCTGTCTCCTGCCAGAACCCCCCCCCCTCATCCAGAAGTCGGTCAGCAGAACCTCCCCTCTCTCATCCAGAAGTCAGTCAGGAGAACCTCCCCTCCGTCTTGTTCAAGACCCTCCTCTCTCTGGTCCAGAAGTCAGTAAGGAAAACCTCCCCTCTCTCTCATCCAAAATTCAGTCAGCAGAAACTCCCCTCTCTCATCCAGAAGTCATTCAGGACCACCTCCCCTCTCTCACATCTGGAAGTCGATCAGGAGAAACTCCCCTCTCTCATCCAGAAGTCAGTCAGGAAACCCTCCCATCTCTCTGTCCAGAATTAAGACAGCAGAACATCCCGGCATGGTCCAGAAATCAGTCAAGAGAATATCCCCTCTCTCTCATCTGGAAGACTGTCAGCAGAACCTGTACTCTCTGGTCCAGAAGTCAGTCAGGAGAACCTCCCCTCTGTCATCCAGAAGTCACTCAGGAGAACCTCCCCACTCTGTCATCCGCAAGTCGGTCAGCAGAACATCCCATCTCTGGTCCACAAGTCAGTCAGGAGAAGCTCCAGTCTCTCGTCCATAAGTCACTCAGGAGAACCTCCCCTCTCTCATGCAGAAGTCAGTCAGGAGAACCTCCCCTCTCTCCTCCAGAAGTCAGTTAGAGAACCTCCCCTCTCTCTCGTTGGGAAGTCATTCAGGAGAACCTCCCCTCTCTCTCGTTCAAGAACCTCCCCTCTCTGGTCCAGAAGTCATTCAGGAGAACCTCTCCTCTCTCTTGTCCAGAAGTAAGACAGGAGAACCTCCCCTGTCTGGTCAAGAAATCAGTCAGGAGAACCTCCCCTCTCTCTCGCCTGGAAGTCAGTCAGGACAATCACCCCTGTCTCTCCTCCAAGAGAGCCTCCACTCTGTGGTCCAGAGTCAGTCAGGAGAACCTCCATTCTCTCATCCAGAGAGAATCTTGTCAATCAGGGGAACATCCCTGTCACTCATCTGGAAGTCGGTCAGCAGAACCTCCGGTCTCTGGTCCAGATGTCAGCCAGGAGAATCTCCCCTCTCTCTCATCTGGAAGTTGGTCACCAGAACCTCCAGTCTCTGGTCCAGAAGTCAGTCAGCAGAACTTCCCCTCTCTCGTTCAGAAGTCATTCAGGAGAACCTCCCATCTCTCATCCAGAAGTCAGGCAGGAAAATCCCTCTCTCTCGCCCAGAAGTCAGTCAGGAGAGCCCTCCCTCTCTCTCATCTGGAAGTTGGTCAGGAATGCCTCCCCTCTCTGGTCCAGAAGACCAGAATCTTTTGGGTTTTCCATATCGAGTATCATGTCATCTGTGAAGAGTGAAAGTTTGACCTCCTCCTGGCTGATTTGGATGCCTTTTATTTCTTTGTGTTGCCTGATTGCAGAGGCTAAGACTTCCAGTTAATTCTATCATGAATAATAGTGGAGATAGTGAACATCTCTGTCTTGTACCTGACTTTAGGGGAAAAGTTCTCATTTTTTCCCTCTTGAGGATGATATTAGCGTTGGGTCGTTCAATATGGCTTTTATGATCTCGAGTTAGGCTCCTTCTATCCCTACTTTCTTGAGAGCTTTTATCAAGAAACGTTGCTGTATTTATTCAAATGCTTTCTCTGCACCTATTGAGAAGATCATATGGTTCTTGTCCTTTCTTTTATTGATGTGATGAATCACGTTAATTATTTTGTGGATATTGAACCAGCCTTGCATCCCAGGTATAAATCACACTTGGTTGTGGTGAATATTTTTTTTTTTTAATATTGTTGGATCGGGTTGGCTAATACCTTGTTGAGGAACTTTGCATCCATGTTCATCAGGGAATTTGGTCTATAGTTCTTTGTTAGTGGATTCTCTGTCTGGTTTTGGAATCAAGGTAATGCTGGCTTCATAGAAAGAGTTTGGAAGTTTTCTGTCCATTTCTGTTTTTTTGGAACAGTTTTAAGAGAATAGGTGTTAACTCTTCTTTAAGTGTTTGGTAGAATTCCTCTGGAAAACCATCTGGCCCTGGAATCGTGTTTTTTTGGCAGATTTTTTTATTACTAATTCGATTTCCTTACTGATTATGGGTTTGTTCACATTTTCTATTTATTCCTGTTTCAGCTTTGGTAGTGTATATATTTCTAGGAATTTGTCCGTTTCTTCCAGGTAGTCCATTTTAGAGGCATATAATTGTTCATAATATTCTCTTATTATTGTTTGTATTTCTGTTGTGTTGGTTGTGATTTCACCTCTTTCGTTCTTGATTTTGCTTATTTGGTTCCTTTCCTTTTTCTTCTTGATCAAACTGACTAGTGGTTTATCAATTTTGTTAATTCTTTCAAAGAACCAGCTTCTGGTTTCATTGATGTGTTCTACTGTTTTGTTTTGTTTGTTTGTTTGTTTTTGGTTTTGATAACATTAATTTCTGCTCTAATGTTTGTCATTTCCTGTCTTCTGGTGTTTTTGGGTTTTATTTGCTGTTGTCTTCCAGCTCCTTAAGGCATAAAGTTAGGTTGTGTCTCTGAGATCTTTCTTCCTTTTTTAGGAAGCCCTGCGTTGCTATATACGTTCCTCTTATGACCACCTTTGCTGCATCGCAGATGTTTTCGGTTGTGGTGCTATCATTTTTTTGAATTCCATATACTTAACTTCCTCTTTCCCTTCTGTGTTAGCCCATTCAATTTTTGGTAGGATGTTCTTCAGTCTCCAAGAATGTGTTACCTTTACAAATTGTTTCTTGTGATTGATTTGAGTTTCATACCATTGTGGTCTGAGAATATGCACGGTATGACCTTGATCATTTTGTACTTACTTAGGGCAGATTTGTTTCCCAGTATATGGTCTATTCTGGAGAATGTTCCATGTGCACTGGACAAGAATGTATTTTCTGAAGCTTTAGGATGAGATATTCTGAATATATCTGTGAAGTCCATCTGGTCCAGAGTGTCATTCAAAGCCTTTGTTTCTGTGTTAATTTTTTGATTAGATGATCTGTCCATTGCTGCTAGTGGGGTGTTAAAGACTCCTCCTATTGTGGTATTACTGTTGATGTGTTTCTTTATGTTTGTTTTTAATTGATTTATATATTTGGATGGTCCCACATTTGGCACATAAATGTTTACAATTTTTAGGTCTTCTTGGTGGATAGACCCCTTGATTATGATATAATGCCCTTCTGCATCTCTTGATACAGTCTTTATTTTAAAGTCTAGATTGTCTGATAGACGTATGGCTATTCCTGCCTTCTCCACCTCCTTATTTTAAATCTTAAGATATCTTTCGGTCTAAAGGGGGTCCTTTGTAAGTAACATATAGATAGATCTTGTTTTCTTATCCATCATATCTTTTGATTGGAGCATTGAGTCCATTGTGTGTTTAGAGTGAGTACTGAAAGATATGCATTTATTGCCATTATGATGCTTGTAGAGTTGGAGTATCTGGTGTTCTATGGTCCTTTCTAGTCTTTTGTTCCTTTTGGTATACACACACACACACACACACACACATGTATATATATGTGTATATATATATACATGTATATATATATATATGTATATATATATATATAAATATGTGTGTATATATATATATACACACACATATATATAGTAAATATATTATATACATACATATACATATATATGTATATGTATACATATTTTTGCATTTATATTATATTATATTATATTATGTTATGTTATGTTATGTTATACTATATTACATTAAATTACATTATATTATATTATTCATATAAGATTATTACATTTTATTATATTATATATTATGTTATATATTATATTTTATATGTATGTATATATAATTTTCATCTTTTCTCCCCTCAGAGACTCACCCTTAAGATTTCTTGCAGGGCTGGTTTACTGATCACAAACTCCTTTAATTTTTGTTTGTATGGGAAACTTTTTTTCTCTCCTTCTATTTTTGAATGACAACCTTGCTGGGTAAAGAATTCCTGGCTGTGTATTTTACTACTTCAGCCATATTCAATTCAGCCAAGTGAATATATTCCGCCACTCCTTTGTGGCCGCCAAGTTTCTGTGGATAGGTGTGCTGCAAACGTGATCTGTCTTCCCTTGTAGTTTAGCGACTTTTTTTTCCCCCTTGCTGCTTTCATTAATCTCTCCTTGCCTGAGTATTTTGTGAGTTTGACTATGATATGGCTTGTTGATGGTCGGTTTTTGTTGAATCTAATGGGAGTCCTCTGTGCTTCCTGGATTTTGATGTCTGTATCTTTCCACAGTTTAGGAAAGTTTTCTGCCATGATTTGCTCACATAACCTTTCTACTCCTATTTCTCTCTCTTCCTCCTCTGGGTCCTCTATAACTCTGATGTTTTTCCTTTTTAATGAGTCACTGATTTCTCTACTTCTTAAATCATGCTCTTTTGCCTTAATCTCCCTCTTTGTTTCTGTTTCGTTATTCTCTATAAGTTTGTGCACTATATTCTCAGAAAACTGATTCTCTGTTCCGCCTTGTTCATCCTTACCGCCACTGCATCCATCTGTGATTGCAGCACAGTTATAGCATTTTAAATTTAATTCTGGATAGTTTTTACTTCTCTTATCTCTGCAGAAGGGGATTCTAATCTATGTTTGACTCCAGCTAGTGTTCTTGTTATCGTGATTCTAAATTCTGGTTCAGACATGTTTCTTGTATCTGTGTTGGTTAAATCCCTGGCTGTCATTTCTTTGCACTTTCTTTTGGGGTGAAATCCTTCATCTTGTCCTTTTGAAGGGAGAAAAGGAATTAATGAAGTAGAAAAATTGAAATTAAAAAAATTAAAATTAAATAACATTAGAATCAAAAATTAAACACACACACACACACACACACACACACACACACAAATCGAATAGATGATGCTAGACCCTAGGTGTGTTTTGGTCTGGGTGTTAACGTGGTTTGACAGATTAGAGAAATGAAAAAAAAAAGGGGGGTGTTTGAAAAAAGATAGAAATCGTTTCAGAGTTTGAGAAAATGATTACACTTAAGTTGACTAAAATGAGATGATGTGATTAAAATAGAATTTGAAAAAATTATACACAATAGTAGAGAATATAGTATAAAAATTATAGAAAAAATTTTTAATAAAAGTTAATAAGAAATATGAATGTTTTAGTTTTCTGTATTTAAGAAAAAAGAAAGAAATGAAAAAGAGTAAAAAGAAAAAAAAGAAAAAAAAAGAAATAGTTTGAAAATTTGTAAAAGTGAATACACTGTAGTAGTTGAAATAAAATGATGGGGGTAAGATAGAATTTGAAAAAGAAAATATAAAAGCAAAAAATGTAGTAATAAAAATTAAATAAAAATATTTTAAAAGAATTTTAAAGTAAAATGAAGTTTTTCTGTTTTTCTGCATTCAAGAAAAAAAGACATGAAAAAGAAAAAAAGAAAAAAAGTAAATTGCTTGAAAATTTGAAAAGGTGAGTACACTGAAGTAGATTAAAATACAATGATGGATGTAAAGTAGAATTTGAAAAAATTACACAAGGAAAAAATTTTAGTAATAAAAACTAAAGACAGATATATTTAATAAAAAGTGAAAATAAAATGACTCTTTTTCTTTCTGTATTGAAGAAAAAGAAAAGAATTCTAAAAAAGAAAAAGGAAAAGAGAGAAAAAAAGAAAAAAAAATGAATAGATGATACTGCTCACAGATTGAAGTAGGACTGAAATGGCTTCATTTTCCCCTACAGATCAGTCCATGTAGCTCTTTGTAGTCCATAAATTAAGCCGGGGATGAGGTTTTTGTTTTTGAAGAGCAAAGTTGGCCCAGTTGGGCGGGGCTTCGTGTAACAGCTCTGCTCTCCACTAGATGGCGCTGCTAGCCTACTGTGCTTGATTGCTCCAGGGCTGTTAGGTGGGCATAGGCATTGTGCCAGTGGTGAAAAAGGCGCCACCCAGTTACCCAGTCTGTTCTGGATCTTCAATCGCTCACCGGTCCTCCATCTTCAGCTCTCATCCACTCCCCACTTTTGCACTCTCCGTGACCAGGCCCCAGGCAGTACTCTGTCCCAAGTTCTGTCTCAGATGTGGCTGTATTCCCCAGCCGCTTACTTCTGACAGACTGCGGCTTTGATCTCTTTCACCCCTCTGTGGGAGGGTCTCACCGAGCAATGGCCAAATGAGCAATGGCGGAGGTTGGCTGCACCCAGGAATGCCCGCCGGACTCTGCTGTTGCCAGTGTCCCGACACTGCGGCCAGGTGCCAGCCTGCCCCCAGATAAGGTCGCAAGACAGTGTAACATCAGCTTTTCAGGGATTATGGAAAATCGCAACACAGATCTGGCACCAGGCTTCACCCTCAACAACCTTGCCCCAGCACCAGCGAATGTGGCTGTCTTCCAGGGTCAGCTGGGAACAGGTGACATCAACAGTCTCTACCAAATGGTCTTCCAGCAGTGAAACCAGTTTTCCCCATGTGGCCCAAGAACCTCCCAGACCCCACTCTGTTCCTGGGCATTCACCTTTCCCACCAGAGCACTGCCAGGTATCGAGCTGAGGAGTTGCAGCCTTTGCAACTCCCCTTGTCTACAGTCTTCATGGCATTTAAACCCTCTGCTTTCTCCTTGGCCCTTTCTCCCTTTTTAGTTTAGTTCCTGTGGGTGTTTCCAATTTTCTACTTTCTCTCCAGCTGCTTTTGGGGAGGCGTCCTTTTCCCGTATGTTTTCTCCCTCCCCCAGTCTCTGTCCTCTCTCTGACCACAAAACCGGTTCCCTACCTTTTGGGGCTTCTTGCTCCCCAAGTTCAGCTCTTTGTGTCACATACTTGCTGAATTCTGTGGTTCAGGTTGTGCAGATTGTTGTGTTATACTTCCAATCAGTTTCTAGGTGTGTAGGATGGTTTACTGTTGGTCTGGCTCTATTTCATGGATGTGAGACACACACAAAACTTCCATGCTGTTCTGCCCTCCTGGCTCCTCCCCCAGGATATCATTTATCTCAGCTGAGAGTGCAGTATCCTTCATTATACCTGGGAGTGTGAATACATTCAACCTGCCTGGATGTGCTGTCTACATTTTCCTGCCCTGGAGAGCAATATTCATTACGTTCCCTTGGTTGCTGTGTCTCTTATACTGCCTGAGAGCATGATCTGTTTAATTATGTCTAGAGTAAGATTTCTGATTTATTGCCTTGAGGAGGAATCCCAGTCTCCTAACATGGGAGTGTCACCTTTTTCTCCTTTTGGGAAAATGGTTTCCATCATTTCCATAAATTTTCCTGGGAGCATGATCTCCAACATTTCTCCCTATAGGGCAGTCTACAATTCCTGCCTGAACGTGTCATCTCTGTCATACTTACTGGTGTGAGAAACCATAATTCTGCATAGAAAGGCCATCTCTTTCATCCTGCCATTGAGCACAGTCTGCATAATCCTGACTACAGGTGACTCTCCCTCTTCCAGCCTGGGAGAGTGACGTACTTCATCATGCTTAGCAACACGAACTATCTCATTCTGTCTGGAATTCAAGTTCTCAGACATACCGTCTGGAACATGATGTTGGTCAACCTGCCTGGGATTGCTGTTTTATTCATCCTACCTGGTAGCACATATCTTGCATCCTGCTTCAGAGAACCCTATGGTCATTTACCTTGCTAGAACAATCATCGTCATCCTGCTTGGGAGCATCATCTCTTTCATCCTATATCAGGGTCTGGAAGAAGCACCTCTTTCATCAGTGCGCTGGGGTACCATCTACAAATTCTACTTGGGACTGCATATCTGTCACCGTTCCTCAGAGCACAGTCTCCAGCATCCTGCCTATGAAGACTGTCTTCATCGTCCAACCAGGGAGCATCTTCTCCAACATTTTCCCTGGAGCACATCTCCTTATCCTGCCTGGAAGAGTGGTTACCTTCATCCTGCATGGGACATCCATCTCCGTCGTCCTGTCTTGGTGCCTGGGAGAATGATTTTTCTTTTCATCCTGCACTGGAGTGCCATCTAAGAAACCTGCCTGGTAGCACTTCTTTGTCATCCATCATGGGGACATGATCTTCACCATCCTGCCTCATAAGACCATATCCTCCATCCTGCCAGGGAGCATGTTCTCCAACATCTTGCCTATGAACATGTCTCTCTCACCATGCCTGGAATAGTGGTCCCCTTCATCTCTAGGACCTCTACCTCTGTCATGCTTTCCAGGAGCGCCAACTCTGTCATCGTGGCAGGAAGCACAAACTCACTTTTGTCATGGGGAACCATTTCTCTCATCCTCTCTGGTAGTGCAGTATCCCTCATCCTGTCACGGAGGGCCTTATCTCTCTTTTTGTCTGGGAGCACCATATCCATCATCCTGCCTAGGTGTGTGGTCTCCCTGTCCCTCTTTTCCTGAAAAAGGATGGTATCCTTCTTCCTGCCTTGGATCATGATCTCTGTCATGCTGCCTGGGTGCGGATCCACGTCATCCTGTTTAGATGGCCATCTCAGAAATCCAGTCTGGGAGCATGTTTTCAGACATTCTACCTGGGAGTGAGATGTCCTTCATCCTACATGGGAGAGGACTCTCCATCATCCACATGGGGAATGCAATTTCTATTGTTTTACCTGAGTAGCGAGCTCTGTCACCCTGCCTGGGGACATGGTCCCCTTCCTTCAAGGTGGAAACACCATCTGTCATTGTGGCAGGGAGCGTGGAAGCCACATAGTTCCTGGTTATACTATATCCACCATCACCTGGGGACATGAGCTCCATCGTCCTGAATAAAAGTGCTCTTATGTCAACCTGTCTAGGAGCACAATATGCCTTATCTTGCGTGGGAAAGCCTCCTCTTCATCTTTTTTGCAAGCACAGTCTCAGTCATCATGTCTTGAAGCATGATATTACTCACCCTACTTGAGAGTGCCCTGCCCTTCATTGTACCTGAATGCGTGATTACCTTCAAACAGACGGAGTGCCTTCTCAATTATCTCATCTCAGAGCACGATCTTCATCATGCTCTTCTGGTGTATCATGTCTATCGTACTGCCAGGGAAGGCCATGTCTCTCATCATGCCTGGATGCATGATATCCTTCAACCTACCTGGATACCCAGTGTATGACATCCTGTCTCAGAGTGCCTTCTATGCCACCCTTCCTGTTATCATTTTCCCCATCCTCCTGTCTTGGAACACTATCTCTATCATCTTACCTTGGATCATTGTCTCTGTCTTTTTTTTTTTTCCCCTGGGAGCACAATATCTATCCTCCTGCCTGCCTAGGAAACCTGTGTCCATCCTCCTATCTGGAGGTATGATCTATGTCATCCACCCTGGAAGTGCTATCTCCATCCTCCTTGCCATTACCCTGCCTGTGAGTGCATTCTTTGTCATCCAAATGGGAGGGCGTACCTGTCATCCTTCCTGGGTGGGTACTACCCTGCGTCCTGTGTAGTAAGCTCATCTCTTTCATCCTGCCAAGGAGCATTTTCTCCATACCTTGCCTGGGAGTGCATCTCCCTCATCCTGCCTGGACGAATGGTCCCCTGCATCTTACCTGGGAGTGCCATTTCTGTCGTCCTGCTTGGGAGTGCCAACTTCTTCGCCCTTGCAGAATGCATGATCTCCCTTTTTCTGCCGTGGAGCACCATTTATGTCATCCACCATAGTTGTGCAGTATGATATTCCTACCTTAGAGGGCCTAATCCATCATTTTTCCTGGGAGGGCCATTGTGGTCCTCATGTCTGGGACTACCTTCTTTGTCTTTCTTCTTGGAGCAATGTCTCCATCGTCCTGCCAGGATGCATGATCTCGCTAATCCACCTGGGGTGGAAGTCTCATTCATCCTCATTTGGAGAAAGATCTACGTTATCCTGTTCTGAGCATGATTTTTTTTTTTTTACTTATAATTGAGAGCTTTATTTCAGACATCCTACATGGAAGCGCGATTTCTTTAATCCTTCTGGAGAGTGTCCTCTCCACCATCCATTTGGAAAAGCTATTTCTTTTGTTTTAACTGGAAATGCCATCTCCATTACCGTGACTGAGAATAATATCTCTGTCCTTCAGTTTGGAAAGGCCATCTCTGTCATCCTGATTGAGAGCGTGGTGTTCACATCACTCATAGGAACATGATATCCACCATCGTCTGGAGTCATGAACTCCATCATCCTCCTGGGAAGCACCGTTTTGTCATCTTGGCCAGGAGAGCCATATCTCTTATCCTGTGTGGGAGTGCCTTCTCCATCATCCTTCCTGCTAGCGCATCTCTGTTACCCTTCTTGAGAACAGGATATCATTCATCTTACTTGAGAGTGCTGCACACTTCGTTATAACTGGGAGTGTGATTACCTTCAGCTTGCTTGGGTGTGCCGTTTACCTTATCTTGTCTTGGAGAGTGATTTCCATCATGCTCCCTTGGTTGCTATGCCTGCCATCCTGCCTGACAGCACAATCTCTGTAATTGTGTCTAGAGGAAGATCTTGGATTTGCTGCCTTGGAGAGCCATCTAGGTGTTCCTGCATCATCTCCATTCCCTCTTCACGAACCTGATTCCCATCATTTTTTTTTCCCTTGGGAGCTCATTCTTTGTCATCTTTTCAGGGTACATGATCTCCTAATTTCTGTGCTGGAGTGCAGTCTACAATTCCCGCCTGAGAGCGTCTCTCTGTCATACTTACTGGGAGTGGGACATCATGATTCTGCATAGAAAGGTCATCTCTGTCATCCTGCCAGTGAGCACAGTCTCCATAATCCTGCCTAGGAGTGATTCTTCCTCGTATGGCCTGGGAGAACAATGTCCTTGGTCATGCATAGGAGGGCCAACTGCACCATTCTGTAAGGAAGTGAGTTCTCAGACATCCTGTGTAGAATATGGTCATCATCATCCTGCCCTGAACTGTCCTTTATTCATCCCACCTGGAGGCACAGTACCCCTCACTGACCAAACCTGCCTGGCAGTGCTTGTCTGTCACACTTCTGGGAGCATGATGTACATCACCCTGCCTCAGAAGGCTGTCTCCATTGTCCTTCAAGGGAGAAACTTTTCCAGAATTTCCCTGGGAGTACATTTCCCTCATCCTGCCTGGAAGAGTAGTCCCCTTCCTCTTTACTGGGACAACCATCTCTGTCATCGTGCCTGGAATGCAAACACCATCACGTTTACAGGAAGCATGATCTCCCTTGTTCTGCCTTGGAACACCGTTTTTCTCATCCTGCCTGGTAGCCCAATATCCCTCATCGTGCCTTGCAGGGTCTTTTCTGTCATTTTGCCTGGGAGTGCCATTGTAGTCATCATGCCTGGAAGCACCTTCTTTGTCATCCTCCTGGGAGCAATGTATCTGTCCTCCTACTGTGTCCATGGTCTCCTTGATCATCCTGCGAGGACTATTTTCTTCATCCTGCTTTGCACATGATCTCTGTCCCCCTGTGTGGGAGGATGATTTCTGTCATCCTGTTTAGAGAATGATCTCTTACATCCATCATGGGAGCACGGTTTCCTTCATCTTACTTGGGATCATTCTGTCTATGATGCTTTTTTTCTGTTGTTTTGCCTGAGATTGTCACCTCTCTCATCCTTACTCGGGGAAAGGTCTAAGTTCTTAAGGTCGCAAACATCATTTCTATATTGTGGCTATGCAAATCCCATGCCCACTAACCCATTTTTTTAATCTAGACATAAATGGCATTTCACTAAAACTACAATCAAACCAATGCATGATTGTGTGTGAGTTTAAAGAAAAGGAATGCCTTCTTCACCTATACTGAAAGTTATTTCTCATGCAGTATACCCACATGCATCAGCAATGTGATAATACGTGCTGAATTCACAGCACATTAGAAGTATAACTCCTCACGATAAATTGAAGTCAGGTGATGTGAATCCAAATTTAAGGACATAAAAAAAACCCACCAAGATCATAAACATAAAAAAATCTCAATTGCTAAAGACAAAACGCGACTTCATAAAACATTTGTATTATGGATACCTAAGAAAATTAATTTTCATTGTATCTTACCCTAATAAAGCCCTGATAATAATAGCACTCCACATTGTCAAGGGTGAATGACAGCCAAATACACCCCAGTGTGGAAAGTAGTAGATCATGGTTCCAGAAACGATGACAAAGAGGGAGGTCCCAGGATAAATGATGTATACAGCACTCCTAGGCAGGCATGATGAAGGATAAGGTGCTCTAAGGAAGGAGGACATGGGGAGAGTGCTCCATATCATCATTATGGAGATGGTATTCCAAGGCAGAGTGATGGGGAACACGATGGCAGCAGGATGATGTACAAGGATCTCGTAGGCAGGAATTTAGAAACTGAGATTCCCAGGCAGGTTTAAGGAGATAATGCCCCTAGGCATGCTGAAAGATGCTGTGCTCCCCAGCAGTACGACAGACATGGGAGGCCAAGGGAGCATAATGGAGATAATGCTCTGGGGCAAGATTAGGTAGACCACGCTCCAAGGAAGCTTGAAGGAGGTCATACTCTCAGGAAAAATGAAAGACATGGTGCTCTCATGTAGAAACAATATGTCCTCCCATGAAGGAAGATGACGACTGCTGCTCAAAGGAATGATGACGGACGAGCACTCCCACATAGGACAAGGAATACTGCACTGCAAAGCAGGATGACAATATGCCATTTTCAAGCAGGATTATGGAATCTGTGTCCCCATGCAATGATGGACATAGTATTACCAGCAGGAGGTAGTTAGCCCATTTCCTGCCATGAAGCCATAAATGTTGCTTCCACCCAGTGGGGCAGAGATGGTGACCACAACCAGGGTGATGGATATGGAACCCCAAGGAAAAACAAGGTAAATCTCATTTCCAAAAAAGATGATGGAGAGGATGCTCCCAATTTGAATGAAGGAAATTGCACTCCCAAGTAGAATGACCAAAACCATACTCCCAGTATTTAATATCAGTGATCATCCTCTAAACAGGAAGGCTTAGATCATTCTCTCAGGCAGGATGATAGAGATCATGCTACAGACAGGGTGAAGGAGGCTATCCCCCCAGCAGGAGTAGGGAGACCATGCACCCAGGTATGATAATGGATATGGCACTCCAAGGAGGATGACAAAGAAGGTGTTCTCAGGCGAGACGGTGGCAATGGCTCTTCCAGACAAAGTGACAGATAAGCCTATCCAAACCAGCAGGAGGGATATTGCACTACAAGGTGGGATGAGGGAAATGATGCTCCAAGTAATAATGAGGGAGGTTTTCAGGGAGAAAGCAGGAAAAAACATCTTTGATCTTGGCTGCAGCAACTTCTTACTCAACATATCTCCAGAAGCAAGGGGAACAAAAGCAAAAATGAACTAATAGGACCACGTAAAAAAACAAAAACAGAAGAAAACAAACAAAAACAAACAAACCAACAAACAAAAAACCTTCTGCACAGCAAAGGAAACAATCGGCAAAATTAAAAGGCAACTGATAGAATCGGAGAAGACATTTGCAAGCAACATATCAGAGAAAGATTAGTATCCAAAATCTATAAGAACTTACCAAACTCAACACGCATAAAACAAATAATCAGTGAAGAAATGGGCAAAAGACATGAATAGACACTTCTCTAAAGAAGACATCCAGATGGCCAACAGACACATGAAAAAATGCTCAACTTCACTCATCATCAGGGAAATACAAATCAAAACCACAATGATATACCACCTTACACCCGTCAGAATGGCTAACATTAACAACTCAAGCAACAACAGATGTTGGTGAGGATGCAGAGAAAGAGGATCTCTTTTGTATTGTTGGTGGGAATTCAAGCTGGTGCAACCACTCTGGAAAACAGTATAGAGGTTCCTAAGAAAACTAAAATTAGAACTACCCTATGACCCAGCAATTGCACTAGTAGGCATTTATCCAAGGGATACAGGGGTGCTGTACCGAAGGGACACATGTATCCCAATGTTTATAGCAGCACTATGAACAATAGCTAAAGTAAGGAAAGAGCTCAAATATTCATTAATGGATGAATGGATAAAGAAGATATATATGTGTACACACACACACACACACACACACACACACACACACACACACACACACATATATATATACACATACATACATACATACATACATACATACATACATACATACACACACACACAATGGAGTATTACTCGGCAATCAAAACGAATGAAATCTTGCCATTTGCAACTACGTGGATGGGACTGGACGGTATTATGCTAAGTGCAATTAGTCACAGAAAGACAAAGGTCATATGAATTCACGCATAGGGTGACTTTAAGAGACAAAACAGGTGAACACAAGGGAAGGGAAACAAAAATAATATAAAAACATGGGAGGGGGGACAAAACATAAGAGACTCATAAATATGGAGAATCAACTGAGGATTACTGGAGGGGTAGTAGGGGGGTGAGCTAAATGGGTAAAGGGGCACTAAGGAATCTAGTACTGAAATCATTGTTGTACCACATGCTAACTAATTTGGATGTAAATTAAAAAAAAATAATAGTAATAATAATAATAATAATAATAATAATAATAATAATAAGAAGAAGAAGAAGAAGAAGAAGAAGAAGAAGAAGAAGAAGAAGAAGAACGAGGGATATTATGTTTCCTGCTAGGATGATGGATTGGTGCTCCCAGGCAAGATGATGGGGACCACTCTTCCAGGGAGAATGAGGGAGACATGCTCCCAGGCAAGATTCTGAAGAAGGCGCTCCTTGGCAGGATGATGGAGATGGCCTTCCTAGTCACGATGATGGATATATGTTCTCAGGGAGGATGACAGATAAGTGTTCCCAGGAGGATTCATAGAGAGCACTCCATGGCAGGATAAAAGGGATATTTCTTCCAGGCACTGAGACAGTATCTCAGGATCTGATGGATCTCAAATGGAGACAGGATCTCAGGCAAGAAGACAATGATGGCTCTACTGGGGTAAATGACAGTAAGGCATTTGAGGCGGGAAGAGGGTTACTGCGTTACCAGATAGGATGACAAATACGTTGCTCCCAGGTGGGCTGATGGAAATCATGTTCCCCACAATAGGTTGGAGAACAGGCTTCCTATCAGGATGATGGAGATGGCTCTCTCAGGTATGATGAAGGAGATCCCTCTTCCAGGCATGAGAGAGGGATGCACTTGTGGGCAGCATGATATAGAGATGGTGCTCCTTCGGAAGATGATATCCATGGTCTTTCAAAACAGAATATGGTTTCTTGGTCCCAGTCAGTATGACAGAGAATGTATTCACACGCTGGAATTGTAGAAGAGCCTCCAAGGCTGGCAGATAGAGATCATGATCCCAGACAGAATGATGGAGAGGGTGCTCCCACTAAAATGATGTAAATAACCTTCCCAAAAGGAGATCAGAGATTACACTCCCAGACAGGAAGGGAGAGAGTGATATCCCGGGGGGTGGGGGTGGAAATTGGACATTCTATACATGGCAAATGTGAAAGATTGTATTCCCTGGCATGATGAGGGGGCTTGTGTTCCTGGGCATTATGATGAAAATGTCCCTTCCAGACTGCAGGAAGGAGATGGAACTACCAAGGAAGATTTACAGAGATTGCAACTCCACACAGGAGGATGGACACAGCACTCCACGGCAGGCAGGAGGATGGATAAGTACTTCCAGGCAAAAAGACACCAATGGTGCTCCAAAGGAAGATGAGGGAGACAAGGTCCAAACAGGAGGACAGGAAAAATGATAGCAGGAAGGATGAAGAAAACACTTTCCGAGGCAGGAAGTTGGAGACTTAGTATCCAGGTAGCTTGAGGGAGGTCATGTAACCAGGCAGGATGAGGGACACGGTGCTCCCTGGAAGTAAAACAGACACAGCACACCAAGAAAGCATGATGAAGATTGTGCTCCTAGAGGAGCTAACGTAGATGGCATTTGAAGGTGGGTGGAAGGAAATCACATTCCCATGTATAATAGAAGACATGGCGTTCTTGGGTACGATGAAGGATATCATGGTCTCAGGCAGGATGATGGAAACTGCACTTGCAAAAAGGAAGACAGAGAAGGTGCTCTGACACAGGATAAGACATATTGTGCTACTAGGCAAGAGAACGGCCCTTTCAGGGATGATGGAGTCTGTGTACCCAGGGTATGGTGCATATAATGTTCCCAGGCAGGATGTGGACACCATGCTCCCTGCCATGATGGTGAAGATGGCGCTTCCATCCTGAAGGACGGAGCTCATGTCCCCGGCAGGCTGAAGGAAATGGAAATCCAGGTAAAACAATACAAATAACGTTCCCAAAAAAGATTATGGAGAATATGCTCCAAAGTTGAATGAAGGAAATAACACTCTTAGGTAGGATTACTAAAAACATGTTCTGAGGCTGGATAGTGGAGATCGTCCATGAAACAGGATGACATAGATCATGCTCACAACGGAATCACAGAGATCACTGTGCAAAGCAGGATGAAGGAGACTTCCCTCGTTCAGGTCAGGAGGACCAGGGAGACCATGCACCCAGGCAAGATTATTAATATGGTGCTCTTGGGGAAAATGAAAGATAAGGCCCTCATAGGGATTAGGAATTTTTTAATACCAGGCAGGATGGGAGAAGCAAGTGAGATCTTCTAGGATGCTGGAGTTGGTGCCCTTGGGCATAATGACAAAGTTGGCGGGTCCATGGCAAGATGAAGGTAATGACTCTTACAGGCAGGATAAGAGTGGTGCCCTCTTAGGCAAGATGTTGGAGAATATGCTGCCTGGCAGGATGAAGGAGATGGTCTTCTGAGGCAGGATGTTGGACATGGTGGTTCCAGGAAGGAAGATAGATAACCACTCGCAGGAGGGTTTGGTACACCATGCCCCAGGACAGGATAAAAGAGACCATTCTCCCAGGCACTGAGGTAGTGTGATGGAGAAGTCAGCCAAAGGAAAGGTGAAGGAGACCACTCTTCCAGGTAGGATTGAGGGAGATGAGCACCCAATCAAGATGTTGTAGAATATGCTCCCTGGCAAGATGACAGACACTGCCTTCCTAGGCAGGATGATGGAGATCATGCTCCCAGGAAGAATACAAATAAGTGCTCCCAGGCAGTATTCAGAGAAGGTGCTTGAGGGCAAGATGAAAGAGATTCTTCTCCCTGTCACCAAAACAGGATGGGGGAGATGGCTGTCCAGAAATGATGATGATGATGATGATGATGATGATGATGATGATGATGATTGTTCTGACGGGGTAAATGACTGTAAGGTGCTCTGAGGCAAGATGAGGGATATTGTGCTACACAGAAGGGTCATCTCTCAGGATGACTGAAACATTTTCAGGCAGGATAATGAGGATCATGTTCCAGACAGTATGTCTACGAACTTGCTTCCAGGGAGGGTGATGCAGTTGGTGCTGCTAACTATGATGAAGTACCTCAATCACTCTCCCAGGCAGAAAGGAGAGTGAGAATCGCTCCGAGGCAGGATGATGGAGACTGTGTTCCCTGACAGGATGACAGAGACAGCCTTTCTAGGCAGAATGTCATTTTTTTTTCCCTTGCTCGCAGTCAGGATGGCAAAGAAAGCAATCTCAGCAAGGAATCCTAGACTGTGCCCCAGGGCAAGAAGTAGGGGATCGTATTATCAGGCAGAGTGACAGGAGATCACGCTCACATATAGGATGATGGAGATTGCATTCCCAGACATCATGAAAGAGGTGGCCCTCTAGGCAGGAGACTGCACAGAGCATCCATAGGCATGCAGGATGACCGATATTGTGCTGCCAAGCTGGAAGACTGAGATGCTCTCCATGGCAAAGTGGTAGGGATGGTGTTCCATGGCAGGAGGACAGGGAACATGATACCAGGAAGAATGATGGAGAAGACACTACAAGGCATGAGTCAGAGACCGAGTTCCAAGGCAGGTGAAGGAGAACATGCTCCCAAGAAAGATGAAGGACATAGCGCTCGCAGGCAGTTCAGCAGATCCCGCACACCACGGAAGCATGATGGAGATCTCATTCCAAGGCAAGATAAAGCAGGTGGTGCTCCCAGGAAAGCTGAATAAAATACACTCACAGGCATAATCAAGGACACAGCGCTCTCAGGTAGGATGAAAGGTATCGTGGTCCTAGAAAGGATGACAGTGACTGCTCTAGCAGGAAGGATGACAGAGCAGGTGCTCCTACACAGGATAAGGGATATTGGACTCCTCGGCAACCTAAAAGAATGGCTCTTTCAAGTAGGATGATGTAGTTTGTGTCCCCAGGCAATGGTGCATATCGTGTTCACTGGCAGGCTGCCTTTACAGTGCTTCCTGCCACAAAGATGGAGATATTGTTTCCACCCTGAAGGACGGAGATGATGCCGCCAAGCAGAGTGATGGAGAGCATTCCCAGGTAAAACAAAAGAAATCACTTTACCATAAAGCGTGATGGAGAGGACACTCCCAAATAGGATGAAGGAAATCATGCTCTGAAATAAGATGACCAAAACCACTGTCCCAGGCTGGCTTTTGGAGTTCATGCTCTAAACAGGATAACGTTTATCACACTCCTAGGCAGGGTGATGGATATCATGCTGTAAAGCAGGATTAAGGAGACTACTTTCCCACGTGGATCAAGGAGACCATGCCCCCAGGCAGGATGATGGAAACAGTGCTACAAAGAGACTGACAAAGTAGGCACTCCCAGGCATGAGGATGACAATAATGCTTCCAGGCAAATTAACAGATTCAGCCTTCCAAGGCAGACTGGCTGATATTGCATTACCAGACAGGAGGACAGAAGTGGTGCTCCAAGGCAGAATAAGGAAGATTATTCATCCTGCCAAGAGGAAGCAGTTGGCACTCCCAGGCAGAACGATAGAGACAGTGGTTCCAGGCAAGAGGAGGAGGGCCATTCTTCCAGGCAAGATGAGGGAGACAACATTCACAGGTAAGATTCTGGAAAAAATGCTCCCAGGTAAAATGACTGATACAGACTCCCTAGGCAGGATGCTAGTGATTGTGCTCTGAGGCTGGATTACCATGATTGCTCCACAAGGGTAAATGACTGTAGGTCACTCCGTGGCAGGATGTGAGATATTGTGCTATCAGGTAGTATGAGGAAAACGCTGCCAGACAGGTTGACAGAGATCATGTTCCAGACAGTATGTGTCATACCTCGTTTCCACGCTGGATTACCTGTAGTTCCAAAATAGGATGAAGGACATCACTCTCCCAGGCAGGACAAGGGAGAAGCACTCCTAAGCCAGATGAAAGAGATAGTGCTCCCTGGCGGGATGATAGAGGTGGCCTTTCTAGTCACGAAGACAATTTCTTTCTCCCTGACAGTATGAAGCAGAAGGCACTGTCAGGCAGGAGTTGTAGTCTTCACTCCAAGGTGGGAAGTAGGAGATCATGATCCCAGTCAGGGTGACAAAGAGGGTGCTCACAGGCAAAATGATGGAAATCACATTCCCAAAAGGAGAAAATGCTCCGAGGCATGAAGACCAGGATTGCTCTGCCAATTAATATGTTGGAGATCCTCTTCTAGGTAGAATGACAGAGATCACACTCCCAGGCATGTTGAGGGAAATTGCATTTCAAGGCATCAAGAAACAAATCACCCTTACAGGCAGGAAGACAGAGCCAGCACTTCCACGGATGATGGAAGAAATAAGGCCTCCAGGCAGGGGGACCTACACAATACTCCTAGCCAGGCAAAATGGTGGATATAGTGCTCCCAGGGAGTAAACCCGAGACGGCGCCTAATGGCAAGGTTGATGAATATGGTGTTCCAAGGCAGGGTGACATGTAACACGATACCAGAAGTGGAGACGTTGAAGGCGCTCCCAGGCAGGATTTCGAGACTGAGTTCCCCCAACAGGTTGAAGGAGATGATGGTCCCAGGCAGAAAGCAGGACATAGGGCTTCTGGGAAATATGAAAGAAGACACACCAAGGGAGCATGATGGAGTTCACAATTGACAGGAGAAGATAGTCAGTGATCCTAGTCAGTTTGAAGGAAATAGGACTCCCAGGCATAAAGAAGCACTTGTAGCTCTCAGGCAGGGTGAATGATACCATGCTCTCAGAAGGGATGATGGAGATCAACTCTCAAAAAGGATGGTGGAGAAATGGCTCCTACAGTGACATTGCGCTCCTGGGCAAAATAACAGAATGGCACTTTCAGGTGGGATGATGGGGTTTATGTCCCTAGGTAAGAGTGGGTATCGTGTTCCCATTCAGTATGCAGATACCATGCTCCCCACCACAATGACGGAGCTTGAGCTCCTAACCTGAAGGATGGAGGTCATGCCCCAGCAAGCACTCCCAGGTAAAAGAACAGAAAGCATGTTCCCAAAAAGTATGAGGGAGAGGATGCTCCCAAGTAGGATGAAAGAAATAGCACTCCTAGGAAGGATGACAAAAAACACAGTTCCATGGTGGATGTTGGGGATCGTCATCTGAACAGGATGGAGAGCATGCTTCCAGAAAGGATGACAGATCATGCTATAAGGCAGGATGAAGGACACTGAACTCCTTCAGGTCAAGAGGGAGAGGGAGACCATCCACCCAGGCAGGATGACAGATATGGCTCTCCCAGGCGAAATGTCGATAAAGACTCTGAAGCAGGATGAGGGACATTGCACTGCCAGGCAAGATGAGAGAAATGGTGCCCTAAGGTGGAACGCGGGAGATGGTGCTTTCTGCCAGGATGAAAAGGATTTGGTCCTCCTGGGCAGAATGACAGAGTTTGGCGGTTCCTTGCAAGATGAAGGGGACCATTCTTCCAGGCAAGATGAAGGAGACGTGTTCCCAGGCAAGGTGTTGGGGAAGATGCCCTCTGGCGGGATGATGCAGACGACAATCTGAGGCAGGATGGTGGAGACTGCATTTTCTGGAAGGACGAATAAGCACCCCCATGCAGGATTCGTAGATGACTCTCCATGGCAGGATGAAAGAGATCATTGTCCCAGGTACAGAAGCAAGAAGAGGGTGATGGTGTTCCCAGGCAGGATGATGGTGATTGCTCTACCAGAATCAATGACCATAAGGCACTCTGAGGCATGATTAGGGATTTTATGCTACCAGGTAGGGTGGCCAAAACAGCACACCCAGGAAGGTTGATGGAGATTGTGTTACATACAGTACATCGGAGAACTTACCACCAGGCACGATGATTGTTGGTGCTCCTAAGCATGATGACTGGTCATATTTCTCCCAGGCAGGAAGAAGGAGAATGCTCCCAGGCAGGAAGACATGGATCGGTGCCCCCGTAAAGAGGACAGAGACAGTGTTTCTCGGTATGGGGATGGTTTTGCACTGCCAGTAAGTATGATGGAGTAGGGACTTTCAGGCAGGAATCATAGTGTGTTACACAACAGGAAGTAGGAGATTCTGCTCCCAGATGGGATGACAAAGAGGGCACTACCAGGCAAAATAATGGAAGTCAATTTCCCAAAAGGATAAGAGAAATGAATTTCCCTACAGGGACACTGAGACCCATGCCCAGGAACTACGTTGGAAATCTTCCCTGAGGCAGAATGACAAGATTGTGCTGCCAGGCATGATGAGGGAGGTTGCAATCCCAGGCATGATGAAGGCGATCACCAATCGAGGCAGGCAGAAGGAGAGAGCACTTTGAAGGAGGAGGAGAGATCACCCATGGAGGAAGGATGACATACAAATAATTTCTAGGCAGACAGGATGACAGATATAGTGCTTCCAGGTAGGGTTACTGAGATGGTCCTCCATAGCATGTTCATGGAGAAGTCGTTCCAAGATAGAATTACAGGGACTATGATAACAGGAAGGATGACATAGAAGGCTCTCACAGTCAGACTGTCAAAAGCAGAATTCCCAGGCTGGTTGAAGGAGGCAAGATGAGGGGGAAATTCTCCTAGGCGAGATGACAGAGACAGTGCTTCCTGAGCAGATGCCATATACAGCCTTTCAAGGCAGGACAAGGGTTTATCACTCCCAGTCACTATGACACAGAAGTGACTCTCAGGCAGGAACTGGACTGTGCTGCATGCTGGGGATTGGGAGTTTATGCTCCCAGAAAGGATGACCATGATGATGTTCCCAGACAAAATGACATGAATTAGATTTCCAAATGGAGAACAGAGATGATATTCTCCCAGGCAAAAAGACTGAGATCACTCTCCCGGAACATATGTCAGAGATCTTCCTCAGGGCACAATGACAGAATGCATGCTCCCAATCATGAGAGGGAGATTGATTTCCATGGCATGATAAAGGATATGGCCTTTCCCAGAAGGAGGACGTACTCAGCACTTTTAGGAAGACAGGATGACAGGCATACTGCTCCCAAGGCAGTAGGACGCGTACAGACTTAATGGCAGGATGATGGAGATGGCATTCCACGGCAGCACGATGGAGAAAAGGATACTAGGAAGGATGATGTAGAAGGTGCTCCCACACAAGATGTCAGAGACTGAGTCCAAGGCAGGTGAAGGAGATTGGGCAACCGGTGATCCACGGCAACTGATGGAGATGGAGTTCTGAGGCAGGATGACAGGGAACAGCATACCAGGAAGGATGACTTAAAGGGTGCTCCTAGGCAGGATGTTGATGGCTGAGACCAAGGCAGGTTGAAGGAGATCATATGACCAGGCAAGATAAAGGACATGGTGCACCAAGGGAGCATGACAGAGATTGGGCTCTGAGGCAGGAAAAGGTAGAAGGCACTCCCAGGCAGGTGGAAGGAAATCACACTCTCAGGATAAAGAGGACACTGCTCTCTCAGGTAGGATGAAGGATATGCTTCTCTAGGCAGGATTATGGGGATGACACTCACAAAAAGGATGATGGACAAGGTGCTCCTACACAGGATAAGGGATATTGCTCTACTATGCATGATAGCAAAAGGGCGCTTTCAGGAAGGATGGTGGAGTTTGTGTCCCAAGTTGTTGGTGGATATCCTGTTCCCTGGCAGGATGCAGAGACCAAACACCCTGTCACAATGACAGAATGGCATTTCCACCCTGAAGGATGGAGATCGTGCCCCATGCAGGCTAGTGGGATGGCACTCCCAGGTAAAACAAAACAAATCATGTACCTCTCCCCCGCCAAAAAAAAAAAAAAAAAGACGATGGAGAGGGCACTCCAAAATAGGATAAAGGAAATCATGCTCTCAGGTAGGATGACTGAAAACAGGCTCCCAGACTGGAAGTTGGAGATGGTCCTATAAATAGGATGATGTACATTTTGATCCCAGGAAGGGAGACAGATAGCATGCCGAAAAACAGGATGAAGGTGACTACCCTCATTCGTGGCCACACAACCAGGAACATTGATGGATATGGTGCTGTCAGGCAAAAAGGCATATAAGGACTTCCAAGCAGGATGAGTACATTGCACTACCAGGCAAAATGAAAGAAACGGTGCTCCAAATGAGATTCAGCTTCCTGCCAGCATGACATATTTGGCGCTCCTGGACAGCATGACAGAGTTGGAGGTCCCAGGAAAGATGGAGGCGACTCTTCTTCCAGGCAGGATGAGGGAGACAGGCTCCCAGGGAAGATGTTGGCAGAAATGTTCGCTGGAAGGATGACAGAGTTGGCATTCTGAGGCAAGATGATGGAGATCACACTCCCAGGAAGGGTGAGGGATACGTGCTCCAGGCTGGGCTGTAAGAAAATGTCCCAGGGCAAGAAGAAAGAGATTATCCTAAATTCAACCAAGGCACAATGGACAGATGTGCTTCCAGGCAAGATGCTGGAGAAGATGCTCCCTGGCAGGATGTCAGAGATGACCTTCTTAGGCAAGATGTGGGGATAAACCTCCAAGGAAGGATGACAAAAGAACTCCCAGGCAGGAACCATAGACAGAACTCCAGGTCAGGATGAAACGCATCCTTCTCCCTGGCACCCCGACAGGATGATGGAGGCAGATCTCCCAGGCAGTATGAGGATGATTGCTCTAGCAGTGTAAACGACCATAAGGCGCTTTGAGGCAAGATGAAAGATATTGTGTTACCAGGTAGGACGACTGAAATGGAGCTCCTGGGCAGGATGATAAGGATTGTGTTCCAGACAGTATGTCTCAGAACTTGCTTTCAGGTAGGATGATGCATTTGGAGCTCTTAATTATGACTGGCATTGCTATCTCAGGCAGAATGAGGTAGAATTGCTCCTAGGCAGGCTGGTGGAGACCGTGTTCCCTGGCAGGATGAAAGAGGCAGCCTTTCTAGGCATAACGATGGTTTCTTGCTCTCGGCCAGTATTAAGGAGAAGGCACTTTCAGGTAGGAATTGTAGACTGTGCTCCAGGGTGGGAATTAGGAGAACGTGCTACTAGGTACGATTAGAAAGAGGGAGCTCCAAGGCAAGATGATGGAGATCTGTTCCCAAAAGGATAAAGGAGACAATGATCCCATTCAGGACGACCAAGAATGCTCTCCAAGATAATAAATTGGAGGTATCCCTTCAGACAGAATTACAGAGATCGTGCTTGTAAGAAGGATTATGGGTTTGCATTCCCAGGCATCATGAAGGAGAGGACCCTTCGAGGCAGGAGGATGGATACAGGACTCCTAGGCAGGCAGGATGTCAGATATTGTGCTGCCAGACCAGAGTATCGACATGGTGCTCCATGGAAAGATGATAGAGACTGTATCCCAAGCCGGGATGATGGGGAACATGATACCAGCAAATATGACATAGAAGGCACTCCCAGGCAGGATGTCAGCGACTGACTTCCCAGGCAGGTTTAAGGAGATTGTGCTCCCAGATAGGATGAAGGAAAGGTACAGCACTCAGAGGCAGTACAGCAGAGACAGCAATCCAGGGGAGCATGATGTGGATCATGATCAGAGGCTGGCTAAGGTAGATGGTGCTCCCAGGAAAATGGAAGGAAATCACACTGCAAAGTATAATGAAGGGCAAGGCGCTTTTAGGTACGATGAATGATTTCATGCTCTCAGGCAGGATAATAAGGATGAGCTCACAGAAAGAATGATGGAGAATGCACCACCACACAGGAGAAGAGATTTTGCACTCCTACACAGGATGACAAAATGGTGATTTCAGGCAGGATGAGGTAGTTCATATCCCCAGGCAATGGTGGATAACGTGATCTCAGGCAGGATGAAGATACCATGCGTCCCACCATTATGATGTGCATGGCGCTTCCAACATGAAAGACAGAGATCATAGCTGCAGGCATGGTGACAGAGATGTCACCCCAAGGTAAAACAACAAAAATCGCATTCGAAAAAAAAAAAAAAAAGACTAGGGACAGGAAGCTCCCAATTAGGATGAAAGAAATCAGGCTACCAGGCTGTATGCCAGACTTCATCCCCTATACAAGATGTCATAGGTTGTACTCCCAGGAAGTATGACAGAGATCACACCAGAAAGCAGAATGAAGGAGACTGTCCTCCCAGGAGGATCAGGGATACCTCACATTCATGCAGGATGAAGGATACAGTGCTCCCAGGATGATGACGTAGACAGTGCCAGCAAACATGACAACCACAATGGTGCTCCCAGGAAAAATGGTGGAAATGGCCTTCAAGGCCATTCAACGTGAGTGATGGATACTGTGCTACCAGGCAGAATGAGAGAAACAGTGGCTGAGAGCAGAATGAGGGAGACCTTGCTTCCTCTCTGAATGATGGAGTTGGCACTCCCAGGCACGATGGCAGAAATTTAGGTCCCAGGAAATATGTAGGGGACCACTATTCCAGGAAGGATTAGGGAGTTGCATTCCTAGGCAAAATGCTGGAGAAGATGCTTTCTGGAAGGATGTCCCAAGGTGTCCTTCCTAGGCAGGATGATGGAGATTGGGCTCCCAGGGAGATTGAAAGATAAATATTCGCAGCAAGATTTGGTAGACGATGCTCCAGGGGAAGATGAAAGAGAATCTTCTTGCAGGTACCAAGGCAGCAATAGGGAGATGGTGGCCCCATGTAAGATAAAGGATTTAAATTACGTTTTTCTCATTCAATTAGCAGATATGGATTTTCCACAGATTGTCAGATGCACAGATGGCTACCAACGTGTGACAGGTGAGTTGGGGTGATTCATTATTTCCAGCTGGTCTCATTTCAGTAGGAGTGTCTCTATTATTGCCTAATAACTAAGAATCAGAACACCCAAATCAAGCAAACATAAATAAAATAATAAGGCCAGTCACATCAGTGGTGTTACCCACGTTCATCATTTGTTTCAAGCTTGCATTGGTCTTCACTCCCTGCCTCTTTTGTGGTGTTCACGTAGTATCCTTCCAAGACAGCACACTGATTTTATTCAGGAGCAAGGAACACTTTGTGTTCAATAATTAATTCAAAATAAACAGTTTTAAGCACGATATAAAGAGTATACTGGAATTGTGTTTTCTCTGTAAAACAACATTTGACAATTTCCCTGTCACTTATAAATTAATGAGACCAGATGTTTTTTGTTTTTGTTTTTGTTTTTAAGTAGATTTTTCTTTCCTTTTAGAGAGACACAGACAGCGTGTGTGTGGAAAAGGCAGGGAGGGAAGAGAAAGAGAGAATCCCAAGTAGGCGCTATGCTGTGAGCACAGAGCCTGATGCAGGTCTTGAACTCATGAAACCTTGAGCTCATGACCTGATCCAAAATCAAAAGTTGGAGGCCTAACCAACTGAGCCACCCAGGAGCCCAATACCAGAGTTTTTTTCTGGCTTGTGTGTAAACTTCACGTTAAGTAACTCTCAGTAACCAATTTACATGGACTTTGACTCTAATATGTACTATCAGTGTGTGCTAGTGCAGCTTTGGGGAAACAAATTGTGTAAGACTAATCTCATTCCCCCCAGTACTGTACCATTCAAAACCACAAACAAACCTTGGAGGAGCCATGAAACTTGTCTAATCTCCATGAACTTGAGGTAATATGATGTGAAAGATTTCATCAGCATGGTTGGAAGCATGGCATCAAAGACAAGATACTCAGTTTTGCCAATGCTAGAAATGTAGAGAAAAACTCAAATAAGGCCAGATGGCAAAAAAAAAAGGTCGCAGCACAAAACAATGCTTCAATAGGAAGAATCTAGTGGAGGGTTGCTATGAAGATAATTGATCAGATGAGAAAATAATCTATTTACTTGTATTGATTGAGAGCTAAACAAGGGCAAAGTGACAACATTTTAAGAAAGTAAACCGGATAATGTAAAAATCCATTCTAACTTTGATACGGTGGTGATTAGGTCAAAACTTTCTGATGGACAAATTTATTCATCACACACATGTGTGAAGATTAGATTGCCATCTCTCTGTTAATTTGGCTTGTTTGAAAGCAGATAGATAAATACACTTATTTGAGGATGCTTCCTGGATGGTTAAGCTTTCACCTCAGCTCAAATCATGATCTCATGGTCCATGAGTTCAAGCCCCATATCTGACCCTCTGCTGACAGGTCAAAGTCTGGACCTTATTTTAGATTATGTATTTCCTGCTCTTCTGCCCTTCCCCCATTCATTCTGTCTCTCTCCCCTGTCTCTCTCTCTTACTCTCTCCCTGTCTCCCTGCATCTCCCTCCCTCTCCCTCTCTCTCTCTGTCTCTGTTTCTCCCTCTCCCTCTCTCTCTCTCTCTCTCTCTCTCTCTCTCTCTCTCTCTCTCTCTCTCTCTCTCTCACACACACACACACACACACACACACACACGGAGACACACACGCACACGCACACACACACGGAGACACACACACACACATATGGAGACACACACGCACACGCACACACACACATCAAAAATAAATTAAATAAATAAATAAACAAACAAATAAATAAATAAATAAATAAATAAATAAATAAATAAATAAATAAATAAATAAATACATAAACATTTAAAAAAGAAAGAAAGAAACTAGGTGCAAGTTTGGCTGGGTCAGTTAAGCATCTAACTGCAGCTCAGGTTATGATCTTATGGTTCATGAGTTCTAGATCAGCATCAGGGTCTTGCTGCAGCTCAGAGTTTCAATCCTGCTTGGAATTCTGTCTATCCATGTCTCTCTGCACCATCCGACCTTGTTCTCTCTTAGTCTCTCTCTCCCTCCTTCTATCTTTCTATATTTCAAAATAAATAAGCATAAAACTCTCTTAAAATGTTTTTAAAGTTTATTCATTTTGCACAGAGACACAGAGACAGAGCACGAGCAGGGAAGGGGCAGAGAGAGAGAGAGAGAGAGAGAGAGAGAGAGAGAGAGAGAGGGAGAGAGAGAGAGAGAGAGAATCTGAGGTAGGCTTCATGCTCTGAGCTGTCAACACAGAGCCTGATGTGGGGCTCGAATTCACAGACCATATAATCATGACCTGAGCCAAAGTCCGACACTCAACCACTGAGCCACCCAGGCTCCCCAAAACAGAAAACCCTTATAACAATAAATAATTTAAGACAGGAAACATAAAACAATCTTGTGCTTTTTACTTGATTTCACAGGGCAGTGACTGGATATACATTGGAATTTCATGGTTTTATCTATGGCCAGTATCAGCAGCTCATTTAGGGGAAACGAAAATATCAGGCACAAAATATTTTTTTAAGAGTAAAAGGGAAACTTAGAAACCTAAAGTTGTTTTCCTAAAGTTGTATATTTGCTTAAAATTCGTGGATATCAAATAATATTACGTGATAGCCATAGTAACACATGTAAAATTCACCATTTCTACCTTTGCTCTTCTAAATTTGAAATAATAAGTTATCAGGCCTCACAGAACAACTGCTGTTTATTTTGGATGCTTTCCCTTAATCTGTCTTCAATATCACTGATATGTCCTTCCACATGCTGTCTTCTATAGTTGATTCCCTCTAGTGTTTTTTGTTTGTTTGTTTGTTTGTTTTTTTACTTTTCAGCTATTATCTTCTTGAACTCTGATTTTGAGTGTGTTTGCTATCTCTTAATTAAGGGTCTCACTTAGTCCTTCCCTTTTCTCTGCAGCCCGGTGAGCATCTTGACCATCATTAATTTATATTCTTTATTTAATTGAGGCAAAATGCTTACCTCCGTTTCAGCTCTTTTCTGGGTTTTTTATTGTTCTTTCTTTTGGAGCATATTTCCCTGTCTCTCCATTTTGCTTACCTTTCTGCGTTTGTTTCTATAGATGAGGCAGAGCAGCTACACCTCCTACACTTGAAGGAATTGTCTTATATATGATTGTCCCCCTGGGTAGACTCTGTGTGCTATTTGGTGACAATTGCTGGCTGGCTGAAGCGTGGCTTGTATGGACTGGGGATGCTGGGGCTTTCTACATAGCAGGCGCCCTGTCAGGATACATAAAGCTGAAGTGAACGCAGACTGGGGTGTCCCAGGATTCTGTGTGTTGAGGGTACCCTGGCAGGACAGCTGAAGCTGAAATGATTGCAAGTTGAGGCATGCTGGGGTGCTGTGTATAGGTGCCCTGTACAGGGTGGCTAGAATGTAAGCAGTCTGGGGGTCAGGTTGTCCTTGATCTCTCTATGCAGACGGTTCCTGGGCAAGATAGGTGAAGCTAAAGTGGGTACGGGCTGAGGCACCTGGGGCTGTACATGCAGAGGACACCTTGCCAATATAGTGAAGCTGAAGTGGATATAAACTAGGGTGTACCAGGACTTTCCACTGAGAGGGTGCCCTGAAGGGGCTGTGGGAGCTGAGGTGGGTTACAGTCCAGGAATGGCTCTTTTGATATGCTAGTTCCTCTTTAAAGTGCATTGTTTAAGGGGGGGAAAGCATATCATGGGCATGTGTGTGTCCAGTGCAATTGGGGCTGGTGTGTGTTGTGTGCCTGGAACTTACTGAGGCAGCAGGCCAGCTACAGCAACTGGACCCTGCTCTGGTCTATGCTTTTAAGGTGGATGGAGAATGTGGGGCAGCTGGGTGGCTCAGTGGATGGAGTATCTGACTTCAGCTCAGATCATGATTTCGCAGTTCATGAATTTGAGAACCACATTGGGCTTGATGCTGTCAGTGTAGAGCCTTTCCTGAGTCTTCTGTCCCCCTCTTTCTGCCCCTGCTCTGCTTGTATTCTCTGCTTCTCAAAAAGAAGTAAACATTAAAAAATGTGGATGTAAAATGTAACCCTGCCATTCTCCTGTCTCTATGACCCAGAGAGAACTCCTGTGGCTCCTCTGTCGTTGACAGAGTTCTAATGCTCTCTTTTATATGACTGTTGCTCTTTTCAAACTGCAGGGTTGTGTTTTTTTTTTCTTCTTTCTTTTTTCTGCCCAAAGACAGAGGAGTCTGTTCCTCATCCTCCCCAACTACCCCTGGCAACGTTAGGGGTGAGTGTTTCCTTTGTTACTGTCTCTCTGTCTTGCTGTTGTCTTTCGATTTTCTATGTTTTGTTAGGCACAATCTGTGCAGTCAGTCCTCAGCTCCTCACGAGGAATTGTTATATCAATGCATGCAATCCCCAGGGAGCTGGACAAATTGGAAGTACACCTTTTGGCTGGTTCACCAGAAACGTAGTCAGGGAGTTCAGGCACAAGAGCACCTAGCTCCAGGGGACCCAACAAAGGTGAGATTTGGCTACCCATTACTGACAAGATCGCGATTCAAAGGAACTAGTGGAGGTGAAACAAATGGGAAATTTATTCAGAGACCGACACCAGAAATGCAGCAGACTCACATCAAAGACTCCCTCTAACGTGCTGAAAATACTTCCAGGTTTATGTAAGGAAAATGTGGGACAAAAAGAGGTAGGCATACACAGGTGGTCACTAAGGTCAGGTTGGTCATTGTCTTGGGCTTGAGGGTGGAGTCTTATTGGCTCAGGCAGTCCTTATTGCTAGAGGAGTAGATTCAGTTCCCATCAGGTGATACTTTGCTTTCAGGATCCTGAATTAAGAGATAAGCTGAGGGTGGGGAGTGGGTGCCTGGGTGGCTAGGTTGAGTAAGCATCCTACTTCAGTTCAGGTCATGATCTAATGGTTCATGGGTTCATGCCCCGCATTGGGCTCTGTGCTGACAGCTCAGAGCCTGGAGCCTGTTTCTGATTCTATGTCCCCTGCTATCCCTGCCCGTCCCCCACTTGAGCTCTGTCTCCCTCTGTCTCAAAAATAAATAATCATAAAGAAGGAGAGAAGCTGGAAAGAAAAGGTTAATCAGTTGGAAAGTTTAAGGTCAATATGGAGGTAATTGAAATCTTCTTTCACCTTGGAGGAGTTGAGTTCAAGGCCTTCCCACACAGCCATCTTGAACCGAAACTAGAATAGAGTCCCTCTGAATCCTATTTTGATTGGGGAAAGTGTGGGAGAAATCCAAGGAAGGAGACAATAAAAGAAAGGATTCTGTCAGTTCTGTGTACAAATCGACATAAACACCAGTACCTCCCCTGATTACAAGCGTGGCATGTACAGAAAAAGGCATAGTAAAGGCCTTCGAATTGGAAAAAGTAAAAATAAAAACTATCTCGATTGTTTTATTTATTTATTTTTCGATTTGTATTTTGGAAAGAGAGAATGAGCAGAGACGGGGAGAGAAAGAGACAGAGAGAAAGACAGAGAGAAAAGCTTAAGCAGGCTCCATGCTTAGCACAGAGCCCCACACGGGGCTCAATCCCCTGACCATGGGACCATGACCTGAGCTGCTGAACCCAGCAGTCTGGTAGTCAACTGATGGAGCCTTCAAGGTGCCCTGAAAACTGCCGCAACTCTTAAATCATGGGGTTATCAGTATGAAACAAATTCTAAGAGGTATACATCAGTTTTCTAGAACTCAAACATAATTAAATAAGCCCCAGAATACACCCTCAATATATACAACTCAGTTTTATTTTTACACAAAAGCAATGAAAGATTAGAATATGAAATGCTTTTAAAGAACCATTTAATATCACACCAAACATTGAAATACTTACATTTAAATCTAACAGCCATGCACAGGATCTGTATGCTAAAAGCCACAGAAGGCTGATTGGATCAATCAAGGAAGATATAAATAAATGGAGAGATATGCCATATCTACCCTTGGAAGCCTCGCTAGTAAGATGTCAATTATCAACTTGATGTAGAGATTCAACATAATTCCAGTCGAAACCCCAGGATTTTTTTGTGGATATCAGCAAGCTGATTCTAAAATGTGTGTGAAAAGACAAAGGAACTAGAACAGCCAAACAGCTCTGAAAAATAACCAAGTCGGAGAACTCATGTTGCATAATTTTAACACTCAGTATAATCCTCCCATAATCAAGGCAGTGTGATATTGAAGAAGGATAGAGACACAGGTCAAGTGATAGAACAGAGAATCCAGAAACTGACCCCATACACAAGCATCCTCACCCAACTTCTCATAATGACATGTAGCCAACCTAACAAAAAGGGATATAGTCTTTCATCAAGTGTTACTGGAACAATTAAGTGTTCTTATGCAATAGTAATCAATGAACTAAGTAATTAATTGTTTAATTAATTGGTTCATTGATTAATTAATTAAGAGAAACCCTGACCTAAATTCATAACTTATACAAAAATTCACTCAAATGGATCATAGATGTAAGTGTAAAGTACAAAATTATAAAACTTTCATAAGTAAGAAGGAGTGATGTTGATTCATTGAATCATTCAATAAAAACTTTTGGAGCATTTAGAGTGAGACAACACAGTCTACACCCGCAGGATCCACTACTGAACACAGGGAGGAAGGATTACTGTGATCTTGGTGCTTAATAGTCCAGTGGGGGAGACTGACAAAGATAATGGAAATAGAAACTATGGTAGAGAATAATGAATGGGGAAAAAAGGAAATACATCTTGGAGAGGATATAAGAATTGGGGGAAGGGGTGTGAAATACTAGACAGGGTGAAATTCTAGACACAGAGGGTCCTGCTGAAGAAGGTGTCAGTTGAATAAATACCTCAAGGAAATGAGAGAACTACCTGCTGACAGGAGGGTGATCTAGGCAGAAGGACCCATGAATTCCCCAAGGCAGGAGTGTGAACGTGTGTACTGATGGGAAGCAAGGAGGCCAGTATAGACAGAGAAACGAGGATGAGAAGAAGGAGGAATAAAGAGGTGGAGGTTGTGGGTCAAGGAGGAGAAAAAGAGGATGAGGGAGAGAAGGATGTAAAGACTGCCAGCAATAGACAAGGTGAAGCCAAATCTGGTCATACCTGTTCCTCCGCCTCACATTACCGGCTGCAGTTCTTTTTATTTTTTAATTGACATTTACTAAACTGTGTCTAGACCATGAAAAGCTAATTCTACTTGTAGCAACTAATTGAAGCAAGAAAATGGAACACCCTAAATGATCAATAGCAGTGTTTATATAGGTTACGGCATGGTATGTGCCCTTTAAAATTCATAGCCCTGCAGAACATTTATGACCTAGAAAAATGCTCGTATGACTAGATGACCAAAAATGGGATTCACAGCTACATAGCTAATTTTGGTTAATGCATGTACATATACCTCTTCCCTGGCGATTATACCACAGTGTTAAAGATGCTTACCTCCAGGGGCGCCTGAATGGCTCAGTCGGTTAAGCATCTGGCTCTAGATTCCAGCTCAGTTATGATTCCACAGTGTGGGGGACCCAGCTGCATATTGGGCTCTGCACTGACAGCGTGGAGCCTGCTTATGATTCTATCTCTCTGTCTCCTCCCATTGTTCACTCTTGCTCATCTCTCTTTCATTCTCTCTCTCTTCCAAAAATACATAAACATAAAAAAGGTGTTTAGATATGCTTATCTCCAGGTGTTTGACTTATGACCATTTTTCTTTCTTTTTTCTTTTTAATTTTTTAACTTTTCTGCAATAAACTTTAAGACTACCATAATCATAAAATAACGTTTCAAATAAATGATTCAGTCTAGTATCATTTAAATAAATAAAGTGTTTTAATTCATAAATTTATTAGGTACATTCAACATATCAAGGATAGTTTCAAATAGTCCAGTGTTAACGTTGCTAAGGTGTAGATTACAATGGGAGTCTAGGGATACCTCGGTAGCTGAGTCAGCTGAGTGTCCAACTTCTGCTCAGGTCATGATCTCACAATTTGTGAATACAAGCACCACACCAGACTCAGTGCTATCAGCATAAAACTCACTTTGGATCATCTGTCCCCTCTTTTTGCCCGTTCTCTGTGCTCTGTCTCAAAATAAACATTATTTTTTTTTATTTTTTATTGTTTTAATTTATTTAATGTTGATCTATTTTTAAGAGAGAGAGAAAGAGTAAAAGCCGGGAGAGAGAGAGAGAGAGAGAGAGAGAGAGAGAGAGAGAGAGAGAGAGAGAGAGAGAGAATCCAAAATCTAAATCTGATTCCGGGCTCAAACTGACAGACTGTGAGATCATGACCTGACCTGAAGTCAGATGCTTGACCAATTGAGCCACACAGGAGTCCATGAAAACTGTGAGTTTATAAGATATTACATTTGTTTGAAAATCATATAATTGGCTTTACACCATATGCTATTGGCTTTAGGAAAGACTTTAGTAACAGATTCATCAACCCACTTACTCTAATTAATATATTAACTTCCAAAATATCACCTTCAGTGGGTCTGCTCCAGGACCACATCATATTAAACGCGAACAAGCAAGCAAGCAAACAAACAAACAGAGAGACAGACAGAGAAACAAACAAAACAAGAACTAGTAGCAAATCATGTCGCATAATGATCCATCCCACTGTCAAATTCTGTTACTATTTTTTTGGCCAAAGAGCTTATATCAAAGGATTCTATTGTTTTCAATACAGATGAACTTCTGCAAATGGTTCAGCATATAGGTTTGAGGACATACTGAAAATGTAAAGGAAATACAGAATTTTATATTGTATAGCCTTAGGCCTCTAACTTCCATGACACTCCAGAAGGAGAACATTATCAGCACCATGAATTCTTTCCCTGCGATCACTCCCCATTCCTGCTCCATCTCACTTCCCCAACATTATCAATATCCTGACTTTGAGCAACAGAGATTAAATTAGTCCATGTTTGAATTTTATAAAAATATAATGGAATAATATGCATTTCTTTAGATCTGGCTTCTTCCGTTCAACATTATAAGGCTCATCGATGTTGTTTTGCATAGGTGTAACTCAGGGATTGGTACTTCCACATTGTATTCCCTTACATGATTATTTAACAATTTGCTTATCCATTCCACTGTTGATTCACGTTTGGAATGTATGTTTCCATACTGTACTTATTATAAGGAAGGCTGCTATGAACATTTCCCTTTTACTGTGCACAGCATGAAGCGTATCTACTACAGCGTGTTAATGTTTAGTTAGCTGCCTTAGCCTTAAACCCTGGCTGTACATCAGAATCACCCTGGTGTCTTGATGTCAGTTCCACAGATCATTCTAATTTGAGCTTGGGTTAAGAACCACTAGGGTAGATGTTGAAATCACCAGACAAAAGGAGGAGATGAATCCAGTTTAAGGAATTGTCAATGGGTTCCTCTTTCTGGACAATAAAATGTAATGTAAAAATTATTTTGTGGCCATAATGAGATCACTTTCCTCCTCCTCCTCTTCCTCCTGCCCCTCCCCCCTCCTCCTCCTCCCCCCCTCCTCCCCCTCCTTCTCCTCCTCCTCCTCCTCCTCCTCCTCCTCCTCCTCCTCCTTCTTCTTCTTCTTCTTCTTCTTCTTCTTCTTCTTCTTCTTCTTCTTCTTCTTCTTCTTCTTCTTCTTCTTCATCTTTTTCTTCTTTTCTTCTTTTTTCATAAAGCTCCTACACAATAAGACTACCTATAGGCTTTTAGAGACTCTGCATGGCTTCCATAATATGTTCAACTATCCCCAAATTCTCAAAGGAAACATCTTTAGACATTTTTTAAATATATGTGTTCCATGATATGGCAACTTGAGTGGGAGATTAGGGTATCAAATATCTAGAAATATCCTAGTTTGGTATCCCAGCTCCATAAATACTGAGACTGGAAAAGGCAAGAGTTAATTTTCCATGGTCCAGATAAAGACAGAATTAAATGAGATCTCCTTAGTAGTAACTGTTACAACTGAAAATTTAGTTGGTGCTCTTTAATTTTCTAGTTTCCTGAAATTGCTTTTTCGATTCATGCCCAGAATCTGTATTGATGAATATATGTAAGAGAATGAAAGCCAAAAACGAACAATGTGACTCTAGAAAGTACTGCAACAGTTAACATTGAGGTATCACAAAACTCTGAAAACACGTTCTTCAAGTTCAGTCTCCAATATGCACTGAGAGGTAGGAGAAAACGGAGGTCATGCTATAAGTCTTTTGTGAAACGTGAAGATATGTGCAGTAACTTATTATTTTTGTGATGTTAGGTAATTGCCTCTGGATTGTGATGTAAACGCTGTTTCAGGTTGCACTTGAATCCGAAAATTCCTTCAGCAGACTCCTCTCCCACCTGATTTGACGTTGACTCCACCACTTCACCAAGAAAGATTTCTAAACTTTGACCATGTTTGAGTGTTTATAAAAGTTTCTAGAAGCATGGAAGACCTCATCCTTGCCTTCAATAAACTTATAATATTTGAGGGTAGGAAAAACCCAAACACCATACAAAGCACAGTAAGACTTCAAGGTCAAGTTTCATGTATCAGGAGAAGTCCACTGAGCTGAGTTGATCAGTAACGGCATCTCAGAGGCATAGCACAAAGAATCTTAAAGGATGACCAAATTTCTAGCTGGCAGGCAGAAAGGAGAAGGACAAAGGAAACAAAAACAAATGTGTGGGGGAAAAAAGGAGGGGCAGGCATTCCAAGAACAGTGAGAACAACCCTGTTGGAGTTTGAGGTTCTTCTACAACAGTGGCCATTAAGTATTTTTGACGACGACAAAGACTGGGTAGAAGATGAGGTACCTACATAACCCATCAATTCCATCATCTTATGTCAGGAGGTCTTGTGGACAGCGAAGAATTGGAGACCATCAGTTAGAACCTCTAGATGGTAATAACAAAGCAATTTGGTAGAAACAAAACAACGGAAAGTTATAATTCTAAGCAAACTTCTGTAAGTGTGTGAATTAATACCCAATCAATAAACAATTGAAATCCATGACCAACTTAAGACCCCTCTTGTGTTTCTCTGTTAATGGGACATTGTCTTCAGTTGCTCAAGTGGGAAAGAGACTCCTTGTCAGTCGTCCCCTCCTCAACGTCTTTCCTGTGATCCATTCAGCAGCAGAGGTTCTCAACTCCACCTCCAACGTATGCCAAGCCAGCTAGTTTCTCACCACCTTCTGCCTACACTCCGTTTTCATTCTTAGCCTCATGCTGCCTTTCCCTTCCCACCAAAATCCCAGTTCATTCTTTTCACTGCATCAGGAATGCAATCCAAAAATCCTGAATCTGAGCAGTTCATTCCTCTGCTTAAAACAACCCTCTAATCTCCACTGTACTCAAAATGACACATAGAATCTGTAACGTGACCACCAGACGTTGGCAGTCCTGCCTCATCACCCCTCTAATGCCATCTTTCCTCATTCTCCTTTCATTAGGTGATTGGGACCGTCTCTTCTCCTGGTTTCTCAAATTAGACCCACGTAGGTTCCGCTTAGGATGCATTTTGGGTTTGCTAGTTTCCTTACAGTTCTTGCTACGGGTCCAAGTTTGAATAAAGGACTTTTCTCCCCAAGAAACCTTTGTTGGCCAATCCTCTAATCGAGATTTTGTCCGCCCTGTCATTCCTTCTCATAACATTTAGTCTTTTATTTAACAGCATTTCCCACAAGTTGTGATTACACATGTACCTTTTGTAGCTGAGGTTTGAAACATCCTGAATATATGGAGCGTGCATGTTTGATTATCACTGTGTACTTGAACCTAATAGCACCTGACACCTAAGGTGCTCAATATGTATATCCACAGTGCCTGAAATAGGGGACTTTTAACTATCTCCCGGTGTGCTGGACTGCAATATACATTCAAGTCTTCAATAATCTCTACCACCAAATATAGTATTCATATACAAAAAAGGGAAGGGTCACCTCCTCGAGAATAGGAAAAACAGTTTGCCTCGTTGATAGCTTCTATGGTGTAGCTTACATTTTGACCTACAAAAGACCCCACCCTGGAGATACAGTTTGCATGGATGTCGTGACAACTATGAGGAAATCAAAACAAAATACAGTGTTTATTGAGTGTAATGTGCCAGGATTCTTTCCACACGTTTTACAGCATTACCAATAACCTCACAACTATACTGAACATAGGCGGTATACTTCCCCTTTACAAATTGGAAAAGCAAACTCTGCATTTGCCTACAATCTAAGATCTGGCTGGTAGAAGAAATTGATGGGGCCAGGTAATTGAAAAAATCCACAATTTTGTCCAAGGTAACCTCTGGGAAATCAGAAAATGAGCGGCTTTCATAAGTGCAGCTGCCCAGCGCCTTTCGGGGGAGCCGTCTGTGTGGAGCCGGGGCTTTGGCGCCATCACATCTCCAGGATCTCACTACCAGGAGAAACCCCCATTGTTGGGAAGGGCGAGAACATCCATCCATGGCAACTTAAGGTGTTTTAACCCCTGTCAAGATAGTGCAAACCTCTAATGACTTCATTCGGTACTTCAAGGAGCAAATCAAAGCACACCTCGTGGGATTTTCAAAAATCACTCTGAGATGAGAAATCAAACAAGGAAAGTCATAGCAACACAAAGCAAGTAACACTTTCCAAAACACACCTCCAGAAGGGCCAGGCCATGGAGAGGGGATGAGCCCACTTTAATGTAGCAGTGCTCTCAGGTGCAGAGCATATAAAACAAAACAAAACAAAACACAACAACAACAACAACAACAACAAAAACGTTAAAACACATAAGGAATAGAAAACTATCCACAATGATGAAACGGAAGAATTCCCCTCAGAAGAAATTCCAGGAGAAGTGACCATTAAAGAATTGATCCAAATAGATAAAAGCAGTATAACAGCAAAAATTTAGAATAATTGTATAAGATTAATCACTGGGCTTGAAAAAAGGCATAGAAGACAACAGAGAATTTAGTATAGCAGTGATAAAAGAACTAAAACATAGCCATGGTTAATTAAAAAGGCAATGACATAGGGATTGATTTAATCACTGATACAAAAACAGATAAGCTGGAAACTTGGATGTCTATCACCGAAGTTAATAGTTATGCGATCGTAGCAATAGCTAGTTCTAAAAAACTATTAAATAATGAAAAGCAGAAAGCTAAAATATGTCAAGGTTTAAATACCTAGCATGAGCCGTGCAGCTGTATAGTTTTTAAAAATTCTGGGATATCAAATAATATTATGTGATAGCCATTGTAACACATGCAAAGTTCACCATTTCTACCTTTGCTCTTCTACATATGGAGTAATACGCTATTGGGCCTTATAGAATATCTGAAAAAATGAACACTAAAAATTAAAAAAAAATTTGAAAGTATATGTTGCTAGTGAGTTTGTCATGTCAAACAAAGTTATAAATAGGTGTTATTTCCAAACCCTATTCACGTGCACTCTTATTATGGCTAGAGTCCATAAAAAGTTATTGCACAATTGCAATAAACATGATTACCAGTGCAATCTATTTTTTTTTAATTCCATTTGTTCATTTATTTGAAAGCCAGAATAGAGCATAGAGAATGTACCCTGTAGGTTCTGCATTCTCTCCTTGATTCCAAATGTCTTATTTAGGATGCTACCATAAAGACGGTAAAACAATATTATCTGTACCATGAACGTGTAAAATTTGGTACACCTCACTAGTATTACAATTTTACTGATTAGCATATGTGTTTACAAATACACAGGTGTGCACTGGGTGAAGTTAGATGTTTCATGCTCCTATCCATAACATGAGGAATCCAATATATTTTAAAGAGTTAGATTCCAGTTACCAATTCTAATGTGGGATTACATGCACAGTTCTTGCTTATTTCTCACTTATTGTGCAATTATGAAGTAAACATAGAGCCCAAAGAGTAAATTCTTTTTATCTACACTTAACTGAACATATATCACTGAAAGTCAAACTTTGGCCTTTCAAAGATGACATGAGACTGAACGCGGAAAACCCAAACGACTCCATGAAAACGCTGCTAGATCTGATACATGATTTGACCAAACTCAGAGGATACAAAATCAGTGTAAAGAAACTGGTTGCATTTCTATACACCAATAAGGAAGCAACAGAAAGAGAAGTCAAGAAATTAATGCCAGTTACAATTTCACCAAGAACCCTAAAATACCTAGCAAGAAACCTAACCAAAGATGTAAAAGATCTGTACGGTGAAAAGTATAGAAAATGTATGAAGGAAAATGATGAAGACACAACAAAATCAGGGAAAAAAAAGCAATCCATGCCTATAGAGTGGAAGAATGAATAGTGTTAAAATGTCAATACTACCCAAAGCAATCTACACATTTAATGCAATACCAATCAAAATTGTACCAACATTCTTCTCCAGACTAGAGCAAGCAATCTGAAAGTTTTCACGGAACAACCAAAGAACCTGAGTACTCAAACTTATGTTGAAAAAAGAAAGCCAAAGTGGGAGGCAGCCCAGACTCTAGCCTCTCCTACGAAGCTGTAATCATCAAGATAGTATGACATTGGCACAAAAGCAGGCACATTAACCAATGAAACAGAATAGAGAACCCAGAAGGGGCCCCACAAATGTATGGTGAACTAATCTTTGACAAAGCTGGAAAGAGAATCCAATGGATAGAAGACAGTCTCTTTACAAATGGTGCTGGGAGAACTGAACAGCAACATGATGAAGAATCAACTAGATGACTTTCTTACAACGTGCACAAAAATAAATGCAAAATGGATGAAAGACTTAAATGTGAGACAGGAAACCTTCAAAACACTAGAAAAGAAAAGAAGAAAAAAAACCCTTTGACCTCAACTGCAACAATTTCTTCCTTGACATGTCTCAAAAGCCAAGGGAATGAAAAGCAAAAATGAATTTTCAGGACCTGGCCTACATAAAAATCTTCTGCACTGCAAAGGAAACAATCAGCCAAATTAAAAGGCAACTGATGGAAGGAGTGAAGATATTTGCAAATGACATATTGGTAAAGGGTTAGTGTACAAAATGTATCAAGAACTTACCCAAGTCACACCTGGAAAATGTAATACAGTGAAAAAATGGGCAGAAGACATGAATAGACACTTTTCCAAAGGAGACATCTAGATGGCCCACAGACATATGGAAAGATGCTCAACATCACTTATCATCAGGAAAATACAAATCAAAGCCACACTGAGATACCACCTCACACTAGTCAGTGTGGCCAAAATGAGCAACTCAGGAAACCACAGATGCTGGTGAGGATATGGAGAAAGAGTAACCCTCTCTCACTGTTGGTGGGAAAGGAAACTGGTGCACCACTGTAACCATGAAACCTACAGACAGCACACTGACTCTAAACGCATATCTTTCCATAATAACACTGAATTTCAATGGACTAAATGCCCTCACCAAAAAACATAGCATATCAGAATGGATAGAAAAAACAAAAACAAAAAGACAAAACAAGACCCATCTCTTTGCTGTCTACAAGAGACTGATTTTAGACATGAGGACACCTTCAGATTGAAAGGGAGGGGATGGAGAACTATCTATCATGCTACTGGAGGTCAAAAGAAACCTGGAGTCGCCAACTTATATCATACAAAGTAGAGTTTAAATTAAAGGCTGTAACAAGAGATGATGGAGGGCTTTCTATATTAATTTCAGGGTCTCTCCATCAGGAAGAGCTGAACATTTAAATGTCTACACACCAAATTCGGAGACACACAAATATATAAAACAATTAATTAAAAACAGACAGAACCTTGTTGATAAGAATGTGGTAATTGCAGGGACATTAATAAATCACCGAAATAAAGATGGCAAATCTCCAAAAGCATGGAGATTAAAAAACATCCCACTAACGAAAAAATGGGTCAACCAGGCAATTTGAGAAGAAATTAAAAGATATAAGGAAACAAATGAAAATGAAATACAACAATGCAAACTCTTCGGGATGCAGCAAGGGCAGTCCTGACAGGGAACAACAAACAAAACTAAACAAAATAAAACACCAACAAAAACAACAAGAAACATTGCTATCCAGGCCTATATCAAAAACAAGAAAAGTCCCCAATACAAAATCTAACAGCACACCTAATGGAACCACAAGCAGAACAGCAAAGACACCCCAAACCGAGCAGAAGAAGAGGAATAATAAAGATCAGAGCAGAAATAAACAATATGGAGTCTAAAAGAAAACAGGAGAGCACATCAATGAAACCAAGAGTCGTGTTTTTGAGAAAATACACAAAAGTGATAAACATCTAGCCTGGCTTCTCAAAAAGAAAGGAGAGGGGACCCAAATAGGTTAAATCACAAATGAAAATGGATTTATTACAACGAATCCCTCAGAAACTCAAGCAATCATCAGGAAACACTATGAAATCTTCTACGACAAGAAACCTGACAACCTGGAAGAAATGGACAAACGCCTCCATACCCACACACTTCCAAAACTCAAACGGCAAGAAATAGAAAATGTGAACGCACCCATAACTAGTGAGGAAATTGAATCAGTTATCAAAAATCTCCCAATATATAAGAGTACTGGACCAGGTGGCTTCCCTGGCGAATTCTAGCAGACATTTAAAGCAGAGATAATAGCTATCCTTCCCAAGCTGTTCCAAAAAATGGAAATGAAAGGATACTTCCAGACTCATTTTATGAAGCCAGCACTACTTTGATTCCCAAACCAGACAGAGACACAGAAAAAAAGGAGAATTACGGGCCAATATCCCTGATGAATAGGGGTGCAAAAATTCTCAACAAGATACTAGCAAATCACATTCAAAAGCATATAGAAAGTATTATGCAACACAATCAAGTTGGATTCATTCCTGGCCTGCAGGGCTAGTGCCATATTCACAAATCAATCATTGTGCTACATCACATTAATGAAAGAAAAGATAAGAACCACAGTCCACTGTCAATAGGTGCAGAAAAAAGTATATGAGAAAATACAGCTTCTATACTTAATACAAACCCTCAAGAAAGTTGGGATAGAAGGAATCTACTTTAAACATCATAAAAGCCATTTATGAGAAGCCCACAGTAAATATCGTCCCCAATGGGGAAAAACTGAGAGCATTCCCCGTGAGATCAGGAACAAGACAGACATGTCCACTCTCACCCCGGTTGTTGAACATAGTGTGGGAAGTCTTAGCGTCAGTAATCAGACAGTAAATGAAATTAAAGGTATCATCACTTGCAAAGATGAAGTCAAACTTCCACTTTTTGCAGATGGCATGACACTATACATGGAAACTCCTACAGACTCCATCAAAAGTACTCTAGCGCTGATGCATGAATTTAGCAATGTTGCAGGGTACAAAATCAATGTATAAAAATTGTTTGTGTTTTATACACCAATTATGAAGCAACAGAAAGAGAAATAAAGAAAAGAAACACACTGACAATGCACCAAGAGTCATAAAATACATATGAATAAACCTAACCAAATTTGTAAAAGATCTGTATGCTGAAAACCATAGAAAGCTTGTGAAGGACATTGAAGAAGATACAGAGAAAGCGAAAAACTTTCCATGCTCGTGGATTGGAAGAATAAATATTGGCGACATGTCAATACGACCCAACGCAGTCCTCACATTATATGCAGTCCCAATCACATTGCACCAGCATTCTTCTCCAAGCTGGAACAAGCAATCACAAAATGTGTATGGAAACACAAAAGACCCTGAATAGCCAAAGTAATACTGAAGAAGAAAACCAAAGTGAGAGGCCCCACAATGCCAGACTTTAGCCACTACCGCAAAGCTATAACCATGAAGACACCATGGTATTGGCACAGAAACAAATACATCGACTTAATGGCATAGAACAGAGACCCCAGAATTGGACCCACATACGTATGGCCAACTAATCTTTGACAGAGCAGCAGAGAATATCCAATGGAAAAAAGGACAGCATCCATTTAACAAATGGTGCTGAGAGAAGTGGACAGCAACACGCAGAAGAATGAAACTCGACCACTTTCTTACACCACTCACAAAAATAAACTCACAATGGATGAAGGACGTGAATGTGAGACAGGAAACCATCAAACCCTTGAGGAGAAAGCAGGAAAAATCGTCTTTGACCTCACCGTCAGCAAGTTCTTACTTGACACATCTCCAAAGGCAAGGGAACTAAAAGCAAAAATGAACCATCAGGACCTCATCGAAATAAAAATCTCCTCCACAGGGAAGGAAACAATCAACAAAACTAAAAGGCAACTGACGGAATGGGAAAAGATGTGTGCAAAAGTCATACTGGATAATTGGCTAGTATCCAAAACCTATCAAAAGAACTCACCAACTCCACACCCGGGAAACAAAGAATCCAGGGAAGAAACGGGCAGAAGACTTGAACAGACACTGTTCTAAAAAAGACATCCAGATTGTCAAGAGACACATGAAAAGATGCTCAACAGCACTCCTCGTCGGGGAAATCCAAATCAAAACCGCACTGAGATACCACCTCATGCCAGTCAGAGTGGCTACAGTGAGCAAATTAGAAGACTATAGATGCTGGTGAGGATGTGGAGGAACAGGAACCCTCTTGCACTGTTGGTGGGAATGCAACCTGGTGCAGCCGCTCTGGAAACCAGTGTGGAGGTTCCTCAAATCGTTAAAAATAGATCTACCCGAAGACCCAGCAATAGCACTGCTAGGAATTTACCCAAGGGGTACAGGAGTGCTGAGACATAGGGGCACATGTACTCCAATGTTTATAGCACTACTTTCAACAACAGCCAAACTATGGAAAGAGCCTAGCTGTCCAGCAACTGACAAGTGGATAAAGAAGTTGTGGTTTATGTATATACAATGGAATACTACTTGGCCATGAGAAAGAATGAAACCCGGCCATTTGTGGCAACGTGGATGGAACTGGGGGGTATGATGCTACGTGAAATAAGTCAGGCAGAGAAAGACAGATACCATATGTTTTCATCCATGTGTGGATCCTGAGAAACTTAGCAGAAGACCATGGGCGAGGTGATGGGGGGAAAAAGTTATAGAGAGGGAGGGAGGCAAACCATAAGAGACTCTTCAATACTGATAACAGACTGAGGGTTGACGTGGGGTTGGGGAGAGGGGAAAGTGGGTGACGGGCATTGAGGAGGGCCCCTGTTGGGATGAACACTGGGTGTTGCGTGGAAACCAATTTGAAAATAAATTACATTTAATGAAAAAGGAAATCCAGGGGTTGCTCTTACTGAATATGAGGATAGCTTTCCATTTTCAGCACTTTATGAGCGTGAGGTAGTAGTAGCTTAAGCTGCGTAGATGAAAGTTTTGTTTGTGTGTTTAAGAAAAGGAGTTGAATAAAGACAGAGGCCTGTCACATGTATCACGTTGACCTTGGCAAGTTTCTCTTCTAATTGTTACCGTGACTTATCACTCTTAGTGATTCACATAGTTTGGAGTCAACCTTTCATGCGGAAGTGGATTTCAATTGATCATGGTAGGTGGTCCTTGTAGTATTTTGTGAATGAATTATGTGGTGATGATGGATGGACTATGCTGGTTGCTTTCAAAAGCACTCACACGGACGGTGTAACACATGTTCTACCCTTGGAATCCCATACGGTCTCTTACTACCTTGTGTATGACTTACCTGAAATATCATGAATTGGTAGGTAGTGAATAGGTTTTAGTGGCACTGAATGCCCTACTGGCCACTCACACAGAATTCGTTGACGCTTTGCTCTTAAGCACACAACGACTCGGTCTTCCCTAAGCTGCATGAAAGTGAGCATGGATACTAACTAGGCCAACTGTTTGCTGCTGCTGTGAAGAACAGCTTCGTGAACTGTGAGCTGTAGCAACACACGTATGGAACCCTAAGCAAGGAACAGTATATCGGTGTTCTTTGAAAGGGTAGAGTAGTTATTTCAATTTGGCTTTCAGTGCGTTGCATGACAAGGCATTTAATTAGCTAAAACCCTCATAGAGTCATGTTTGATTGCAAGTTGTGTGTACTCTCCACCGCTAAGTGTCATTTCATGTTAGATGGAATTAATGGAGGCTGAAGCACCCGTCATTCACCTCTAGGACAACCCTCTTGAACTCGTGAAGAATTATGGGCCTTCTCAGGTAAGATTACGTGCAGGTCTTTCTCAAGGGCATAATCTTAAACACAGCCAAACCTAAGGCAGCTTTGGGCAGCCCACCTTGATAAGATATGCAGACATTGTGACCTCACAAAGCGCCTGGTCTCCTAGCAACTGCGGTGTAACTCTCACAGCCTGCCGCCTGATTTGGCTTCATGGTAGGAAATTCATTAGGGTCCTGAGGCGGCCGCGAAACCTGGCAAGTGCGGCGGCCCCTAGCGGCCTCACATCCTGAGCAGCATGAAGAGGCGGAGGCGCTGGCCCAGGGCGGCCGTGGCCCCGGCCGTTGGGGGAGGAGCCTCTAGCGCTGCAGGAGGGGCCGCGCTGGAGCCGCCTGAGGAGAGGGTGGTGTACATGCGGTGGCAACCGTCCAACTGTCGCCGGCCAACAGCACCAAGGCGCTGATCGACGCTTTCAAGCTATTCCTGCCCCGCAGCACGGAGTTCAGGAGCTCCGACGCGGAGCTCTGGAGCTACCTCTGCAGCCTCAAGCACCAGTTCTTCCCCCACATTCTGCGCAGCAAGGACGTCTATGGCTACCTCCCTCCTGACCCTGGCCCCGGACCCCCGGCACCAGCCCCCCGAGGCCCGCCTCCAGACGCGCCCGCCAGCTGCCAGGCAGAGGCGCCACGGAGCCCGGACGGTGGCGGTCGGCCAGAGGAAGGTGCCGCCCCCGCCTCCGCTGTCCCGCGAGGATAGCAGCCCCCGCAAGCCCGCGGCCTCCGGGCCCTACTCCGGGGTCCGCACCCTAGAGGAGAGTGGGAGGGCGGCCACCCCGACGTTGACCACCTTCCCCACCATTCGCGTAGTAGGCGACGTGTGGGTCCAGAGCAGCCTGCCAGAAGCGCTACGCCAGGCGCGCCAAGTCCTGGGAGTGAACCTGGAACCCGTGGTGGGACTCCGCCTCTTCCCAGTGCCTGGGCGGGAGATGCGGGGCACCGCCGCGCGACCTCTCAGCCCCGGGACGGGTTGTGCCTGGAGGGATGAACCAGGGACAGCCGGGACCGCGTCCCCTAGTGCACTTTACGGGAGAAGAAGCACATGACGGTCCCGGCCAGCGCCCCCGGGATGCGCCGCCGCCTTCTGGGACTCCGGGGCAGCTGTGCCCCTCTGCTGCCTCCCAGCACCGGGTATGCGGAGGTAGAAGACCCCTGGACCGCAAGGGAGGTCCCCTTTCTTCCTAACCCCAGATTGAGATGTCTCCAGGACTGTAGGGGCAGATCCATGTTCTCTCTTGTTCCCTCATTGGTCTGAAGTCGTCAGAAGAAGCCATTCCACCGCCACCCCCTCCAAAGGAATTTGGTTCCATGCTCGTGTAATAAAGCTAGAATTCCCTTTCTGTTCACCCACCTCTGGCTCCTCCCGCCTCATTTTCTTTCTTTCTCTCCTTTTTTGACTGCCACTCTTTCTGGACGAAAGATCGAATATGTGTGGAAAGTTGTTGCAATAGTTGGTATTCTCAATACCAATGGCAATAGTGGGTATTCTGAGTCCCACACCTTTCCGAGTTAACTGGATTCCAACGCTTTGACCAAGGATATTTTCGAAGAATTTCTAAGAAATTCAAGCGTATCACTGTTAATAATGTAAGGATTTGTATGGCTTTGAATGTCATGGGCTCGGTGATTACTAACCAAAAGATTTAAAGTTCAACTGTGTACACATTCTTAAGACGTTTCTAAAGATTTTATATGGAAATGTAATGTTGATGTTTACTGAGCTCCTAAAGGAAATGGTAGACACTCGGGAAGTTTTGTTGAGTAAAATTAACTTGGGAAATTCTTTATAAGTGGGTAAAATTGAAAGTGCATTGAGAAACCACACGGTTTCTATTAAAAACCAATGAGTGAATTTCAATAAATAAATAACTAAATGAATGAATGAATGAATAAATTAATAAATAAATAAATAAATAAATAAATAAATAAATAAATAAGTGGTGCTGGTTATGGACATGGATGGAATCCACTCGGAATTGACTTGGCCTTGTACTAATCTCACACACTGATCTGGGAATCTTTCCAGGATAATTTATTTTAAAATGGAAATCACGTAGAATAAATGAGTAGGGGTAAGTGTGGTGACTAAAGCTGCATACATAATAGCCGTTGGAATTCTCTGAAGTATTACTGATCTAGAGCGGTGGTACATTTTGTTTTTGGCACCAAATACCTGGTTGAGGTTATCTTTGGGCAAAATAGATTTTCCTCACTTGTTTTTGTCGTTGTTGTTGGATAACAGGAAATATCCACATTACCATGCATCACTCTTATAAAAATCATGGCAGTTGGTTAACAGTTTTGCTCCAGGACTTTACTTTATTATCTGATGTCCATGCACAGTTATGTTAACAGGTATTGGTCTTTTTGTTTGATAATCAAAGACCAGAGGGATCAAACAGGAGAGCCACACAGAGTACTTTTCACTTTCATGATCGTGTTTATATCCTGTTGCCCAGCATGGAATTCTTGATTATCCAAGTGACCTCAGTTATTGGTGGCAGCAAGACTTAATGGTTTTTAGTCAGTGGTGCCGCAGCCAGATTTTACTGCGATAAAATCGGAAGGGCCAAGGAGTGAGTTTGTACCACTATTCTTTCAAGTTTAAGTGTCCTGCAATAGAACCATCCATCCCAGGCTGAAACATGACCTATTAAATCTTCAAGATTACGGTTTCTCTCTGCTTGGCAGCTTTTTAGGGCAATAATGAGAGTTGTGATTTTTTTTTAATTTTCTTTTAATGTTTATTTATTTTTGAGACAGAGAGAGACAGAGCATGAATGGGGGAGGGTCAGAGAGAGAGGGAGACACAGAATCTGAAGCAGGCTCCAGGCTCCGAGCTGTCAGCACAGAGCGCGACACGGGGCTGGAACCCACGGACCGTGAGATCATGACCTGAGCCGAAGTCGGACGCTTAACCGACTGAGCCACCCAGGCACCCCTAGAATTGTGATTTTGACTCTCGGGCTTGTAGAGTTCAAATGGCATAGCTTCCTAATATACAGTTTCCAGTAAACCCCATATTCTTTTTTTCACTAGTCAGTGATAATGTGTTGTTACAAATACTGCCACATGAGTAAATAAAAGTGAATAATTATTTAAAAGATGGAGAGTGTTAAATTATACTCGTTTCATAGGAAGCTTATAAAAATTTTCGTTACTAGCTTCCATTGCCAATGGTATTTCAAATACATAGGTTTTTCTCCCCCACCCTTCCCAAATTAACTGTTTTAGCTAATTAGCCCCTGAGGAAAAGATACATATTTGTACAACTTCCCTATTGTATATAATTGTATAATAATTAAAAATGAATCCAATGACCATATTAGAATGTAAATTCGACATATAGCTTATCGAGGTAGCTTCCCAGAGGGTTTTGAAATTAGATGTAGCTGGGAGGATAACTTAGCTCAGCACAGCTTTGAAACACAACCATTGACACCATGCAGTTATTTGAACTTAACTGAGAACGTTAGTTTTTCCCTGCTATACCTTGTTATTTTATTGCACTTGAACTTGCATTCATGCTTTCGGTTATCTGGGCTATCTGATTTCGGTTTGGATCTGAATGTCCATCCTAAATTCAATATGTTGTTTAGCTGGTCCCGTAAAAAATATTGCCATTTCTAGTTTAAAAAACAGGATGGTAAAAAAAAAAAAAAAATCTTTGTTTTTGCCTAGTTTTTAGCAAAACCTTGCTGAAGTTTTGTTTTACAACTTATAAAATGTGAAAAAACAACTAATATAGTTGATTCGTATATTAATAGGAAAATGAAAGTATTTTATGTATCCTTTTGGGCAGACCGTGAAAAGGAACTTGACACGGTGGCATTTCTGGTGAGGCATTCATTTACAGTCTTCTAAAAAGAGTCTGAGTTCAGGTTGTACAGATTTTTGAAATAAATCCCATAGTCTTTTTTCATTCTCGTACCTTTATGTCTCATATGGCACAAGTAAGGAGGAAGTTTATGACCTTGCTATGCTTGAGTGCCTATATGTGATGACTGGCACCTCAAATAAGCTTTTGAATTCCTGATGTCATTTTTATCCCCCTTCTACTTGACACCCAGCAACTTAATTTTCCTTACAGAACCAGTGATGTTATAATTGTGGAGAGCAAGCTTCATTGTTGTTTACTGTCACTGTTGTGCTGTGTGTTTTGTCCAAGTTTGAGGACACAATTGTTCCAGTATAATTTAAACCGGTGGCTGACACATATTGATTTGCTGTGTGGAAGCAATACTACTATTGTTCTGAACACTGTTGAATAAAAATGCATGAAACATATTTGGATACAAAAAAAATCTGAGCAATTTTGAACTCATAGTTTTTTGGTGTTCCAAGGATTGCCACGGAGCTCTTAAAATGAGTGTTTTTAGTGCATATATAATTTATATATATAATATTTATATTATTTAGTGGGTATAATATTATATAGTGGATATATATAATATTTGCTTTCTTGGTGTGCTTAAAATATTTTTGGTAGATTGTCATGTCTTACGGGAATTAGAACTCAGTTGTTTGTCATGGAACTGAATTGTGTTCTTGGACAGTTTAATGTGCACTTATGATTAAGATTTACGATTTGCTTGTACTTTTCTTTTTAATGTATTAAGTGTAAATACGTATCAGAGAATATACAATGTCTGGCTCTTCTAATGATTTTGGAAAGATTTTGAAATGGAATCTTATGTTTGCATGTGAATCGCAAAGCAATGTGAGAAATTTTTATTACTTTTGTTAACTTCAACATCCTGGAAGCCTGGAGATATGGTTTTTATGCTCTTTGGGGAGTCAACAGTATGTCAATATCAACTCTGATGATCTAGTGAATCTCTGAGACAATGCTTCATGCCTGAGTCCAAACCATGACCCAGTTTGCCACCATAAAGACTTTAAAACTGCATCAAAGTTCATTTTGAGTCCTGACTCCAACCCCCTTCTAGCAGTGATAGAAAGCCTAACACTCACGTATGTTTATATTATAAAAGAACATAAGTGTGCTGCATAAGAGTAGCAGCAGTAAAGGCTGTCCTAGAGAATAAAGTAAAGCCAGAATTTTCAATACAGCCTAGCGGGTAGACGTAGAGTGCTCGCAAGGGCAGGATTCATAGTATTATGTGCCCTGGATTTGTCTTTGTGTGTGAGTTCCTATCAATAGTTGGAGGCAGCAGCGTCCTAACTGTGGATCACATTGACTGCGGTGGGATGAAAGATTGACCACTGGAAACCATTAGAACTGTACGTAAGTTACAGAAATGCTCTGTGCTTTAGCTTCCTGAAGAATCACATGTGGTTAGTAAAATAAACTATTGGACTACTGAAAGGATTAAAAAAGGATGGTAATGGGTGAACACATAGAAAATGCTTCATAAATGCTATTAATTGGAGGCATGTGGGCTGAAAATAAATATATATGCTGAGAGGTACTTGCGAGTTTCACATCCTGAAAATAGAGTGTGGTCTGAGAAAGCCAAAAGACAAATGATGAGAAGGTAATGTAGGAGTGGGTTTAGTTGACGAAAGAAACAGCAGGGGGTGAGGTTAATAAAGTTGATTCATTAGGTAGTTTTCACTGTTGGAGGTTTTCTAGACTTCCTTAGATATTTGGGGTCTTTTTGTCCTTTGTTCTGAAATATATTTAAAACATACTGTTATATATATTAAACTATCTGAGAATTTGTACAAATAATAAGAGTTACCGATCACGAACTTGCCAAATGTCAACACGAATTTCATTTTGGGGAAGCTCGGTAATGTTTGCTTTCAATCCGTGTGAGTTTACATGTAGAAAACTAAATTTGAAGCAATATGTGTGAGTTTTGTGCTTCCTGTGTTAAAGGAGACAAGTAAGTGCAGTAGTTAGATTTGAAATAGCAGAACGTTGTTACCATAGGGAAAAGAGCACCTCACAGTTGAAGCATGGACACACTCATCTGTAGATTTGGGTCTAATGCCTGTGACTTAGCTCTCATTCCACTGCCACCTGCAGAAGGAATAACAACATATTCTAGGTTGGGGAGCAAGTCAAAGTTACAGTAGCTGAAATTAACAATAAAAGAATTTCCCTAGATGGAATTTATCCGGTGTTAAGAAGATCAAAACGGAGCCTGGCTGCAGATTTTGCAAGAGCAATGACTTCTCGTCAGCACTCCCTTGTCTTGGCAATGTCACCTTACACTGAAATTTATAACATGCGCAACATATCCAGAGCCCAAAAGGAAAGCAGTGCTCAGACAATATGGGACAGTATGGCTCCCAAGGAAATTTGCATAAATATTCTAGGGGACTCAAACTGAACTTCTCTTACTTTGAAAGGTATTCATAGAAATGTTAATGTTGAGATTCTTCCAACAACTGAAATTAGTTATGTAAAATGTGTATAAAGTACATGTATTTATATGTTTATATTTATGTTTTATATAATTTAAATATATTTATGTTTAAAGTACATATTCTTTAAATGTTTAGTAGAGACAGTAGAGAAAAAAGGGTGTGTTTTAGGGGTCTGCACTCAGATTCAAATAAGATTACGGAAGTATAGTATACATTCAAAAGGACATATATTATTTTTTTCATGTTTGTTTATTTTTGAGAGAGAGAAACCGTGTGAGCAGGGGAGGGCCAGATAGGAAGCCACAGGATCGAAGCAGCCTCCAGGCTCTGAGCTGTCAGCACACAACCTGATGTGGGGCTCGAACTCACAAACCGTGAGATCATGACGTGAGCCAAAGTTGGACACTTAACGACTGAGCCACCCAGGCACCCAAAAAGGACATGTATTATTAAAAGTATTCTGAGCACAGCTGGATGAAGTTAATTTCAATATAGTTGTGGAACCTGCACTCAGTAAACAAGGTACCAGTACCCCAAGGGACCACCTGTGCCTCTTTCAGTCAAGCTGTATGTCTCCTTTGGGACAGGAATTATTCTGACTTCTTACAGAATATACAACTTTTGCTTGTTTTGGGACGATAGAGAAATGGAATTATGTGTCCTATACCTAGCTTTTTTCACTCAAACTTATGTTAGTGATATTCATGTTATTCTGTGTATAGATCCTTTATGCTCATTGGTGTATAGAATTTCATTATATGAATAGTTTACAATATTTTGGCAACTCTTGGTGGACATGTAGGTAGGTTCTGGCTTAGGTTAATTATGAATGAAACTTCATGAATATTATAGGGCACGTTTGGTGAACATGTTTGAGAATAGTATTTATTTATCTAGGAGGGAATTTGCTGGGTCACATGTCATCCAACTTATCAGCTTTGGTAAGATTCCTCCAATCTGTTTCCAAAATGGTTATACCAATTTACATGAACTTCTTTCTATAGTAGTGCCTGCATAGTGTCTGTGAGCTCTGAATACTTGATAGCCTTGCCAACACTTGCTAATATGGTCTTTTTCATGTTATCTATTCTGGCAGGTGTACAGATTTTTTTTTTTTTTTGAGAAATTTCAATCCAGGTATTGTATACAAATAGTTAAAAAAAACAACCCACAACATCCAAATTGGAGATCAGGACCTGCAGTAAAGAAAACAAAAGCTTTGTTTCCCCCACGAACACCTCTTCCCCAGAGGCAACACTTTCTTTTGTTTTCTTTTTTCTTTTTTTTAAATCAGGGTTTTTTTTTAAACACGCCATTTTGTATGAACAATTTTAGATTTAGAGAAAATTGCACAAAAAATACAGTTTCCTCACCCTCACTAGTTTCTATAGTACCTTGCACTCATGTGGATACGTTAATTATAAGTGGTGGATGAGCCATCATTGATTGACCCATTATCATTAGACACATTATCATTACTAACAGTTAGGGTTTATTTTGTGTTATATAGATTCATAAGTTTTGAGAAATGTAAAATGGTATGTACCTACTATTGCAGCATCATACAGAATAGTTCCACCACCCTAAAGTGCCCTGTGCTCTAGGCACCTATTACCACTTCCTCTCTCCCCCTAAACCCTAATAGCCACTGGTCTTTTTCCTGTCTCCGAAGGTGTTTTGTTGTTGCTGCTGTTGTTGCTGTTGTTGTTGTTGTTGTTGTCTTTTTGTTTGGTTTTGTTTTTCCAGAATGTTATCATAGTTGGAAACGTAAAGCGTATGGCTTTTTCGGATTGGATCCCTTCACTTAGTAATCCACATTTAAGTTTCCTCCATGGCTTTTAAGTAGCTCCCTTTCTCCCTCTTTCCTTCCCTCCTCTTCTGTCTCTCTGCCTTCCTTTCATTAAGGGAGTTTATTTCTTAAAACAGCGTTTGGTTTCCAGAAGAAGACTGGAAAGTGCAGAGTTCCCCTGTTCTCCCTCCTACCCCCCAAAACATAGTGTTCCCTATTGTAAACTTCTTGTGTCAGTGTAGTGCATTTGTTACAACGGATGAGCCAAAATGGAAACTATTATTAACGAAAGTCCCAAGTTTGCCTTAACATTCACTGTGGTGTGCAGTTCTGTGAGTTTTGACAAATGCACAATGCCATGATTCAAAGCATGTCATTGTCTTCCAAGATGTTTCACTGCCATAAATATTCCCTGTGCTTCATCTATTATTCATCTCTCCCTTCCCCCCTGAGTTCCTGGCAACCACAGGTCTCTTTACTGCCTCCATTATTTGAGACCACACTTTTAACTGTTCCAGGTTTATATTCTTTTCTTAGGTATCTTCATGAATGTAAGTAATATAGCATACTGCTGCTTATTGATTTGTCAGTTTTAAGCACCGTCTACTGACTTCCTATGTGAAGATGACGTATAGGTCGCTTAAGCCACCTGTCTTCTCTCTCCTCACCTTCCGATATATTCCTGAACTTCTATCTTTATCCTGTTTCAGTCAGGTCCAGCCAGCCGGTGAGTCACTATCGGTATTTTAAAGAGTTACACACGTGATGGGAAATCCCAGAAGCCAAACAAAGGATGGCGAAGCAATCAGGAATTAGTATCGTCAGAAAGCTGTTTCCACCCCCAGGGCTAGAGAAACTCAGAACCATACCTAGCAGGAACTGAGAACATCAGAGAAGAGGCTCTTGGAAAGAAGCTAGAATTTGGAGGAGATAAAATCACTGGTAGCAAGTGGAGTGGGAGAGAGAAAAACCTCTGGGCTAATACCTTCCTCCCTTTCTCCCATCAAACACCCATTGGTCAAATCCCTCTGGAAGCCATTTGGCAAGGAACCAGGAAACACAGTCTGTAGGAGAAGTGCAGGAACTGGATCTGAGGGCAAAAAGACATAATGGATGAAGTTACATATATGGACCAGTTAGGGTTCTCCAGACACTTAGTATCAATAGGAATTGGTTCACAGGATGACGGAGGCTGAGAAGGGCAGAGCCAGGAGATCCAGTAGTTTAGTTCCAGGCAGACTCCAAAAGCCTAAGAATCAGGAGAGCTGATGATGTATGTTCCATTCCAAGTCTGAGTCTGAAGTCAGGAGACCACTATCGCAGCTTGAAGACACTCAGATACACAACAGTGGATTCTCTCTTACTCTGCCTTTTGTTCCATTCAGGTCTTCAATCGATTAGTTGAGGCCACCCAGTGTTTGGCAAGGCAATATGTTTTGCTTAGTCCACTGATATACAGATGTTCATTGTACTAAGAAATGTCCTCACAGACTCACTAGAAATAATGTGTAACCATATATCTGGGTACCCTGTGGCTCAGCCCAGTTAAAACATGAAATTAACCATCACAAGATATAATTTTATGCATGTATGTATGTATGTATGTATGTATGTATGTATGTATGTATGTATGCATGTGTGAATGAATATATGTTATGAGAGAGAGAGAGAGAGAGAGAGAGAGAGCGCAAGCATATGTTCAAGCAGGATAGGGGCAGAGAGAGAGAATTCGGAGAATTCTGTCAGTGCAGAACCTAATGCTCATCTTAGTCTTATGAACAGTGAGACCATAATCTGAGCCAAAATCAAGAGTTGGATTCTGAACTCACTGAGCCACTCAGGTACCCCACAAGATGCAATTTTAAAATAGAGACCTATTTCCCTTACCTGTACTATCATTTTTCATTCCTTACATTGTAAGATAAATGTCTTCCTCACACTTGCTGCACTTTTTCTCGGTCTCCCATCAGCTTTGGACTTCTGCTTGTCATTGTTGTTAACACTGGTATTATGCTCTGCAATCAAGTCTCTTTAGATTGTTCAAGGTTGATTCTAAAACTTGAAAATTAATAAGTGGTTTAAATTATTGGGATTATTAAATAATATGCAAACATTAGAATTACTACCCTTTTCCTGGAGTCCTCGGACCTGCTGAATGAGGACATCTCTGGGATCAAGTTGAAATGGGTCCTTTTTCTTTGAATTCCATCAGTGCTTTAAACCATGCCATGTTTCACTTGGCTCATTCAGACTAAGACCATCTTATGGATATTTTCTGGTTCTCCTTAGTTTTCTAATTGCACTTCTTTGTTTTATTGCACCCTTTCAGTGTTTTCAAATCATGCCACTTATGACATCTTCCTGTCAACCTCAGAGGTCTCTTACTAGACCCTTCTTTTTTCCTGCCTCATTTAGGTGGTGACTCAGTAGGTCTGCTTCATAGCTTCCTTCCTGTGATTTTCCTCTGTTATGGTCCCAGTTTCTTTCCATGCTTTCATGGTAATATGGCTATCTGGGAAGTTAGGGAGCATTTAAAAGCCTGGACTCTTGAGCCCGATGGCCTGGGGTTAGACTTTACTTGTTCCACTTACCAACTGTGTAACTTGGATGTTGGATGAGTTCTTTGGCTTCTTTATAACCCTATTTCCTCCTCTAGAAGATAATAATCGTAACTGTATATACTTTATAAGTTTGTTGTGTGATTAATATGTAATAACATGTGAAAATAACCCATAACAGTGTCTGGCACAAAAATAAACACTGTTAATGTTGGCTATTATTAAGTATAAGTTTTCTTTATTTTTTTCTCCCCTAGTTTTGCTGGAGTACGCCTTCAGATAACTTCCTAATGAAGAATGAATAGAATCAAATGTTCTGAGTCTTTGCACGTCTGAAGATACCTTGAGTCCACTCTCAAATTCAATTGATAATTTTGATAGGTGTAGAATTCTTGCTTCTTTTTTTATTTTCTTTATTTTTAATTTTTAAAGTTTCCCTCCACATTAGTTAGCATGTAGTGCAACAATGATTTCAGGAGTAGATTCCTCAGTGCCCCTAACCCATTTAGCCCATCCCCCCTCCCACAACCCCTCCAGTGACCCTCAGTTTGTTCTCCATATTTATGAGTCTCTTCCGTTTTGCCCCCTTCCCTGATTTTATATTATTTTTGTTTCTCTTCCCTTATGTTCATCTCTTCCACTCATAGAATTCTAGAGTCTAATGGCCAGTTGCCCCTTCCATCGATTATCCCCTAATCACAACACCACTGGAACTACAATATCTGCTCTTTAGAGTGTTTTTGACTCACCATCACTTTCACCTTCTTGTATTTTTCAAAATCATTCAGTACATCTGGCGTATGCTTAAGGAAAAGGGAATGGAGGTCCACCTTTTGAAGGGCATAAAAGAGAATTTATGAACATAGTTTAGACTGCCACAGCCTGTCTGCTGGCCTCCTATTATTCACTTTCATCCTGCATGAAAAATATCCTCACCCTACCCCAAGAATCCTCCCTCTTAAAGACCCAACCCTTGTAACATCAGCTCAAAGTCCAAGATATTTTTATCTAAATTACGTCCAGGTGTGAATGAGTCTCCTTGGGTGCACTGGTCCTCGACTACACTTCCAATCTGAAGACTTATCAATGAAGACCTATGAATTAAGCATACAACCAAAACGGGCACACAGAAAACACACACACACACACACACACACACACACACACACACAAAGAAAAAACAAACAAACAAACCAATAAAACACAACCATTTCTGTTCCAAAAGAAAGGAAGGAGGTTATCATGAGATCATGAGTCACTGGTCCATAGCAATTCTGAAGTTCAGCTGGCACAGATAGGCAGTCCTTTCATTGGGGCTTAAGGCCTGCGAATGATTGTCCCTGGCTCTAGCTCCTCCGGGGTTCTGGCTTTCAACCTCCAAGTCATTCTTTCCTTTTATGAAAGGTAGCCTGTGTCTACAGCTTTATGGTTGTCTCGGCCTACTTACTGGTTGTAGGAGTTTGTAGGTCCAAAGCCTTCTTTCATTTTACTGTCTGGGATTAAGTAAACCCTTCTCTACCATGGACTTTTTCAAACCTTTATAAGGAAAAACACTCCTAAACTTCAAGTTGTATTGTAACAGAGAGAACCCTGTGCCCCACAGTTTAGTCTGCGAGGGTATGCTTATGAGAGAGAACAGCGGTATTCTCCAAGACTCTTCTTCGTTTAGGACACTTTTCTAGCATCTTTTCCCCAACGTCATCTGCTGAGTGAGGTTGGTAATAATTTCACCTTCAATAAGAGTGACATTATTGATGTTATCTGTGCTAACAAAACATGAAATTGTATTTGAATGGCATTGAGGAAGGGCAAGTAGTATCGTTTAGGGACGTGTTCAGCTGTCACAGAAAGGCTGCCACCAGTGGCATGAACAAAGAGAGTTTTACTCACAAAGAGGCTGTACGCTGTGCCCCATTAAGGCAGCAATGTCATCTGCAGCAGGCTGCATGGAATGGCAGAGCTGCCAATTTCTTTATGACCCACTACAAAATTTTGGGAAAAAAGGTAGCAGCCGTTAATATAATATTACCAATATTTTTACCACTTACCATCTTCAAGATGCATCACATGTGTGAGCATTTCAAGCTCACAGCACATCTGTGCGGGAGAATTGTTGATGTCTTTTGGAGGTCATTCGTTTTCTTCTTAAGTCAAAACTTAGCTGTCATATTTCTAAGGCATGTGGCTTCGCCAAATCCCCTCCTAGGTTTCCTTTGCTTATCAATGCATCAAGCAAACTCATAGGAATTCTAGAAGTTAATACTTGTGAGTCATGGAGAAACCAGTTCTGCCTTATCAAATCACATTAAATACTCATGCCATTCAGTATACTCTCAGATGAACCTTTGGAAGATGCTCGCTCGTGTATTAGCGTTGTATTTCTGTTGGCAAGAACCTTGCCTCCTAGGAGGCACTGTAACTTTCATATCTATTAGTAATTGCCAATGTAGTAAATACCAAGAGTTTTGTTTGTCTTCTTGTTGACACGTTACAATGTATACTAAGTTACCCCGTTTCCTTGTTTAATTTGTTCGCATCATATACCCACTGCAATATCATCACGGAACAATGGTGGTCCAAATGTAGCATCATCAGTTCTGGAAACTTCAGATATGGCCACGGTAACAGTTATGGCCACGGTAACAGTTAGGGTGGACTCCATCCAGTTCTTGGCCACTTGGGCTTGTCTGATTATCTCCGTTTATCTACCTCCCACCCCACACGCCCAGGCCAGCAGCACTGAGAGTCTGGTTAGTCAGTGAATCTCCAGCAGATACAGATGCAGACCATTTCTCTGGATAATCTTTATGGTTGACTGTGGCCTGGGTAGCAGCACTGGTTCAGACAGAAACACCTGATTTGGGTGCCATCAAGAAGGGTCTGTGCCCTCCCTGAGAAATGGGACAGTATGCATTTCAAACACTTCAAGTCTCCACTGCTCCCTGCAGACTTCTGTGTTTTGTTGCTTTCATCCACCTACCAAAGCAACCCCAACTTTATGCTAAAGAGAGTGGGCCTCGTGTGTCCTTTGCAGATTGCAATGCTGTTACTAGTTTGGGTTATCTTAACAAACACTGGCAAATTATCTAAAAATGTAGAATTCGGTGTGAATTCGGAATCCGTACCTGTAGTAAGCCCTCCATGATTCCGTTGATTAGGGAGAGGTATCAGACCATAGTGTAAGAAACCCTGCCTTCGAATGCTACAGCTCTATGGACTTTCAAAGCACTATTTCTAACCTAGATATCAAAAGTCGTTAAGTCTTTGTGAGTATACATTCAGAGCTTTTTTAAGATCTGGATCTTAGTCTCCAATTTTTCATTACCTTCCTAACCCATTTATTCCCAGAGTTCTCTTTATTTTTGAATCGTTCTTTGGGCATTTGACCAAACCTGTCAAATAAAAAAAAAAAATTCCTCAAATTGAATATATGAACATTTAAGAGCAGTCACGTGTTTAGTGCCCAAATATTTTATTATTTCCCTTAGGAGTTTATTCTGTCTGTGGATGGTGAATAAACAAATGTCTTTTTTTTTCTTTTTTCCCCACATAAGTAAGTAGATGTGCAAGGCAGGATGCTAGCTACCTGTCAAGGGTAATAGGACGTTCAGGAGTGTATATAAGATTTCTGTCATCAAAAAAAAAAAAAAGATTATTTGATGACCTAAGATAAGCTAAGCTTTAAAAATGCAAGGAAAATAGCCATTAAGTCAGATAAAAGTTAGGCAATTAAGTACTTTTCCCTAGGGCAGCAAGGAGTTTTGAGAAATACCATAATCTGTAGAGTTTGTACTAAAAAGCTCTACTGACATGATGATAAAGCTCATCTTCAAAGCTTGCTTTGTGTACTGATATTATTCCTTTTTTCTTGAAATCTAAAGAAGCTTTTCCCTTGGCTCTTAACATGAAATGAAAAGACATTTTCCCCCTATATGTTCTTCTGCCGTTTTTAGGCTGAGCTTTTACAAAAGGCTTTTATGTATTCATTGCTTTTAATCTTCATCCTTTGTCCAGAACAAGCCTTGAGATTGGGAATGATGTGGACTATTTCTAACCCAAACTCAGAGGACTTAACTTCTCATAAAACCCATCAGGGAGGAGGCATTGAACTCATATCATGGAGTTCCTTGTGCAGCCCATGGGCAGGATTCCACTGAAAGTAATCGATAGCATCATGGAGACCCTGTCTCTGAAGGAACTAACAACAAATAAGGATTTGACCTTATAGGCTGATTTTCCTAGAATTCTAGGAATCAAGAGGGCCAGATGTGGGATGGTGGGAGAGGGACACTGGAGAAGTGCTGAATACCCAAGTTCACTTGAAGGCAACTGAGCAGAGGAAGGTTCTGTCCTGGAGGAGCTTGGATCAGGAGGGATCAGCTCCCAATTGTTATGGACTTAGTGAAAAAACACTCATGAGAGCCTACATGAAGGATGCCTCCAGAACTCTAAGAGGATTTGTTCCTTTCTTATGTCTTTTTTTTATGGAAAGTGTCTTGGGGGTGCTTACTTCACCTTTGTGTGTCCACAGTTCTTCTTCCCACTAGTTGTGTTGTCATGAACCTCCTTACGTAGCCCTTGCTGCCCTCCTAGACCATGTGTTCCTCATGGGCAGGGCTCACCTTAGCCATCCATGTGTCGTTACTACAGTGCCAGCCATGTGCAAAGGACCCCGTACATACTGAATGAATGCAATGTGTTTATGGGGTTTCAGGCCCCAATTTTTACAGAAGAACTAGCTGTCTCACTTCAATTTTATGTGTAACAGCAGCAGTCTATAGTGGGATTCTCTCTCACATTCGCTCTTTTTACAAACACCTGCATAATCAACTTTTTTTTTTTTAATTTTTTTTTCAACGTTTTTTATTTATTTTTGGGACAGAGAGAGACAGAGCATGAACGGGGGAGGGGCAGAGAGAGAGAGAGGGAGACACAGAATCGGAAACAGGCTCCAGGCTCCGAGCCATCAGCCCAGAGCCTGACGCGGGGCTCGAACTCACGGACCGCGAGATCGTGACCTGGCTGAAGTCGGACGCTTAACCGACTGCGCCACCCAGGCGCCCCAACTTTTGATGAACTCTTACCCTTTTGTGATCAGATAAATTGAGTGGACCTTTGTCATCTCTTAAGATCTTATTTGCAGCCCAATACCACTTCAATTCTCTATCCTACAGTAAATTCTTGCTTAGCAAGAAGCAGTATAGTTCAGTGACTAAGAGGGTGGCCCCTGGAGCCAGGCTGCCTGGGATCTAAACTCCTATTTTGCTCTATTTCTAACAGCAGACCTTTGGACAACTTACTTTTTCTCTTTGTTACTCAGTTTTCTCAGCTGTACAATCAGGCACAACCTAGTACCTTCACCACAGAGCTCTGAAATGAATTCAGTGAGGTAACAAAGGTAAAACACTTAGAATAATGCATGGAACCCCCTTAACTGCGAGTCAGTAAACACTCGCCTTTATTAGTGATGTAACTACGTTTTTGACAGTCGCTGCTTGCTTACTGAAAACCTTCACGTTGGCTGTGTTGAATGTACAGAACAGGTGAACTATGGAAGGCACCATGTCAGAGTCAGGCTTACTTGGTAGAATGACGTCCAATTCCCTGATGCTGGTGATTGCAAGAGGATACTCAAGGGCACAGAGAGGCACAGAGAGGCACAAGGCCCTCGGGACAAACCCATACCAAGATGATCAGAAAGCCATAGGAAAACAGAGGGAACAAACTAATTTTACTTTAGTTCCCACCATACACCAGTACAGTTCTCTGCAATTCACACATGTTTCCCTCTCAAGCAAATATAACAGGCCTAGGTTTTGAACCAGCACCAGTCACATCCCACTGCCTCTGCCAAACTTTAGAAACATCTTTGGAAGAAGTGAAATACGTTAATCACAATCATGCGCTGAATAACATAGGACTGGGTACTATAGGCCCATGCAATCCCAAGGCGGGAAAAATATTAATTTACAAAGGCTATTTTGCTTACTGTTATATTTCTCAGAGCACACAGCGTAAGTGTTCGCTCTTTGCGAAATGAGTGAGTTTATGAGGGAATGGACAGAAGTGTGAATACCTATGCTCATACGATTACACTGTGTAGTTTGGTTGAGGATCTCGGGACACTCTGCCTTACATCTTAACTCAGCAGAGTAACGGGAACGTTAGAGCTGTCATAGCAGGTGAAAGAGAAGGTTACTTACCATACCACTTGTCCCAACTTACGTAGGCCAGTTTAAAAAGCAGTACACAAACATAAGACAGTGAAAGAGAGCCAGGAAAGCTCAGACAGAGGGAGAGAGAATCCCAATCAGGTTCTACACTGTCTGCACAAAGCCTGATGCAGAACTGGAGCTCGCAAACCATGACATCATGACCTGAGTAAAGCAATACAGTCACATGCCTAACTGACTGAGCCATCCAGGTGCTCTCACCCTTCTTAAGATTGAAATTCCCAGGTTTTTATATAGATAAATGACAGATCGTCCAAACAACAACAAAACATATTAGAAGGATGGTTCAAAACCAAGGATTGCAAGATTGCAGTAAGGACATAATATGTGGAAGTAATCGGGGTGGGTGGGAGGAAGAAAGGGCCAGGGGGCAGATGGAGGGTCTGTAAATGGAAGCCGACATTCTAGCAAAGGTGGAGCCTTATTAGTTCCACTCCTTTACTCCAGAACTTGTTGTCCCCAGCATGTGGTGTCCACTTACCATATGATTCAGAGCTGGAGGATGGATAAGCTGCCCATTGCAAACAGGGGAAAACATTTCACCCACAGAATTCACTAATTGGCCTGTTCTATAATGTTTACCCTCTTACTGGCAATGCTAAAAGCACCTACTTTCTCTATACCACCATAGAACAGGTGGATTTTCCCTTGTCAGCCTTTGCTCGCTTGCTTGTCAGTTTATTGGTCCACCTGTGGCTTTATTCACCACTCACCGAAAACTGACTGAGGGACTCTGTGTGCCAGACTCTGTTCTCGAGGTATACCCCTGCCTCTATGGTGGTTGTGGGTAATTCTTGACTTCTGGGCTTCCAGCTACTACATCAGGTGGGGCTCTCCATCACCTTCTGTTGCTTTTTCATTGTCATTGGGCAGGTGTCTGCCTGCTTCTTCTCTCTAATTATGTACACAGTAGAAATCAGTGCTTTGGGAATATGGATGACTGCAGTGAACAGACTCCTGGACGTGTCTTTTCCCTTGCGGAATTTGCGTATTTGTGCATATTTGTGTCTCCAAATCTAGTTTATCCTAGAGGTAGACATTTTTATTTTTTTATTTTTTATTTTATTTTTTTTAACGTTTATTTATTTTTGAGACAGAATGAGACAGAGCCTGAATGGGGGAGGGTCAGAGAGAGGGAGACACAGAAATGAAACAGGCTCCGGGCTCTGAGCTGTCAGCACAGGGGCCCGACGCGGGGCTCGAACTCACGGACTGCGAGATCGTGACCTGAGCCGAAGTCGGCGCTCAACCGACTGAGCCACCTAGGCGCCCCATGGTAGACATTTTTAAACAAAGCAAACACAGTCCAGAAGGGGCTCAAGAAACAAAATCGTTGGATGTGTCCCCGAGCCTGGTAGCAATGCAGGTGGGCTAGAGGCCTACAGATGTGGAGCTAGACTGTTGTTGGATGACAGCTTCACTGTGCATCTTCAGCTAGGAAGTGGTACAGCTGGAATGAGAATTCTCCTAGTGTGATTCTTGGCCTGGCGTTTTCCTACTGACTCACTGGCCTGGGAGGGCTGAGACCTTTTGGAACTTCGTTGTGTTTTGCTGCAGAATCAAACACTAGCTAGGTTTCTCAAGTAGTTATAGAATGGGCTTTGACAGCAAGGGGGGGGGGTGGTCAGGGAGACCTGGCAGGAGGGAGGAAACTGCACAGGCAGGAGAGTGGGACTGACAGAGGCTGTTTTCTTCCATTTTGTTCTGGGCAGACCTTAGTGAGGATGTCTAGTCCTGAGAACTGGTGAAGTTTATGTACTGGCCATGGAGTTGGGCGGGCACCTTAGAGAGATTCCTGACAGTCTGGGGAAAGTGTGTGTGTGTGTGTGTGTGTGTCAAAGAGAGAGAGAGTGAGAGAGAAAGAGAGAGACAGAGACAGAGACAGAGACAGAGACAGAGATGGAGAGAGAGAAGTCCCAGTAAGGGAATGTGATATTTATTCGGATTGCATGTTCAATTCATTTTCAAAGCTTCAAATCAAAGGGAATTTTCCTTAACACTAAAAGTATGCACTGAGGTTAATTCTAATAACATTAATAAGAAAATAAGGTCTAGAGTTCGATGTCAATCAATTTATAAACAAATCCTTCTGGGGCAGAGGGGTCAACATGTTGGAGAAGTAGGGGGATCTGTACATCCCATGTCTCTCAAACAAAGTGCTGAAGCCAAAGTATTTTGAACCCCAAAAGTCTGCGAGGAAAACAGACTGAATACCCCCTGAAGGTAATGAGACAACTTGAGAAATGACAGGTGGCTGATTGTGAACAGGGCTACATAAATTGGGCCAAGTAGGAATGGAGGGAAGAGATCCCCTTCTGCGGAGAGACAAAAGTAAGAGAAAGAGTGGCTCCGGAAGTCTAGGGCTGTATGTGGATAAGAGGAGAACCTTGGACTGGGAGTGAGACGGATCTTATCTCTAACTGTGGGGCTTTCTTGGGTCTGGGGCTAGACTCCCTGTTTGCGCACCTGGGGAGGAGAGGAGCCAGCATTGGTTTCAGGGGTAGATCAGGGGCAGAGTCCACAGAAGGAGACAGTAGCCCCTCCCTGGTGGGCTGTGCAATAGAACAAAGCCTGCCTGCATCCACCACCCCCCGGATCAGTGGCTGGGTCTAGGGCGCAGTCTGCAGCAGGAGAAAGTGGGCCCCTCCCTGGGGGCGTCGCTGTGGGACAGAACAATGCCTGCCTGCATCCACCATGCCCAAGCTCAGCAGTGAGGTCAGCAGCGCAGTCCAAGGCAGGAAAAGGCGGGGCTTCCTGAAGCACAGCAGCACAAAGATAGCCAGGAAGACTTTTGGAGCAGCACAGAGAGGCACTTCCCCAGTGCCAGAGCACACGGAACGGGTCTGGGAATCCTAGACAAACGCTATGCTAAAGGAGTCAGCGGAGGAAGAAGGACCACCCTGCGTGTGCCCTGCGCACAATGAGGACAACTGGAACGGAGTACACCAGGTCATGGAGAAGAGGCTGGGCATCACCACATTGTGATTGTGACCCAAGATGAGATCAAGAGTTGGACACCCCAACCGACTGACCCACACTTTCTTACATTTATTTTATTTGTAGTGTCCAGAGTTTTAGTTATACTTAGTGGGAGGAACAGGGAAATAATATGTTTACTCCACTTTCCCAGACCCAGAAGAGAAACCTCCTTCATCTTCATTTTTAAAGGAGAGTTTTGTTGGACACGGAATTCATAGTTGTTGGCTTTTTCGGCACTTGAGATCTATCACTACACCATCTTCGGGCTTCCATTGTTTCTGATGAGAATTCAGCCATTAGTCACATTTTTCTTGACCTATATGTGATAAGGAGCTTCCTCTTTCTACTTTCAAAATAATATCTTTACTTTCCAATAGTGTAACTATGATTTGTCTAGGTGTGTTCTTCTTTGTGTTCATCCAAATTGAAGTTATTTCAAATTTTTGGATCTTTCAGATAATTTTCATCAAATCTGGTATTTAAACAATTTCTTCAGTAATATTTTGTCCCATTTTCTCCCTCCTCTCCATCTGGGACTCCTATTATACACGTGTTACATAATTATGTTGGAGCACCTGATATTGTCACACAGTGCTCTACTGATTTGTGTCCAATTTTTATCCCCTGTCTATTCTTTGGCTTGGGACATTTCTCTTGATTTACCTTCAGGTTCACTGATTCCTTCTTCTATTTCTAACCTACTGAGTTAATCTAGTGAAATTTTATTTGAGTTATTGTATTTTTCAATTCCATAAATTTCACTTTTTAAAAAATCACTTCCATTTGTCTATTGTGATTCTCGGTGGACTCACATCATGTTTCCTACTGTATCTTTGAATACATGTTCCTTTAGTTCTTTAAATATAGTAGCTGCTTGAAGTCTTTGTTAAATCCAAAGGTGGGCCTAGTCAGTTTCTATTTAATCTTTTTCTTAGTATGGGTTAAACTTTGTTAATGTGCATGTTTATTATTTTTTAGGTGAAAAGTAAACACTTGTTTCGATTATCTGCTCATTTGTGTGCATGCACACACACACACGCAGGCACACACACACATACACACACACACACACACACACACACACACACACACACACTGGTTGCTATCATGACTGGCAAGAGATAACATTCTATTCTTACTAATTAACATTTCCATAACAAAATCCTAGAAACAATAACACACTCATACATGCTAATACAAGCATAGACTCCCTTTATAAGAGGGGCCACTAAAGAAAAATTAAAGTTGCTTGAGGAGGAAAGAAGGGATTTGAGATACAGGATGAACACGTGTACCTTTTGAAATTCACATCCACAAACTACCTATTCATTTAAAAAACAAAAACAAAAACAAAAACCAATCTGTTTCACTGATACTCAGCAATAGCACTGTGCATTAAAACCTAAAAGCACCTTTTATTTTGCATTTACTACCGTCTCATCATAATCGATTCTTAACTACGAAATAGCAAAATGCATTTTTAAAGCAGGAAACAAGAGTTAGCCTCCAAAACATGGCTAAACCACCACATCATACACTTTCCTTTTTACAACCATCATCCTTTTATGAACCAAATAAGTGAGGTACCACTCCAATGGTATTCAGATGCTAGCTGACTATTAGCCTTTCAACTACTGACAGTGGGGACAGGTTTGGAAATACTATTCAGTTCAAAAGCAGCAAGCAGGTCTCTTTTAACATTAAAGGGACTCAGAGCTGAGCAGAAAAGGTGGGAGCAGTGAATTTACTCCTGGATGGCAAAACCTAAGTTGGCTGAGATCAGTAAATGCTTTTGAGATCAGCTTGTTCAGAAGCTCCCCATCTGAGACCCTTGGAACTGAGAAAACAGAAATGGGATCTCCTGCATTTATTCAACATTTCAAGGAGACTTTTTAAAGACCTCATAAGAGTATCAGTGAAAAAGCTGCTCTGGATAACCAAAAGAGGTATTTTTTAGGCCCTACATCTTTCTGGTCATACCAGCATTACCAACATTATTTCTCATCATCAGCCCCCAGGACAATAAGTTTCTCATGTCACCGCATTGATACTACATTCTTTCTACCTTATAAGCCAGTCCCCACTGTCCATTAAACTTCTCTTTATCTTGCAAGATCCACCTCAAGTATTATCTTTTTTTCAAAAAGAACACATTTTTATTTGTTTTGAGAGAGAGAGAGAGAGAGAGAGAGAGAGAGAGAGAGAGAGAGAGAGAGAGAATGCGAGCACAAGCACGGGAGCAGCAGAGAGAGAATCCCAAGCAGGCTTAACCAACTGAGCCACCCAGGAGTACCATGTCTTGATGAAATATTATCTCTTAATGAAAGCATGAGCTCTGCAGCCAGACTCCCTGCCCTGGTCCAAGTTACAGCGCTAACACCGATTGTAAGACTAGTCTAGGTCTCATCAGGTATCCCGTCTGCATCCCAGCTTCTTCCCCAGCAAAATGGAGATGATGATAGTACCTACTTCATTGGACTGATGTGGAGATTAAATAAGATAATGCATATAAAGCACTCAGCAAGTAATAAACAATAAACGTGCAGTTGTTGTTACTATCATATAGTATGAGTTCTGTAACTAATCAGGTTTCCCAAAGGTGCCCATAAACTTAATAATACAGGTGGCGTGTACTTTCTAATATTCCAAAACCAAAGATATCACTTGACTCAGTTTTTCTAAGGCCAAACACCCAAAGGGAGTCCAAGATCTAATGTAAAACCCGACATGATAATAACCCTGTAGAAGGAAGACAGGCTATCCTACTTTATGATGAAAATCACCAAGGTAGTCACTGTGTGCAGATGTTATCACCACAGCATCAGAATTAGCAGAACATTTTCAATGATAAAACCAGCACAAAAAAATTCTTGGAGCCCTGAAAAAAGTGGAGTGAACTTCACCTCAAGCAGATTTTAAAAGCTCTTAAAAATGTGATTTGCCTCGGGGCGCCTGGGTGGCGCAGTCGGTTAAGCGCCCGACTTCAGCCAGGTCACGATCTCGCGGTCCGTGAGTTCGAGCCCCGCGTCAGGCTCTGGGCTGATGGCTCGGAGCCTGGAGCCTGTTTCCGATTCTGTGTCTCCCTCTCTCTCTCTGCCCCTCCCCCGTTCATGCTCTGTCTCTCTCTGTCCCAAAAATAAATAAAAAACATTGAAAAAAAATTAAAAAAAATGTGATTTGCCTCTGTACTTCTTAGTCTCTCCTACCTGGACCAGATGATACTACCAACATCTGAGGAGAACACTGACATTCATTATTTTGAATTTGACAATGCCAACTAGCCTTTATTTAATATCATTCCTGATAACACCCAGTAATCCTGTAAATATCTTAAAGTGCTCCCAATACAGTTTTTTTCATCCGCCATTCAAGTACTGCTTCAAATCAACCAATGATAATAATGACAGCTTGGAATAAGCAATGGACATCCAGGGAAGGACTGAATCGGGAAAGATCATACATAGCTGCTCCTCACTGAGTCTCCTCCATTTCATCACACTCTCTTCGTGTGCTCAAGCTAGAATCCTCAGGAGTAATTCTGGATCCGACCCCCACCCCCACGCCCGCCCTAATCCCTATTTCCAGCTGATCTGATTAGCTCTACCTCCAAAGCTGATCTCTAATTGTGGCAGCTATCATCTCCATGGTAACCACGCTGGTCCAAACCACCATTTCTCACAGGGACTACTATAATATCTGCTAAAGGGTCGTGCAGCTTCCTAAATGGTACCTAGTCACAGCATGACGATATTGGTAGAATAGACAAAGACTATGCCACGGCGGGGCGGGGGGGAACTGGATCAAAAAAAAAAGTACTTACTTTATGATCTCACTCATCAAAAACTCTAAAAAATGGAAAGTAATATATTGTGACTAATGCAGATCAGTAATGGGTGGCAGAGAGGGGCAAGAGGAAAGCATGACCAAGAGACACAAGAAAACTTTTCGGTGATGGATATGGTCACTATCTAGACTGTGGTGGTATCATGGATATGTGTGTGTATATACTTTTTGATCTGTGTGTATACTTATCCGCACTGATGTATAAACTTATCAAATAGCACACTTTAGCTTCCTGCAAGTTATGTCAACTATACTACAATAAAACTTTTTAAAAATAAAAACAAACAGGATGATATTTTTAATAAAATACAACGTGTGGGATTTGCTTCAAATAAACCAGGGGAAGAGGGGAACAAGGACAAAACGGGTAGAAAGACAGATGAAACAAGATTAGACATGAGTTTTTGATAATTTTTAAAACTAGGTCCTAAGCACATGGGGGTATAATATACTATTTTCTTGACTTTTACACATTTGACATTTTCTATAATAAAAACAATTTTTCAGTTAAAGGGGAGTAAATCATAAACCAGGATAAACTAAAAGAAGAAAAATACTATGCTGGCTCCAAAGCCCAGACTGCTAGTAGCCAAAGACTTCCTTAGAAGTTGAAGAGCAGGGGAATGTGGAGTTTAAAGGGACACATTTTATTCTCTACTCTATCACCTGAGAAACGTGCATGTTCCTTTGAGAGCTAAGCCATCCTTTCCCTGGTTGGCACAAAGCTGGGCTCCCTGGCACACTTGACTTCTCCTGGAGCCTTCCAGCTGTCAGACCACATAGGCTTCCACAGATATGCTTCCAACAGCCTGAAGTTTAGGATAAAAGAAAGACCATCTTGTCGCCCATTTGAAGTATTTCATGCATGCTGAAGCAGCACCTGGTTAGATAGCCAAGTACTACAGCCACAGGCAACTCAGAAACGCACAAACAGAAGCAGCATTTTTACCTTCTTTTCCTCCAAGCCTCTGCTCATGGATCTTACAAAAGGAGTCCCAATCACATCAACCAATTTTTAAAGAAAGGAACTCTTGGCCAACATTTGCTTAGAGCACACTAACTCATCATCTCATTTGAGCCTCATGTTTAACCTTGGGAAGCAGCATGTATCTTTACACCCTTTTTAAGCATGCTAAATTCTGAAACTCAGAGAGATGAAACAAACGGAGTGCCCAAGGTCACACAGCTAGTCTGTGGCAGGGCCAGGAGTTGAGGTCCGTCCCACCTCTGTGCCTGTCTAGCGTGACTACCTCACAAGCTTAGCAGAAACTCTCATCAAGGTGCCTATATGAAGAAAAGTCATATCCCAATTAACCCACTTTTTTTCTACCCAATCTCAAACACGTCAAAGGATTTTAAGAGTAGGCACATGAAACCATTACTGCAAACAAAGCTTTTTCAGTTATGTATAATTTCTTTATCCCCTAGCACAAGGATGTATGAAGAAGGGACAGCAATTGACTTTAGACATTACATGAGGGGAGGAGAAGGAAGGGAATGCCCAAAGAAAGATCAAAGAAAGAAAACTAGGGATCAGACTCGAAAGAACAGCACATTAAACACAAAACCCAAATTAACAACCCCCGTGGTATTTTCTCTGTAACACCAGCATGTCCTGGGTGGTGATTACCCTGTTAGTGAAATGAAAGAAAATGGGCATTTTTTTTCAAGCTACTGGTTTCACCCATGCTAGGTTAAACTGGAAGAGAATTTTTCAAAACTGTATTAAATTTACTCACACTGTGGTGATTCCAACCAAAAATGTCACTTTCATTGCTCAAAGTCTACAGTAACAATCCTTGCTTCTGGGGAAATGCATGAAACTGGATATTTAAAACATGGATTCTAGTTGTCACAGCTAACAATAGCAACTAGTACTTACTGAGCACATATTATGAGCAGGTATTGTTTTTAATGCTTTTAATCTTTAAAATGGATCTTCTGACACAGGTTCGATTATTGTTAGGGCAACAATATACTTTATTGTCCAAATAAAGATACTTTGGGGAATCAAAGGGGAAGTTCGTGAGAGGGGCTCAAACTCAAGAACAGTGAGATCATGACCTTAGCCGAAATTAAGAGTGGGATGCTTAAGTGACTAAGCCACCTATGTGCCCCAGGAACAGAACTCTTCTGTATTATCATTGGGAGACATTTACATAAGTGTATACAATCTTTAAAACTCAAAGCACTATGCACCAAAAGAGTTATTTTATATAATGTTAATTACACAACAAAAAGCATTTTCAAAAAAATACCACATCTGTCCTCATGTCTCCATTTCCTGCGTCCACACTAATTCCTGTCATGTTCACCTCTCCTGGTCAACTGCAATGATTTCCTCCCAATAACAATCTTCACTCTGTCTTTCTAATAAACTTATGAAATATTACTCCTGAATAAAGTGTTATAAGGAAAAAAAAATAAGCCAGATCTAAATAGCTGCACCTTCCTTAAATCATGCATGTACACCACTCCCTATGGTATTTCTATCACGAACGCCCAATGTGCAAATACAATAAGCAGCCAAGAGGAGCCTAGTGGCTCAGTTAGTTGAGTGACCTAATCTTAGTTTCAGTTCAGGTCATGATTTCGCCATTTGTGGTTTCAAGCCCCAGGTCACACTCTGCACAGAGCCTGCTTGGAATTTTCTCTTCCCCCTCTCTCATCCCCTCCCCTTCCTCACACACACTGCAAATCAACCACCCACCCACCCACCCACCCACACAACCAACCAGCCAACCAAGCAACATTAAAATAAAAATAAGCTGCCCAGATCGTAAGGGTTTGTAGTACGTTACACATTTATCCCATAGTTCAAATAAAAGCAAAGAAAACTTGACTATCGTGGTGGAATTATTTTTCTTTCTTATACCCAACTCATTTTGCTCACTTGTGGTTCATTTCTGTGTCTCCTGCTCTAAAGGCAGTGCCCACTTCCTCCGGCAGTCCTAGTTGAAGTGAATTTCTAACTGCTTCAACTCAGTACCTTCTTCATTCTGTTGCCTTTGTCATGAAGACCTGGAACAAAAATCCGTGAAAGAATGAACACCCCAGGCCTGGCATGCCAATACTAACACCTGGCAAACAGCAACAACGTCCCAGAGACAGCAACTAGCAAACAATCCATTGTCTATTTAGGAAACATGAGCGAGAGATGGAAGAAATAGAACTTCCCAAAGGGGGCCTGAAAAAGAAAACCAAAAACAAAATCCACTGGCATTAAAAAGTGAAAACAGGTAAAACCAAGGTTTATCTCAATGTTATTGCAGGTGTTACTGGATAGACTAGATGAACCTGAAGCAAATGATTTCTAAACAACAAAAACAACAACAGCAGCAGCAACAACAACAACAACAGCAGTAGCAGCAACAACAACAACAACAAAAGAATCTTCTAAAATATGCATTGGCATAATTTAGCAGATAATCAGAGCTGCAGAAACTAGCTTTATGTGGGAATAATCAGAATACCATAGGTACTTAGAGGAATCACGCTTATTGCGAATAACTGATGCTCAGGTGGTGTGATCACTGTATCACACAAAACCAAGTAAGGGTGTTAAAAAGGAGGAAGGAACCCACACAGGGCAGCAGATGCCAGAACACATGGGGTGAATCAAGGGCTCAGTGAAACGGGAAGACTTAATCACAAAGTAAAAAATTTGCCTGAAAATGTAGCAGATTCAGGCCACCACACAGGCCTCCACGCTCCCTGGCAGGAGTCCTGTGAATACAAGGGGCAAAGCAATGAACTTACAGCTACCAATCACTTCCCTGTGGCAAGCACGTTACCTGATAAAGCATCTCAATTGACCCTGTGTACAGAAGAAGGAATTGAGGCTGAAGGAGATGTTATAATTGCTCAAGGTCACAGAACTAAGAAAGTTATGGAAATGGCCATTACACCAAGCACTCTGACTCCTTAGTGCATTACATGCAGTCTCAAGTATGCAAAACTCAGCTTCAGTAACCCTTTTACCATCTTTTAAGTAAATTTTTTTCAAAAGTTTTGATTGTTGTATTTTCATTTTTATTTGTTTCCTTATGTCTTTTAATTTCTTTTCTAATTGTCTGGTTGACGGATTCGTTCTTTAGTAGGATGTTTTTTAACCTGTATGCTTTTAGAGGTTTAGCAGACTTTTTCCTGTAGTTTATTTCAAGTTCAAAACATTGGGATCTGAAAGTGTGTATGGTGTCATCTCAATTCTGTTATATTTACTGAAGACTTTTTGTGACCCAGTATGTGGTCTCTCTTGGAGAATGTTCCACGTGCACTCTAGAAGAAAGTATGCTCTGCTGCTTTGGGATGTAGAGTTCTAAAATATCTGTCACGTCCTTCTGGTCCAATGTGTCATTCAAGACCGTTGTTTCTTTCCTGATTCTGTCTAGATTTTCTGTCCATTGTTGTAAGTTGAGTATTAAAGCCCCCTGCAATTACCACATTCTTATCAAGGAGATTGTTAATGTTTGTGATTAAATGTTTTAAATCTTTGTGTGCTTCCGAATTTACTGCATACTCATTATAATTGTTAGCTCCTCCTGATGGACAGACACCGTAATTATTTAATAATGCCCTTAAACATCTCTTGCTACACACTTTAATTTAAGGTCAAGTTTGTGTGATATAAGTATGGCTAATACAGCTTCCTTTTGACTCCGAGTAGCATGAAAGGTAGTTCTCCATCCCCCCACTTTCAATAGTAAGGTGTCCTCAGGTCTGAAAGGAGTCTCTTGTAAGACAGCAAATAGATGGGTCTTGTTTTGTATTATCCATTCTGATACCCTAAGTCTTTTGGTTGGAGCATTTATTCCACTTCCATGCAGTGTTATTATGGAAAGCTATGGTTCCGAGGCACTGTGATGTCTGTACTTTTCATGCTTGTACTGGTGTCTGTGGCACTTTGTGATACTTGCGACATTTCCCTCATAGAATCCCTCTTAGGATCTCTTGCAGGGATGGTTAGCGGTGATGAATTCCTTCAGTTTTGGTTTGTTTGGGAAGACCTTTACCTCTCCTTCGATTCTGAATGGCAGACTGGCTAGATAAAGGATTCTTGGTTGCATATTTTTCCTATTCATCACATTGAAGATTCCCCTATTCCTTTATGGCTTGTCTGATTTCAGTAGATGGGTCTGCTCCTATCCCAATACTTCTACCTTTGTACGTTAACGTCCTTTCATCCCCAGCTGCTTTCAGAATTCTCTCTTCATGCTTGTATTTTGCCAGTTTCACTATTATATGTTGTGCAGAAGATCAACTCAGGTTACATCTGAAGGGAGTTCTCTGTGCCCGTTTGGTTTCAATGTCGGTTTCCTTCCCCAGATTGTGGAAGTTGTCAGCTATGATTTGTTCAAGGTCATCTTCGCACCCCTTTTTGCTCTCTTCTGGAAATCCTGTGCTATGGATATTGTTCCATTTGATTGCATCACTTAGTTCTCTTATTCTCCCCTCTCGATCCTCAATTTTTTCTCTATCTTTTTCTCACCTCCTTTTCCCCATATTTTTATCTTCTAATTCATTTACTCTCCCCTCTGTCTCTTCAATCCACGCTGTGGCTGCCTCCATTTTAAATTGCACCTCATTTATACCAATTGAATTTATCATGACTACTTTTATTTCCTTGATCTCTGCAATAATTGATCCCATGCTGTCTGCTATGCCTTTGCCAATCCCAACGATTCATCCTTTGACTGTTATGCTAAATTCTGATATGTAGCTTACATCTGTTTTGATCAAGTCGTTAGCTGTCCACTTCTTCCCGGAACTTCTTTTGAGGGGAATGCTTCTATTTCATTATTTTGGCTAGTTTTCTCTCTTATGAGGTTTACAAGCTTGTTATTTGCTCTGCACCTGCAAGAATTGCTATATGAAATGGGGGTCACGCCCTGTGCAGGTTCTAGCCCTGCAGGTAGTGTTTCCTGGAGAGTGTTACTTACTCTCTGTTGTTGTGGCATTGGCTCTTTGAGTTCTCTACTCGTCATGATGTTTTTGACCCTCCACAAGGTGTGCTTTTATTTGTTCCTTGAAGTAGCCCTGGAAAGGAAAACAAACAAACCAACAAACAGGAAACAGAGACATGGAAGGAAACGTACAACTAAAAGAAATAAATGGACACACACACGCTCACACACACAGAAAAACAGTCTGAAATCAAAAAGAAAACAAAACAAACAAACCAGAAACACCAGCTACAAGTAAAGAACAAGGTAGAGGCGTTGCTGTTGGAAGAACACATATAAAGAGGGAAATGACAGCAGTGGGGAAAAGGAAAAAATATATATATTGACCAGGCTGGAGGCTAAATGGCTTAATGCAGAGAGAGAGAAAGGAAAATAAGGAAGGAGGGGTGGGAACAAAAGGAAGATAAGTTTACCCAGACAGAGAAACTAGATGGCTTGATCATTCCAGAGAGAGAGAAAGGAAAGTATAGAAGTATAGGTACGAAATGTATCAAGGGAATGGATTATAAATGTCCGCTTAAACGAACCAACGAGCAGAGTTATCAACCTAAGAGAGCGAAGAGACAGGAAGGGAGAATATGTCTAAATAAAAAGAGGTGTCCCGGAATTAATCCAGTCTATGCAGCATCACTGGTCCGGATGATGGAGCTGCCTGGTTCCACAGCGCCTATCCAGCTCCATGAGATAAGCAGGTACCCAGCACAGAGGGGCGTGGTTTGGGGTAGGCTGGTCCCACCTCCACTATGGACCCTCGGACTGATCCCAGAGGCCCCGCCTTGGTGGTGGTGGTGGTGGTGGTGGTGAAATGGTGATGCCCAGCCTCTTCTCCATGACCTGGTGTACTCTGTTCCAGTTGTCCTCATTGTGCCCACGGCACACGCAGGGGTGTCCTTCTTGCTCCGCTTGTCTAGGATTCACAGACCCGTTCCGTGTGCTCTGGCACTGGGGAAGTGCCTCTCTGTGCTGCTCCAAAAGTCTTCCTGGCTATCTTTGTGCTGCTGTGCTTCAGGAAGCCCCGCCTTTTCCTGCCTTGGACTGCGCTGCTGACCTCACTGCTGAGCTTGGGCATGGTGGATGATGGCAGGCATTGTTCTGTCCCACAGCGACGCCCCCAGGGAGGGGCCCGCTTTCTCCTGCTGCAGACAGCGCCCTAGACCCAACCACTGATCCTGGGGGTGGTGGATGCAGGCAGGCTTTGTTTTTTTTTTTTTTTTTTTCTCATTTTTTTTTCAACATTTTTTATTTTGGGGACAGAGAGAGATAGAGCATGAACGGGGGAGGGGCAGAGAGAGAGGGAGACACAGAATTGGAAACAGGCTCCAGGCTCCGAGCCATCAGCCCAGAGCCCGACGCGGGCTCGAACCCACGGACCGCGAGATCGTGACCTGGCTGAAGTCGAACGCTTAACAGACTGCGCCACCCAGGCGCCCCAGGCTTTGTTCTATTGCACTGCCCTCCAGGGAGGGGCTACTGTCTCCTTCTGTGGACTGTGCCCCTGATCTACGCTTGAAACCAATGCTGGCTCCTCTCCTCCCCAGGTGCGCAAACAGGGAGCCTAGCCCCAGACCCCAGAAAGCCCCACAGTTAGAGATAAGATCCGTCTCAGTCCCAGTCCGAGGTTCCCATCTTATCCACATACAGCCCTACACTCCCGGAGCCACTCTTTCTCTTCCTTTTGTCTCTCCACAGAAGGGGATCTCTTCCCTCCATTCCTACTTGGCCCAATTTATGTACCCCAGTTCACAATCAGCCACCTGTCATTTCTCAAGTTGTCTCATTTCCTTCAGGAGTATTCATTCTGTTTTCCTCGCAGACTTTTGGGGTTCAAAATACTTTGGCTTCAGCACTTTGTTTGAGAGACATGGGATGTGCAGATCCCCCTACTTCTCCACACTGTTGACCCTTCTGCCCCAGAAGGATTTATTTATAAATTGATGGACATCAAATTCTAGATCTTATTTTCTGATTACTGTTATTAGGATTAACCTCAGTACATACTTTTAGTGTTAAGAAAAATTCCCTTTGATTTGAATCCTTTGAAAATGAATTGAACAGGCAATCCGAATAAATATCACATTCCCTTACTGGGACTTCTTTCTCTCCATCTCTGTCTCTGTCTCTGTCTCTGTCTCTCTCTTTCTCTCTCACTCTCTCTCTCTTTGACACACACACACACACACACACACACACACACACACACACACACACACACACACACACTTTCCCCAGACTGTCAGGAATCTCTCTAGGGCGCCCGCCCAACTCCATGGCCAGTACATAAACTTCACCAGTACTCAGGACTAGACATCCTCACTAAGGTCTGCCCAGAACAAAATGGAAGAAAACAGCCTCTGTCAGTCCCACTCTCCTGCCTGTGCAGTTTCCTCCCTCCTGCCAGGTCTCCCTGACCACCCCCCCCCCTTGCTGTCAAAGCCCATTCTATAACTACTTGAGAAACCTAGCTAGTGTTTGATTCTGCAGCAAAACACAACGAAGTTCCAAAAGGTCTCAGCCCTCGCAGGCCAATGAGTCAGTAGGAAAACACCAGGCCAAGAATCACACTAGGAGAATTCTCATTCCAGGTGTACCACTTCCTGGCTGAAGATGCACAGTGAAGCTGTCATCCAACAACAGTCTAGCTCCACATCTGTAGGCCTCTAGCCCACCTGCATTGCTACCAGGTTTGGGGACACATCCAACGATTTTGTTTCTTGAGCCCCTTCTGGACTGTGATTGCTCTAGGATAAACTAGATTTGGAGACACAAATATGCACAAATACGCAAATTCCGCAAGGGAAAAGACACGTCCAGGAGTCTGTTCACTGCAGTCATCCATATTCCCAAAGCACTGATTTCTACTGTGTACATAATTAGAGAGAAGAAGCAGGCAGACACCTGCCCAATGACAATGAAAAAACAACAGAAGGTGATGGAGAGCCCCACCTGATGTAGTAGCTGGAAGCCCAGAAGTCAAGAATTACCCACAACCACCATGGAAGCAGGGGTATACCTCGAGAACAGAGCCTGCCACACAGAGTCCCTCAGTCAGTTTTCGGTGAGTGGTGAATAAAGCCACAGGTGGACCAATAAACTGACAAGCAAGCGAGCAAAGGCTGACAAGGGAAAATCCACCTGTTCTATGGTGGTATAGAGAAAGTAGGTGCTTTTAGCATTGCCAGTAAGAGGGTAAACATTATAGAACAGGCCAATTAGTGAATTCTGTGGGTGGAATGTTTTCCCCTGATTACAATGGGCAGCTTATCCATCCTCCAGCTCTGAAGCATATGGTAAGTGGACACCACATGCTGGGGACAACAAGTTCTGGAGTAAAGGAGTGGAAGTAACAAGGCTCCACCTTGCTTCTTGCTAAGCAAGAATTTACTGTAGGATAGGGAATTGAAGTGGTATTGGGTTGCAAATAAGATTGTAGGAAATGGCAAAGGTTCCACTCAATTCATCTGATCACAAAAGGATAAGAATTCATCAAAAGTTGATTATGCAGGTGTTTGTAAAAAGAGCGAATGTGAGAGAGAATCCCACTATAGACTGCTGCTGTTACACATAAAATTGAAGTGAGACAGCTAGTTCTTCTGTAAATATTGGGAACTGAAACCCCATAAACACATTGCATTCATTCAGTATGTACAGGGTCCTTTGCACATGGCTGGCACTGTAGTAACGACACACGGATGGCTAAGGTGAGCCCTGCCCATGAGGAACACATGGTCTAGGAAGGGAGCAAGGGCTACGTAAGGAGGTTCATGGCAACAAAACTAGTGGGAAGAAGAACTGTGGACACACAAAGGTGAAGTAAGCACCCCCAAGACACTTTCCATAAAAAAAAGGAATGAATCCTCTTAGAGTTCTGGAGGCATCCTTCATGTAGGCTCTCATGAGTGTATTTTCACTAAGTCCATAACAATTGGGAGCTGAAACCTGCTGAGCCAAACTACTCCAGGACAGAAACCTCCTCTGCTCAGTTGGCTTCAAGTGAACCTGGGTATTCAGCACTTCTCCAGTGTCCCTCTCCCACCATCCCACATCTGGCCCTCTTGATTCGTAGATTTCTAGGAAAATCAGCCTATAAGGTCAAATCCTTATTTGTTGTTAGTTCCTTCCAGAGACAGGGTCTCCATGATGCTATCGATTACTTCAGTGGAATCCTGCCCATGGGCTGCATAAGGAACTCCATGACATGAGTTCAATGCCTCCTCACATGGTGGGTTTTATGAGAAGTAAAGTCCTCTGAGTTTGGGTTAGAAATAGTCCACATCATTCCCAATCTCAAGGCTTGTTCTGGACAAAGGATGAAGATTAAAAGCAATGAATACATAAAAGCCTTTTGTAAAAGCTCAGCCTAAAAACGGCAGAAGAACATATAGGGGGAAAATGTCTTTTCATTTCATGTTAAGAGCCAAGGGAAAAGCTTCTTTAGATTTCAAGAAAAAAAGGAATAATATCAGTACACAAAGCAAGCTTTGAAGATGAGCTTTATCATCATGTCAGTAGAGCTTTTTAGTACAAACTCTACAGATTATGGTATTTCTCAAAACTCCTTGCTGCCCTAGGGAAAAGTACTTAATTGCCTAACTTTTATCTGAGTTCATGGCTATTTTCTTTTCATTTTTAAAGCTTAGCTTATCTTAGGTCATCAAATAATCTTTTTTTTTTTTTTGATGACAGAAATCTTATTTACACTCCTGAACGTCCTATTACCCTTGACAGGTAGCTAGCATCCTGCCTTGCACATCTACTTACTTATGTGGGGAAAAAAGAAAAAAAAAGACATTTGTTTATTCACCATCCACAGACAGAATAAACTCCTAAGGGAAATAATAAAATATTTGGGCACTAAACACGTGACTGCTCTTAAATGTTCATATATTCAATTTGAGGAATTTTTTTTATTTGACAGGTTTGGTCAAATGCCCAAAGAACGAATCAAAAATAAAGAGAACTCTGGGAATAAATGGGAAAGGAAGGTAATGAAAAATTGGAGACTAAGATCCAGATCTTAAAAAAGCTCGGAATGTATACTCACAAAGACTTAACGACTTTTGATAACTAGGTTAGAAATAGTGCTTTGAAAGTCCATAGAGCTGTAGCATTCGAAGGCAGGGTTTCTTACACTATGGTCTGATACCTCTCCCTAATCAACGGAATCATGGAGGGCTTACCACAGGTACGGATTCCGAATTCACACCGAATTCTACATTTTTAGATAATTTGCCAGTGTTTGTTAAGATAACCCAAACTAGTAACAGCATTGCAATCTGCAAAGGACACACGAGGCCCACTCTCTTTAGCATAAAGTTGGGGTTGCTTTGGTAGGTGGATGAAAGCAACAAAACACAGAAGTCTGCAGGGAGCAGTGGAGACTTGAAGTGTTTGAAATGCATACTGTCCCATTTCTCAGGGAGGGCACAGACCCTTCTTGATGGCACCCAAATCAGGTGTTTCTGTCTGAACCAGTGCTGCTACCCAGGCCACAGTCAACCATAAAGATTATCCAGAGAAATGGTCTGCATCTGTATCTGCTGGAGATTCACTGACTAACCAGACTCTCAGTGCTGCTGGCCTGGGCGTGTGGGGTGGGAGGTAGATAAACGGAGATAATCAGACAAGCCCAAGTGGCCAAGAACTGGATGGAGTCCACCCTAACTGTTACCGTGGCCATAACTGTTACCGTGGCCATATCTGAAGTTTCCAGAACTGATGATGCTACATTTGGACCACCATTGTTCCGTGATGATATTGCAGTGGGTATATGATGCGAACAAATTAAACAAGGAAACGGGGTAACTTAGTATACATTGTAACGTGTCAACAAGAAGACAAACAAAACTCTTGGTATTTACTACATTGGCAATTACTAATAGATATGAAAGTTACAGTGCCTCCTAGGAGGCAAGGTTCTTGCCAACAGAAATACAACGCTAATACACGAGCGAGCATCTTCCAAAGGTTCATCTGAGAGTATACTGAATGGCATGAGTATTTAATGTGATTTGATAAGGCAGAACTGGTTTCTCCATGACTCACAAGTATTAACTTCTAGAATTCCTATGAGTTTGCTTGATGCATTGATAAGCAAAGGAAACCTAGGAGGGGATTTGGCGAAGCCACATGCCTTAGAAATATGACAGCTAAGTTTTGACTTAAGAAGAAAACGAATGACCTCCAAAAGACATCAACAATTCTCCCGCACAGATGTGCTGTGAGCTTGAAATGCTCACACATGTGATGCATCTTGAAGATGGTAAGTGGTAAAAATATTGGTAATATTATATTAACGGCTGCTACCTTTTTTCCCAAAATTTTGTAGTGGGTCATAAAGAAATTGGCAGCTCTGCCATTCCATGCAGCCTGCTGCAGATGACATTGCTGCCTTAATGGGGCACAGCGTACAGCCTCTTTGTGAGTAAAACTCTCTTTGTTCATGCCACTGGTGGCAGCCTTTCTGTGACAGCTGAACACGTCCCTAAACGATACTACTTGCCCTTCCTCAATGCCATTCAAATACAATTTCATGTTTTGTTAGCACAGATAACATCAATAATGTCACTCTTATTGAAGGTGAAATTATTACCAACCTCACTCAGCAGATGACGTTGGGGAAAAGATGCTAGAAAAGTGTCCTAAACGAAGAAGAGTCTTGGAGAATACCGCTGTTCTCTCTCATAAGCATACCCTCGCAGACTAAACTGTGGGGCACAGGGTTCTCTCTGTTACAATACAACTTGAAGTTTAGGAGTGTTTTTCCTTATAAAGGTTTGAAAAAGTCCATGGTAGAGAAGGGTTTACTTAATCCCAGACAGTAAAATGAAAGAAGGCTTTGGACCTACAAACTCCTACAACCAGTAAGTAGGCCGAGACAACCATAAAGCTGTAGACACAGGCTACCTTTCATAAAAGGAAAGAATGACTTGGAGGTTGAAAGCCAGAACCCCGGAGGAGCTAGAGCCAGGGACAATCATTCGCAGGCCTTAAGCCCCAATGAAAGGACTGCCTATCTGTGCCAGCTGAACTTCAGAATTGCTATGGACCAGTGACTCATGATCTCATGATAACCTCCTTCCTTTCTTTTGGAACAGAAATGGTTGTGTTTTATTGGTTTGTTTGTTTGTTTTTTCTTTGTGTGTGTGTGTGTGTGTGTGTGTGTGTGTGTGTGTGTGTGTTTTCTGTGTGCCCGTTTTGGTTGTATGCTTAATTCATAGGTCTTCATTGATAAGTCTTCAGATTGGAAGTGTAGTCGAGGACCAGTGCACCCAAGGAGACTCATTCACACCTGGACGTAATTTAGATAAAAATATCTTGGACTTTGAGCTGATGTTACAAGGGTTGGGTCTTTAAGAGGGAGGATTCTTGGGGTAGGGTGAGGATATTTTTCATGCAGGATGAAAGTGAATAATAGGAGGCCAGCAGACAGGCTGTGGCAGTCTAAACTATGTTCATAAATTCTCTTTTATGCCCTTCAAAAGGTGGACCTCCATTCCCTTTTCCTTAAGCATACGCCAGATGTACTGAATGATTTTGAAAAATACAAGAAGGTGAAAGTGATGGTGAGTCAAAAACACTCTAAAGAGCAGATATTGTAGTTCCAGTGGTGTTGTGATTAGGGGATAATCGATGGAAGGGGCAACTGGCCATTAGACTCTAGAATTCTATGAGTGGAAGAGATGAACATAAGGGAAGAGAAACAAAAATAATATAAAATCAGGGAAGGGGGCAAAACGGAAGAGACTCATAAATATGGAGAACAAACTGAGGGTCACTGGAGGGGTTGTGGGAGGGGGGATGGGCTAAATGGGTTAGGGGCACTGAGGAATCTACTCCTGAAATCATTGTTGCACTACATGCTAACTAATGTGGAGGGAAACTTTAAAAATTAAAAATAAAGAAAATAAAAAAAGAAGCAAGAATTCTACACCTATCAAAATTATCAATTGAATTTGAGAGTGGACTCAAGGTATCTTCAGACGTGCAAAGACTCAGAACATTTGATTCTATTCATTCTTCATTAGGAAGTTATCTGAAGGCGTACTCCAGCAAAACTAGGGGAGAAAAAAATAAAGAAAACTTATACTTAATAATAGCCAACATTAACAGTGTTTATTTTTGTGCCAGACACTGTTATGGGTTATTTTCACATGTTATTACATATTAATCACACAACAAACTTATAAAGTATATACAGTTACGATTATTATCTTCTAGAGGAGGAAATAGGGTTATAAAGAAGCCAAAGAACTCATCCAACATCCAAGTTACACAGTTGGTAAGTGGAACAAGTAAAGTCTAACCCCAGGCCATCGGGCTCAAGAGTCCAGGCTTTTAAATGCTCCCTAACTTCCCAGATAGCCATATTACCATGAAAGCATGGAAAGAAACTGGGACCATAACAGAGGAAAATCACAGGAAGGAAGCTATGAAGCAGACCTACTGAGTCACCACCTAAATGAGGCAGGAAAAAAGAAGGGTCTAGTAAGAGACCTCTGAGGTTGACAGGAAGATGTCATAAGTGGCATGATTTGAAAACACTGAAAGGGTGCAATAAAACAAAGAAGTGCAATTAGAAAACTAAGGAGAACCAGAAAATATCCATAAGATGGTCTTAGTCTGAATGAGCCAAGTGAAACATGGCATGGTTTAAAGCACTGATGGAATTCAAAGAAAAAGGACCCATTTCAACTTGATCCCAGAGATGTCCTCATTCAGCAGGTCCGAGGACTCCAGGAAAAGGGTAGTAATTCTAATGTTTGCATATTATTTAATAATCCCAATAATTTAAACCACTTATTAATTTTCAAGTTTTAGAATCAACCTTGAACAATCTAAAGAGACTTGATTGCAGAGCATAATACCAGTGTTAACAACAATGACAAGCAGAAGTCCAAAGCTGATGGGAGACCGAGAAAAAGTGCAGCAAGTGTGAGGAAGACATTTATCTTACAATGTAAGGAATGAAAAATGATAGTACAGGTAAGGGAAATAGGTCTCTATTTTAAAATTGCATCTTGTGGGGTACCTGAGTGGCTCAGTGAGTTCAGAATCCAACTCTTGATTTTGGCTCAGATTATGGTCTCACTGTTCATAAGACTAAGATGAGCATTAGGTTCTGCACTGACAGAATTCTCCGAATTCTCTCTCTCTGCCCCTATCCTGCTTGAACATATGCTTGCGCTCTCTCTCTCTCTCTCTCTCTCTCTCTCTCATAACATATATTCATTCACACATGCATACATACATACATACATACATACATACATACATACATGCATAAAATTATATCTTGTGATGGTTAATTTCATGTTTTAACTGGGCTGAGCCACAGGGTACCCAGATATATGGTTACACATTATTTCTAGTGAGTCTGTGAGGACATTTCTTAGTACAATGAACATCTGTATATCAGTGGACTAAGCAAAACATATTGCCTTGCCAAACACTGGGTGGCCTCAACTAATCGATTGAAGACCTGAATGGAACAAAAGGCAGAGTAAGAGAGAATCCACTGTTGTGTATCTGAGTGTCTTCAAGCTGCGATAGTGGTCTCCTGACTTCAGACTCAGACTTGGAATGGAACATACATCATCAGCTCTCCTGATTCTTAGGCTTTTGGAGTCTGCCTGGAACTAAACTACTGGATCTCCTGGCTCTGCCCTTCTCAGCCTCCGTCATCCTGTGAACCAATTCCTATTGATACTAAGTGTCTGGAGAACCCTAACTGGTCCATATATGTAACTTCATCCATTATGTCTTTTTGCCCTCAGATCCAGTTCCTGCACTTCTCCTACAGACTGTGTTTCCTGGTTCCTTGCCAAATGGCTTCCAGAGGGATTTGACCAATGGGTGTTTGATGGGAGAAAGGGAGGAAGGTATTAGCCCAGAGGTTTTTCTCTCTCCCACTCCACTTGCTACCAGTGATTTTATCTCCTCCAAATTCTAGCTTCTTTCCAAGAGCCTCTTCTCTGATGTTCTCAGTTCCTGCTAGGTATGGTTCTGAGTTTCTCTAGCCCTGGGGGTGGAAACAGCTTTCTGACGATACTAATTCCTGATTGCTTCGCCATCCTTTGTTTGGCTTCTGGGATTTCCCATCACGTGTGTAACTCTTTAAAATACCGATAGTGACTCACCGGCTGGCTGGACCTGACTGAAACAGGATAAAGATAGAAGTTCAGGAATATATCGGAAGGTGAGGAGAGAGAAGACAGGTGGCTTAAGCGACCTATACGTCATCTTCACATAGGAAGTCAGTAGACGGTGCTTAAAACTGACAAATCAATAAGCAGCAGTATGCTATATTACTTACATTCATGAAGATACCTAAGAAAAGAATATAAACCTGGAACAGTTAAAAGTGTGGTCTCAAATAATGGAGGCAGTAAAGAGACCTGTGGTTGCCAGGAACTCAGGGGGGAAGGGAGAGATGAATAATAGATGAAGCACAGGGAATATTTATGGCAGTGAAACATCTTGGAAGACAATGACATGCTTTGAATCATGGCATTGTGCATTTGTCAAAACTCACAGAACTGCACACCACAGTGAATGTTAAGGCAAACTTGGGACTTTCGTTAATAATAGTTTCCATTTTGGCTCATCCGTTGTAACAAATGCACTACACTGACACAAGAAGTTTACAATAGGGAACACTATGTTTTGGGGGGTAGGAGGGAGAACAGGGGAACTCTGCACTTTCCAGTCTTCTTCTGGAAACCAAACGCTGTTTTAAGAAATAAACTCCCTTAATGAAAGGAAGGCAGAGAGACAGAAGAGGAGGGAAGGAAAGAGGGAGAAAGGGAGCTACTTAAAAGCCATGGAGGAAACTTAAATGTGGATTACTAAGTGAAGGGATCCAATCCGAAAAAGCCATACGCTTTACGTTTCCAACTATGATAACATTCTGGAAAAACAAAACCAAACAAAAAGACAACAACAACAACAACAACAGCAACAACAGCAGCAACAACAAAACACCTTCGGAGACAGGAAAAAGACCAGTGGCTATTAGGGTTTAGGGGGAGAGAGGAAGTGGTAATAGGTGCCTAGAGCACAGGGCACTTTAGGGTGGTGGAACTATTCTGTATGATGCTGCAATAGTAGGTACATACCATTTTACATTTCTCAAAACTTATGAATCTATATAACACAAAATAAACCCTAACTGTTAGTAATGATAATGTGTCTAATGATAATGGGTCAATCAATGATGGCTCATCCACCACTTATAATTAACGTATCCACATGAGTGCAAGGTACTATAGAAACTAGTGAGGGTGAGGAAACTGTATTTTTTGTGCAATTTTCTCTAAATCTAAAATTGTTCATACAAAATGGCGTGTTTAAAAAAAAACCCTGATTTAAAAAAAAGAAAAAAGAAAACAAAAGAAAGTGTTGCCTCTGGGGAAGAGGTGTTCGTGGGGGAAACAAAGCTTTTGTTTTCTTTACTGCAGGTCCTGATCTCCAATTTGGATGTTGTGGGTTGTTTTTTTTAACTATTTGTATACAATACCTGGATTGAAATTTCTCAAAAAAAAAAAAAAATCTGTACACCTGCCAGAATAGATAACATGAAAAAGACCATATTAGCAAGTGTTGGCAAGGCTATCAAGTATTCAGAGCTCACAGACACTATGCAGGCACTACTATAGAAAGAAGTTCATGTAAATTGGTATAACCATTTTGGAAACAGATTGGAGGAATCTTACCAAAGCTGATAAGTTGGATGACATGTGACCCAGCAAATTCCCTCCTAGATAAATAAATACTATTCTCAAACATGTTCACCAAACGTGCCCTATAATATTCATGAAGTTTCATTCATAATTAACCTAAGCCAGAACCTACCTACATGTCCACCAAGAGTTGCCAAAATATTGTAAACTATTCATATAATGAAATTCTATACACCAATGAGCATAAAGGATCTATACACAGAATAACATGAATATCACTAACATAAGTTTGAGTGAAAAAAGCTAGGTATAGGACACATAATTCCATTTCTCTATCGTCCCAAAACAAGCAAAAGTTGTATATTCTGTAAGAAGTCAGAATAATTCCTGTCCCAAAGGAGACATACAGCTTGACTGAAAGAGGCACAGGTGGTCCCTTGGGGTACTGGTACCTTGTTTACTGAGTGCAGGTTCCACAACTATATTGAAATTAACTTCATCCAGCTGTGCTCAGAATACTTTTAATAATACATGTCCTTTTTGGGTGCCTGGGTGGCTCAGTCGTTAAGTGTCCAACTTTGGCTCACGTCATGATCTCACGGTTTGTGAGTTCGAGCCCCACATCAGGTTGTGTGCTGACAGCTCAGAGCCTGGAGGCTGCTTCGATCCTGTGGCTTCCTATCTGGCCCTCCCCTGCTCACACGGTTTCTCTCTCTCAAAAATAAACAAACATGAAAAAAATAATATATGTCCTTTTGAATGTATACTATACTTCCGTAATCTTATTTGAATCTGAGTGCAGACCCCTAAAACACACCCTTTTTTCTCTACTGTCTCTACTAAACATTTAAAGAATATGTACTTTAAACATAAATATATTTAAATTATATAAAACATAAATATAAACATATAAATACATGTACTTTATACACATTTTACATAACTAATTTCAGTTGTTGGAAGAATCTCAACATTAACATTTCTATGAATACCTTTCAAAGTAAGAGAAGTTCAGTTTGAGTCCCCTAGAATATTTATGCAAATTTCCTTGGGAGCCATACTGTCCCATATTGTCTGAGCACTGCTTTCCTTTTGGGCTCTGGATATGTTGCGCATGTTATAAATTTCAGTGTAAGGTGACATTGCCAAGACAAGGGAGTGCTGACGAGAAGTCATTGCTCTTGCAAAATCTGCAGCCAGGCTCCGTTTTGATCTTCTTAACACCGGATAAATTCCATCTAGGGAAATTCTTTTATTGTTAATTTCAGCTACTGTAACTTTGACTTGCTCCCCAACCTAGAATATGTTGTTATTCCTTCTGCAGGTGGCAGTGGAATGAGAGCTAAGTCACAGGCATTAGACCCAAATCTACAGATGAGTGTGTCCATGCTTCAACTGTGAGGTGCTCTTTTCCCTATGGTAACAACGTTCTGCTATTTCAAATCTAACTACTGCACTTACTTGTCTCCTTTAACACAGGAAGCACAAAACTCACACATATTGCTTCAAATTTAGTTTTCTACATGTAAACTCACACGGATTGAAAGCAAACATTACCGAGCTTCCCCAAAATGAAATTCGTGTTGACATTTGGCAAGTTCGTGATCGGTAACTCTTATTATTTGTACAAATTCTCAGATAGTTTAATATATATAACAGTATGTTTTAAATATATTTCAGAACAAAGGACAAAAAGACCCCAAATATCTAAGGAAGTCTAGAAAACCTCCAACAGTGAAAACTACCTAATGAATCAACTTTATTAACCTCACCCCCTGCTGTTTCTTTCGTCAACTAAACCCACTCCTACATTACCTTCTCATCATTTGTCTTTTGGCTTTCTCAGACCACACTCTATTTTCAGGATGTGAAACTCGCAAGTACCTCTCAGCATATATATTTATTTTCAGCCCACATGCCTCCAATTAATAGCATTTATGAAGCATTTTCTATGTGTTCACCCATTACCATCCTTTTTTAATCCTTTCAGTAGTCCAATAGTTTATTTTACTAACCACATGTGATTCTTCAGGAAGCTAAAGCACAGAGCATTTCTGTAACTTACGTACAGTTCTAATGGTTTCCAGTGGTCAATCTTTCATCCCACCGCAGTCAATGTGATCCACAGTTAGGACGCTGCTGCCTCCAACTATTGATAGGAACTCACACACAAAGACAAATCCAGGGCACATAATACTATGAATCCTGCCCTTGCGAGCACTCTACGTCTACCCGCTAGGCTGTATTGAAAATTCTGGCTTTACTTTATTCTCTAGGACAGCCTTTACTGCTGCTACTCTTATGCAGCACACTTATGTTCTTTTATAATATAAACATACGTGAGTGTTAGGCTTTCTATCACTGCTAGAAGGGGGTTGGAGTCAGGACTCAAAATGAACTTTGATGCAGTTTTAAAGTCTTTATGGTGGCAAACTGGGTCATGGTTTGGACTCAGGCATGAAGCATTGTCTCAGAGATTCACTAGATCATCAGAGTTGATATTGACATACTGTTGACTCCCCAAAGAGCATAAAAACCATATCTCCAGGCTTCCAGGATGTTGAAGTTAACAAAAGTAATAAAAATTTCTCACATTGCTTTGCGATTCACATGCAAACATAAGATTCCATTTCAAAATCTTTCCAAAATCATTAGAAGAGCCAGACATTGTATATTCTCTGATACGTATTTACACTTAATACATTAAAAAGAAAAGTACAAGCAAATCGTAAATCTTAATCATAAGTGCACATTAAACTGTCCAAGAACACAATTCAGTTCCATGACAAACAACTGAGTTCTAATTCCCGTAAGACATGACAATCTACCAAAAATATTTTAAGCACACCAAGAAAGCAAATATTATATATATCCACTATATAATATTATACCCACTAAATAATATAAATATTATATATATAAATTATATATGCACTAAAAACACTCATTTTAAGAGCTCCGTGGCAATCCTTGGAACACCAAAAAACTATGAGTTCAAAATTGCTCAGATTTTTTTTGTATCCAAATATGTTTCATGCATTTTTATTCAACAGTGTTCAGAACAATAGTAGTATTGCTTCCACACAGCAAATCAATATGTGTCAGCCACCGGTTTAAATTATACTGGAACAATTGTGTCCTCAAACTTGGACAAAACACACAGCACAACAGTGACAGTAAACAACAATGAAGCTTGCTCTCCACAATTATAACATCACTGGTTCTGTAAGGAAAATTAAGTTGCTGGGTGTCAAGTAGAAGGGGGATAAAAATGACATCAGGAATTCAAAAGCTTATTTGAGGTGCCAGTCATCACATATAGGCACTCAAGCATAGCAAGGTCATAAACTTCCTCCTTACTTGTGCCATATGAGACATAAAGGTACGAGAATGAAAAAAGACTATGGGATTTATTTCAAAAATCTGTACAACCTGAACTCAGACTCTTTTTAGAAGACTGTAAATGAATGCCTCACCAGAAATGCCACCGTGTCAAGTTCCTTTTCACGGTCTGCCCAAAAGGATACATAAAATACTTTCATTTTCCTATTAATATACGAATCAACTATATTAGTTGTTTTTTCACATTTTATAAGTTGTAAAACAAAACTTCAGCAAGGTTTTGCTAAAAACTAGGCAAAAACAAAGATTTTTTTTTTTTTTTTACCATCCTGTTTTTTAAACTAGAAATGGCAATATTTTTTACGGGACCAGCTAAACAACATATTGAATTTAGGATGGACATTCAGATCCAAACCGAAATCAGATAGCCCAGATAACCGAAAGCATGAATGCAAGTTCAAGTGCAATAAAATAACAAGGTATAGCAGGGAAAAACTAACGTTCTCAGTTAAGTTCAAATAACTGCATGGTGTCAATGGTTGTGTTTCAAAGCTGTGCTGAGCTAAGTTATCCTCCCAGCTACATCTAATTTCAAAACCCTCTGGGAAGCTACCTCGATAAGCTATATGTCGAATTTACATTCTAATATGGTCATTGGATTCATTTTTAATTATTATACAATTATATACAATAGGGAAGTTGTACAAATATGTATCTTTTCCTCAGGGGCTAATTAGCTAAAACAGTTAATTTGGGAAGGGTGGGGGAGAAAAACCTATGTATTTGAAATACCATTGGCAATGGAAGCTAGTAACGAAAATTTTTATAAGCTTCCTATGAAACGAGTATAATTTAACACTCTCCATCTTTTAAATAATTATTCACTTTTATTTACTCATGTGGCAGTATTTGTAACAACACATTATCACTGACTAGTGAAAAAAAGAATATGGGGTTTACTGGAAACTGTATATTAGGAAGCTATGCCATTTGAACTCTACAAGCCCGAGAGTCAAAATCACAATTCTAGGGGTGCCTGGGTGGCTCAGTCGGTTAAGCGTCCGACTTCGGCTCAGGTCATGATCTCACGGTCCGTGGGTTCCAGCCCCGTGTCGCGCTCTGTGCTGACAGCTCGGAGCCTGGAGCCTGCTTCAGATTCTGTGTCTCCCTCTCTCTCTGACCCTCCCCCATTCATGCTCTGTCTCTCTCTGTCTCAAAAATAAATAAACATTAAAAGAAAATTAAAAAAAAATCACAACTCTCATTATTGCCCTAAAAAGCTGCCAAGCAGAGAGAAACCGTAATCTTGAAGATTTAATAGGTCATGTTTCAGCCTGGGATGGATGGTTCTATTGCAGGACACTTAAACTTGAAAGAATAGTGGTACAAACTCACTCCTTGGCCCTTCCGATTTTATCGCAGTAAAATCTGGCTGCGGCACCACTGACTAAAAACCATTAAGTCTTGCTGCCACCAATAACTGAGGTCACTTGGATAATCAAGAATTCCATGCTGGGCAACAGGATATAAACACGATCATGAAAGTGAAAAGTACTCTGTGTGGCTCTCCTGTTTGATCCCTCTGGTCTTTGATTATCAAACAAAAAGACCAATACCTGTTAACATAACTGTGCATGGACATCAGATAATAAAGTAAAGTCCTGGAGCAAAACTGTTAACCAACTGCCATGATTTTTATAAGAGTGATGCATGGTAATGTGGATATTTCCTGTTATCCAACAACAACGACAAAAACAAGTGAGGAAAATCTATTTTGCCCAAAGATAACCTCAACCAGGTATTTGGTGCCAAAAACAAAATGTACCACCGCTCTAGATCAGTAATACTTCAGAGAATTCCAACGGCTATTATGTATGCAGCTTTAGTCACCACACTTACCCCTACTCATTTATTCTACGTGATTTCCATTTTAAAATAAATTATCCTGGAAAGATTCCCAGATCAGTGTGTGAGATTAGTACAAGGCCAAGTCAATTCCGAGTGGATTCCATCCATGTCCATAACCAGCACCACTTATTTATTTATTTATTTATTTATTTATTTATTTATTTATTAATTTATTCATTCATTCATTCATTTAGTTATTTATTTATTGAAATTCACTCATTGGTTTTTAATAGAAACCGTGTGGTTTCTCAATGCACTTTCAATTTTACCCACTTATAAAGAATTTCCCAAGTTAATTTTACTCAACAAAACTTCCCGAGTGTCTACCATTTCCTTTAGGAGCTCAGTAAACATCAACATTACATTTCCATATAAAATCTTTAGAAACGTCTTAAGAATGTGTACACAGTTGAACTTTAAATCTTTTGGTTAGTAATCACCGAGCCCATGACATTCAAAGCCATACAAATCCTTACATTATTAACAGTGATACGCTTGAATTTCTTAGAAATTCTTCGAAAATATCCTTGGTCAAAGCGTTGGAATCCAGTTAACTCGGAAAGGTGTGGGACTCAGAATACCCACTATTGCCATTGGTATTGAGAATACCAACTATTGCAACAACTTTCCACACATATTCGATCTTTCGTCCAGAAAGAGTGGCAGTCAAAAAAGGAGAGAAAGAAAGAAAATGAGGCGGGAGGAGCCAGAGGTGGGTGAACAGAAAGGGAATTCTAGCTTTATTACACGAGCATGGAACCAAATTCCTTTGGAGGGGGTGGCGGTGGAATGGCTTCTTCTGACGACTTCAGACCAATGAGGGAACAAGAGAGAACATGGATCTGCCCCTACAGTCCTGGAGACATCTCAATCTGGGGTTAGGAAGAAAGGGGACCTCCCTTGCGGTCCAGGGGTCTTCTACCTCCGCATACCCGGTGCTGGGAGGCAGCAGAGGGGCACAGCTGCCCCGGAGTCCCAGAAGGCGGCGGCGCATCCCGGGGGCGCTGGCCGGGACCGTCATGTGCTTCTTCTCCCGTAAAGTGCACTAGGGGACGCGGTCCCGGCTGTCCCTGGTTCATCCCTCCAGGCACAACCCGTCCCGGGGCTGAGAGGTCGCGCGGCGGTGCCCCGCATCTCCCGCCCAGGCACTGGGAAGAGGCGGAGTCCCACCACGGGTTCCAGGTTCACTCCCAGGACTTGGCGCGCCTGGCGTAGCGCTTCTGGCAGGCTGCTCTGGACCCACACGTCGCCTACTACGCGAATGGTGGGGAAGGTGGTCAACGTCGGGGTGGCCGCCCTCCCACTCTCCTCTAGGGTGCGGACCCCGGAGTAGGGCCCGGAGGCCGCGGGCTTGCGGGGGCTGCTATCCTCGCGGGACAGCGGAGGCGGGGGCGGCACCTTCCTCTGGCCGACCGCCACCGTCCGGGCTCCGTGGCGCCTCTGCCTGGCAGCTGGCGGGCGCGTCTGGAGGCGGGCCTCGGGGGGCTGGTGCCGGGGGTCCGGGGCCAGGGTCAGGAGGGAGGTAGCCATAGACGTCCTTGCTGCGCAGAATGTGGGGGAAGAACTGGTGCTTGAGGCTGCAGAGGTAGCTCCAGAGCTCCGCGTCGGAGCTCCTGAACTCCGTGCTGCGGGGCAGGAATAGCTTGAAAGCGTCGATCAGCGCCTTGGTGCTGTTGGCCGGCGACAGTTGGACGGTTGCCACCGCATGTACACCACCCTCTCCTCAGGCGGCTCCAGCGCGGCCCCTCCTGCAGCGCTAGAGGCTCCTCCCCCAACGGCCGGGGCCACGGCCGCCCTGGGCCAGCGCCTCCGCCTCTTCATGCTGCTCAGGATGTGAGGCCGCTAGGGGCCGCCGCACTTGCCAGGTTTCGCGGCCGCCTCAGGACCCTAATGAATTTCCTACCATGAAGCCAAATCAGGCGGCAGGCTGTGAGAGTTACACCGCAGTTGCTAGGAGACCAGGCGCTTTGTGAGGTCACAATGTCTGCATATCTTATCAAGGTGGGCTGCCCAAAGCTGCCTTAGGTTTGGCTGTGTTTAAGATTATGCCCTTGAGAAAGACCTGCACGTAATCTTACCTGAGAAGGCCCATAATTCTTCACGAGTTCAAGAGGGTTGTCCTAGAGGTGAATGACGGGTGCTTCAGCCTCCATTAATTCCATCTAACATGAAATGACACTTAGCGGTGGAGAGTACACACAACTTGCAATCAAACATGACTCTATGAGGGTTTTAGCTAATTAAATGCCTTGTCATGCAACGCACTGAAAGCCAAATTGAAATAACTACTCTACCCTTTCAAAGAACACCGATATACTGTTCCTTGCTTAGGGTTCCATACGTGTGTTGCTACAGCTCACAGTTCACGAAGCTGTTCTTCACAGCAGCAGCAAACAGTTGGCCTAGTTAGTATCCATGCTCACTTTCATGCAGCTTAGGGAAGACCGAGTCGTTGTGTGCTTAAGAGCAAAGCGTCAACGAATTCTGTGTGAGTGGCCAGTAGGGCATTCAGTGCCACTAAAACCTATTCACTACCTACCAATTCATGATATTTCAGGTAAGTCATACACAAGGTAGTAAGAGACCGTATGGGATTCCAAGGGTAGAACATGTGTTACACCGTCCGTGTGAGTGCTTTTGAAAGCAACCAGCATAGTCCATCCATCATCACCACATAATTCATTCACAAAATACTACAAGGACCACCTACCATGATCAATTGAAATCCACTTCCGCATGAAAGGTTGACTCCAAACTATGTGAATCACTAAGAGTGATAAGTCACGGTAACAATTAGAAGAGAAACTTGCCAAGGTCAACGTGATACATGTGACAGGCCTCTGTCTTTATTCAACTCCTTTTCTTAAACACACAAACAAAACTTTCATCTACGCAGCTTAAGCTACTACTACCTCACGCTCATAAAGTGCTGAAAATGGAAAGCTATCCTCATATTCAGTAAGAGCAACCCCTGGATTTCCTTTTTCATTAAATGTAATTTATTTTCAAATTGGTTTCCACGCAACACCCAGTGTTCATCCCAACAGGGGCCCTCCTCAATGCCCGTCACCCACTTTCCCCTCTCCCCAACCCCACGTCAACCCTCAGTCTGTTATCAGTATTGAAGAGTCTCTTATGGTTTGCCTCCCTCCCTCTCTATAACTTTTTCCCCCCATCACCTCGCCCATGGTCTTCTGCTAAGTTTCTCAGGATCCACACATGGATGAAAACATATGGTATCTGTCTTTCTCTGCCTGACTTATTTCACGTAGCATCATACCCCCCAGTTCCATCCACGTTGCCACAAATGGCCGGGTTTCATTCTTTCTCATGGCCAAGTAGTATTCCATTGTATATACATAAACCACAACTTCTTTATCCACTTGTCAGTTGCTGGACAGCTAGGCTCTTTCCATAGTTTGGCTGTTGTTGAAAGTAGTGCTATAAACATTGGAGTACATGTGCCCCTATGTCTCAGCACTCCTGTACCCCTTGGGTAAATTCCTAGCAGTGCTATTGCTGGGTCTTCGGGTAGATCTATTTTTAACGATTTGAGGAACCTCCACACTGGTTTCCAGAGCGGCTGCACCAGGTTGCATTCCCACCAACAGTGCAAGAGGGTTCCTGTTCCTCCACATCCTCACCAGCATCTATAGTCTTCTAATTTGCTCACTGTAGCCACTCTGACTGGCATGAGGTGGTATCTCAGTGCGGTTTTGATTTGGATTTCCCCGACGAGGAGTGCTGTTGAGCATCTTTTCATGTGTCTCTTGACAATCTGGATGTCTTTTTTAGAACAGTGTCTGTTCAAGTCTTCTGCCCGTTTCTTCCCTGGATTCTTTGTTTCCCGGGTGTGGAGTTGGTGAGTTCTTTTGATAGGTTTTGGATACTAGCCAATTATCCAGTATGACTTTTGCACACATCTTTTCCCATTCCGTCAGTTGCCTTTTAGTTTTGTTGATTGTTTCCTTCCCTGTGGAGGAGATTTTTATTTCGATGAGGTCCTGATGGTTCATTTTTGCTTTTAGTTCCCTTGCCTTTGGAGATGTGTCAAGTAAGAACTTGCTGACGGTGAGGTCAAAGACGATTTTTCCTGCTTTCTCCTCAAGGGTTTGATGGTTTCCTGTCTCACATTCACGTCCTTCATCCATTGTGAGTTTATTTTTGTGAGTGGTGTAAGAAAGTGGTCGAGTTTCATTCTTCTGCGTGTTGCTGTCCACTTCTCTCAGCACCATTTGTTAAATGGATGCTGTCCTTTTTTCCATTGGATATTCTCTGCTGCTCTGTCAAAGATTAGTTGGCCATACGTATGTGGGTCCAATTCTGGGGTCTCTGTTCTATGCCATTAAGTCGATGTATTTGTTTCTGTGCCAATACCATGGTGTCTTCATGGTTATAGCTTTGCGGTAGTGGCTAAAGTCTGGCATTGTGGGGCCTCTCACTTTGGTTTTCTTCTTCAGTATTACTTTGGCTATTCAGGGTCTTTTGTGTTTCCATACACATTTTGTGATTGCTTGTTCCAGCTTGGAGAAGAATGCTGGTGCAATGTGATTGGGACTGCATATAATGTGAGGACTGCGTTGGGTCGTATTGACATGTCGCCAATATTTATTCTTCCAATCCACGAGCATGGAAAGTTTTTCGCTTTCTCTGTATCTTCTTCAATGTCCTTCACAAGCTTTCTATGGTTTTCAGCATACAGATCTTTTACAAATTTGGTTAGGTTTATTCATATGTATTTTATGACTCTTGGTGCATTGTCAGTGTGTTTCTTTTCTTTATTTCTCTTTCTGTTGCTTCATAATTGGTGTATAAAACACAAACAATTTTTATACATTGATTTTGTACCCTGCAACATTGCTAAATTCATGCATCAGCGCTAGAGTACTTTTGATGGAGTCTGTAGGAGTTTCCATGTATAGTGTCATGCCATCTGCAAAAAGTGGAAGTTTGACTTCATCTTTGCAAGTGATGATACCTTTAATTTCATTTACTGTCTGATTACTGACGCTAAGACTTCCCACACTATGTTCAACAACCGGGGTGAGAGTGGACATGTCTGTCTTGTTCCTGATCTCACGGGGAATGCTCTCAGTTTTTCCCCATTGGGGACGATATTTACTGTGGGCTTCTCATAAATGGCTTTTATGATGTTTAAAGTAGATTCCTTCTATCCCAACTTTCTTGAGGGTTTGTATTAAGTATAGAAGCTGTATTTTCTCATATACTTTTTTCTGCACCTATTGACAGTGGACTGTGGTTCTTATCTTTTCTTTCATTAATGTGATGTAGCACAATGATTGATTTGTGAATATGGCACTAGCCCTGCAGGCCAGGAATGAATCCAACTTGATTGTGTTGCATAATACTTTCTATATGCTTTTGAATGTGATTTGCTAGTATCTTGTTGAGAATTTTTGCACCCCTATTCATCAGGGATATTGGCCCGTAATTCTCCTTTTTTTCTGTGTCTCTGTCTGGTTTGGGAATCAAAGTAGTGCTGGCTTCATAAAATGAGTCTGGAAGTATCCTTTCATTTCCATTTTTTGGAACAGCTTGGGAAGGATAGCTATTATCTCTGCTTTAAATGTCTGCTAGAATTCGCCAGGGAAGCCACCTGGTCCAGTACTCTTATATATTGGGAGATTTTTGATAACTGATTCAATTTCCTCACTAGTTATGGGTGCGTTCACATTTTCTATTTCTTGCCGTTTGAGTTTTGGAAGTGTGTGGGTATGGAGGCGTTTGTCCATTTCTTCCAGGTTGTCAGGTTTCTTGTCGTAGAAGATTTCATAGTGTTTCCTGATGATTGCTTGAGTTTCTGAGGGATTCGTTGTAATAAATCCATTTTCATTTGTGATTTAACCTATTTGGGTCCCCTCTCCTTTCTTTTTGAGAAGCCAGGCTAGATGTTTATCACTTTTGTGTATTTTCTCAAAAACACGACTCTTGGTTTCATTGATGTGCTCTCCTGTTTTCTTTTAGACTCCATATTGTTTATTTCTGCTCTGATCTTTATTATTCCTCTTCTTCTGCTCGGTTTGGGGTGTCTTTGCTGTTCTGCTTGTGGTTCCATTAGGTGTGCTGTTAGATTTTGTATTGGGGACTTTTCTTGTTTTTGATATAGGCCTGGATAGCAATGTTTCTTGTTGTTTTTGTTGGTGTTTTATTTTGTTTAGTTTTGTTTGTTGTTCCCTGTCAGGACTGCCCTTGCTGCATCCCGAAGAGTTTGCATTGTTGTATTTCATTTTCATTTGTTTCCTTATATCTTTTAATTTCTTCTCAAATTGCCTGGTTGACCCATTTTTTCGTTAGTGGGATGTTTTTTAATCTCCATGCTTTTGGAGATTTGCCATCTTTATTTCGGTGATTTATTAATGTCCCTGCAATTACCACATTCTTATCAACAAGGTTCTGTCTGTTTTTAATTAATTGTTTTATATATTTGTGTGTCTCCGAATTTGGTGTGTAGACATTTAAATGTTCAGCTCTTCCTGATGGAGAGACCCTGAAATTAATATAGAAAGCCCTCCATCATCTCTTGTTACAGCCTTTAATTTAAACTCTACTTTGTATGATATAAGTTGGCGACTCCAGGTTTCTTTTGACCTCCAGTAGCATGATAGATAGTTCTCCATCCCCTCCCTTTCAATCTGAAGGTGTCCTCATGTCTAAAATCAGTCTCTTGTAGACAGCAAAGAGATGGGTCTTGTTTTGTCTTTTTGTTTTTGTTTTTTCTATCCATTCTGATATGCTATGTTTTTTGGTGAGGGCATTTAGTCCATTGAAATTCAGTGTTATTATGGAAAGATATGCGTTTAGAGTCAGTGTGCTGTCTGTAGGTTTCATGGTTACAGTGGTGCACCAGTTTCCTTTCCCACCAACAGTGAGAGAGGGTTACTCTTTCTCCATATCCTCACCAGCATCTGTGGTTTCCTGAGTTGCTCATTTTGGCCACACTGACTAGTGTGAGGTGGTATCTCAGTGTGGCTTTGATTTGTATTTTCCTGATGATAAGTGATGTTGAGCATCTTTCCATATGTCTGTGGGCCATCTAGATGTCTCCTTTGGAAAAGTGTCTATTCATGTCTTCTGCCCATTTTTTCACTGTATTACATTTTCCAGGTGTGACTTGGGTAAGTTCTTGATACATTTTGTACACTAACCCTTTACCAATATGTCATTTGCAAATATCTTCACTCCTTCCATCAGTTGCCTTTTAATTTGGCTGATTGTTTCCTTTGCAGTGCAGAAGATTTTTATGTAGGCCAGGTCCTGAAAATTCATTTTTGCTTTTCATTCCCTTGGCTTTTGAGACATGTCAAGGAAGAAATTGTTGCAGTTGAGGTCAAAGGGTTTTTTTTCCTCTTTTCTTTTCTAGTGTTTTGAAGGTTTCCTGTCTCACATTTAAGTCTTTCATCCATTTTGCATTTATTTTTGTGCACGTTGTAAGAAAGTCATCTAGTTGATTCTTCATCATGTTGCTGTTCAGTTCTCCCAGCACCATTTGTAAAGAGACTGTCTTCTATCCATTGGATTCTCTTTCCAGCTTTGTCAAAGATTAGTTCACCATACATTTGTGGGGCCCCTTCTGGGTTCTCTATTCTGTTTCATTGGTTAATGTGCCTGCTTTTGTGCCAATGTCATACTATCTTGATGATTACAGCTTCGTAGGAGAGGCTAGAGTCTGGGCTGCCTCCCACTTTGGCTTTCTTTTTTCAACATAAGTTTGAGTACTCAGGTTCTTTGGTTGTTCCGTGAAAACTTTCAGATTGCTTGCTCTAGTCTGGAGAAGAATGTTGGTACAATTTTGATTGGTATTGCATTAAATGTGTAGATTGCTTTGGGTAGTATTGACATTTTAACACTATTCATTCTTCCACTCTATAGGCATGGATTGCTTTTTTTTCCCTGATTTTGTTGTGTCTTCATCATTTTCCTTCATACATTTTCTATACTTTTCACCGTACAGATCTTTTACATCTTTGGTTAGGTTTCTTGCTAGGTATTTTAGGGTTCTTGGTGAAATTGTAACTGGCATTAATTTCTTGACTTCTCTTTCTGTTGCTTCCTTATTGGTGTATAGAAATGCAACCAGTTTCTTTACACTGATTTTGTATCCTCTGAGTTTGGTCAAATCATGTATCAGATCTAGCAGCGTTTTCATGGAGTCGTTTGGGTTTTCCGCGTTCAGTCTCATGTCATCTTTGAAAGGCCAAAGTTTGACTTTCAGTGATATATGTTCAGTTAAGTGTAGATAAAAAGAATTTACTCTTTGGGCTCTATGTTTACTTCATAATTGCACAATAAGTGAGAAATAAGCAAGAACTGTGCATGTAATCCCACATTAGAATTGGTAACTGGAATCTAACTCTTTAAAATATATTGGATTCCTCATGTTATGGATAGGAGCATGAAACATCTAACTTCACCCAGTGCACACCTGTGTATTTGTAAACACATATGCTAATCAGTAAAATTGTAATACTAGTGAGGTGTACCAAATTTTACACGTTCATGGTACAGATAATATTGTTTTACCGTCTTTATGGTAGCATCCTAAATAAGACATTTGGAATCAAGGAGAGAATGCAGAACCTACAGGGTACATTCTCTATGCTCTATTCTGGCTTTCAAATAAATGAACAAATGGAATTAAAAAAAAATAGATTGCACTGGTAATCATGTTTATTGCAATTGTGCAATAACTTTTTATGGACTCTAGCCATAATAAGAGTGCACGTGAATAGGGTTTGGAAATAACACCTATTTATAACTTTGTTTGACATGACAAACTCACTAGCAACATATACTTTCAAATTTTTTTTTAATTTTTAGTATTCATTTTTTCAGATATTCTATAAGGCCCAATAGCGTATTACTCCATATGTAGAAGAGCAAAGGTAGAAATGGTGAACTTTGCATGTGTTACAATGGCTATCACATAATATTATTTGATATCCCAGAATTTTTAAAAACTATACAGCTGCACGGCTCATGCTAGGTATTTAAACCTTGACATATTTTAGCTTTCTGCTTTTCATTATTTAATAGTTTTTTAGAACTAGCTATTGCTACGATCGCATAACTATTAACTTCGGTGATAGACATCCAAGTTTCCAGCTTATCTGTTTTTGTATCAGTGATTAAATCAATCCCTATGTCATTGCCTTTTTAATTAACCATGGCTATGTTTTAGTTCTTTTATCACTGCTATACTAAATTCTCTGTTGTCTTCTATGCCTTTTTTCAAGCCCAGTGATTAATCTTATACAATTATTCTAAATTTTTGCTGTTATACTGCTTTTATCTATTTGGATCAATTCTTTAATGGTCACTTCTCCTGGAATTTCTTCTGAGGGGAATTCTTCCGTTTCATCATTGTGGATAGTTTTCTATTCCTTATGTGTTTTAACGTTTTTGTTGTTGTTGTTGTTGTTGTTGTGTTTTGTTTTGTTTTGTTTTATATGCTCTGCACCTGAGAGCACTGCTACATTAAAGTGGGCTCATCCCCTCTCCATGGCCTGGCCCTTCTGGAGGTGTGTTTTGGAAAGTGTTACTTGCTTTGTGTTGCTATGACTTTCCTTGTTTGATTTCTCATCTCAGAGTGATTTTTGAAAATCCCACGAGGTGTGCTTTGATTTGCTCCTTGAAGTACCGAATGAAGTCATTAGAGGTTTGCACTATCTTGACAGGGGTTAAAACACCTTAAGTTGCCATGGATGGATGTTCTCGCCCTTCCCAACAATGGGGGTTTCTCCTGGTAGTGAGATCCTGGAGATGTGATGGCGCCAAAGCCCCGGCTCCACACAGACGGCTCCCCCGAAAGGCGCTGGGCAGCTGCACTTATGAAAGCCGCTCATTTTCTGATTTCCCAGAGGTTACCTTGGACAAAATTGTGGATTTTTTCAATTACCTGGCCCCATCAATTTCTTCTACCAGCCAGATCTTAGATTGTAGGCAAATGCAGAGTTTGCTTTTCCAATTTGTAAAGGGGAAGTATACCGCCTATGTTCAGTATAGTTGTGAGGTTATTGGTAATGCTGTAAAACGTGTGGAAAGAATCCTGGCACATTACACTCAATAAACACTGTATTTTGTTTTGATTTCCTCATAGTTGTCACGACATCCATGCAAACTGTATCTCCAGGGTGGGGTCTTTTGTAGGTCAAAATGTAAGCTACACCATAGAAGCTATCAACGAGGCAAACTGTTTTTCCTATTCTCGAGGAGGTGACCCTTCCCTTTTTTGTATATGAATACTATATTTGGTGGTAGAGATTATTGAAGACTTGAATGTATATTGCAGTCCAGCACACCGGGAGATAGTTAAAAGTCCCCTATTTCAGGCACTGTGGATATACATATTGAGCACCTTAGGTGTCAGGTGCTATTAGGTTCAAGTACACAGTGATAATCAAACATGCACGCTCCATATATTCAGGATGTTTCAAACCTCAGCTACAAAAGGTACATGTGTAATCACAACTTGTGGGAAATGCTGTTAAATAAAAGACTAAATGTTATGAGAAGGAATGACAGGGCGGACAAAATCTCGATTAGAGGATTGGCCAACAAAGGTTTCTTGGGGAGAAAAGTCCTTTATTCAAACTTGGACCCGTAGCAAGAACTGTAAGGAAACTAGCAAACCCAAAATGCATCCTAAGCGGAACCTACGTGGGTCTAATTTGAGAAACCAGGAGAAGAGACGGTCCCAATCACCTAATGAAAGGAGAATGAGGAAAGATGGCATTAGAGGGGTGATGAGGCAGGACTGCCAACGTCTGGTGGTCACGTTACAGATTCTATGTGTCATTTTGAGTACAGTGGAGATTAGAGGGTTGTTTTAAGCAGAGGAATGAACTGCTCAGATTCAGGATTTTTGGATTGCATTCCTGATGCAGTGAAAAGAATGAACTGGGATTTTGGTGGGAAGGGAAAGGCAGCATGAGGCTAAGAATGAAAACGGAGTGTAGGCAGAAGGTGGTGAGAAACTAGCTGGCTTGGCATACGTTGGAGGTGGAGTTGAGAACCTCTGCTGCTGAATGGATCACAGGAAAGACGTTGAGGAGGGGACGACTGACAAGGAGTCTCTTTCCCACTTGAGCAACTGAAGACAATGTCCCATTAACAGAGAAACACAAGAGGGGTCTTAAGTTGGTCATGGATTTCAATTGTTTATTGATTGGGTATTAATTCACACACTTACAGAAGTTTGCTTAGAATTATAACTTTCCGTTGTTTTGTTTCTACCAAATTGCTTTGTTATTACCATCTAGAGGTTCTAACTGATGGTCTCCAATTCTTCGCTGTCCACAAGACCTCCTGACATAAGATGATGGAATTGATGGGTTATGTAGGTACCTCATCTTCTACCCAGTCTTTGTCGTCGTCAAAAATACTTAATGGCCACTGTTGTAGAAGAACCTCAAACTCCAACAGGGTTGTTCTCACTGTTCTTGGAATGCCTGCCCCTCCTTTTTTCCCCCACACATTTGTTTTTGTTTCCTTTGTCCTTCTCCTTTCTGCCTGCCAGCTAGAAATTTGGTCATCCTTTAAGATTCTTTGTGCTATGCCTCTGAGATGCCGTTACTGATCAACTCAGCTCAGTGGACTTCTCCTGATACATGAAACTTGACCTTGAAGTCTTACTGTGCTTTGTATGGTGTTTGGGTTTTTCCTACCCTCAAATATTATAAGTTTATTGAAGGCAAGGATGAGGTCTTCCATGCTTCTAGAAACTTTTATAAACACTCAAACATGGTCAAAGTTTAGAAATCTTTCTTGGTGAAGTGGTGGAGTCAACGTCAAATCAGGTGGGAGAGGAGTCTGCTGAAGGAATTTTCGGATTCAAGTGCAACCTGAAACAGCGTTTACATCACAATCCAGAGGCAATTACCTAACATCACAAAAATAATAAGTTACTGCACATATCTTCACGTTTCACAAAAGACTTATAGCATGACCTCCGTTTTCTCCTACCTCTCAGTGCATATTGGAGACTGAACTTGAAGAACGTGTTTTCAGAGTTTTGTGATACCTCAATGTTAACTGTTGCAGTACTTTCTAGAGTCACATTGTTCGTTTTTGGCTTTCATTCTCTTACATATATTCATCAATACAGATTCTGGGCATGAATCGAAAAAGCAATTTCAGGAAACTAGAAAATTAAAGAGCACCAACTAAATTTTCAGTTGTAACAGTTACTACTAAGGAGATCTCATTTAATTCTGTCTTTATCTGGACCATGGAAAATTAACTCTTGCCTTTTCCAGTCTCAGTATTTATGGAGCTGGGATACCAAACTAGGATATTTCTAGATATTTGATACCCTAATCTCCCACTCAAGTTGCCATATCATGGAACACATATATTTAAAAAATGTCTAAAGATGTTTCCTTTGAGAATTTGGGGATAGTTGAACATATTATGGAAGCCATGCAGAGTCTCTAAAAGCCTATAGGTAGTCTTATTGTGTAGGAGCTTTATGAAAAAAGAAGAAAAGAAGAAAAAGATGAAGAAGAAGAAGAAGAAGAAGAAGAAGAAGAAGAAGAAGAAGAAGAAGAAGAAGAAGAAGAAGAAGAAGGAGGAGGAGGAGGAGGAGGAGGAGGAGGAGGAGGAGAAGGAGGGGGAGGAGGGGGGAGGAGGAGGAGGGGGGAGGGGCAGGAGGAAGAGGAGGAGGAGGAAAGTGATCTCATTATGGCCACAAAATAATTTTTACATTACATTTTATTGTCCAGAAAGAGGAACCCATTGACAATTCCTTAAACTGGATTCATCTCCTCCTTTTGTCTGGTGATTTCAACATCTACCCTAGTGGTTCTTAACCCAAGCTCAAATTAGAATGATCTGTGGAACTGACATCAAGACACCAGGGTGATTCTGATGTACAGCCAGGGTTTAAGGCTAAGGCAGCTAACTAAACATTAACACGCTGTAGTAGATACGCTTCATGCTGTGCACAGTAAAAGGGAAATGTTCATAGCAGCCTTCCTTATAATAAGTACAGTATGGAAACATACATTCCAAACGTGAATCAACAGTGGAATGGATAAGCAAATTGTTAAATAATCATGTAAGGGAATACAATGTGGAAGTACCAATCCCTGAGTTACACCTATGCAAAACAACATCGATGAGCCTTATAATGTTGAACGGAAGAAGCCAGATCTAAAGAAATGCATATTATTCCATTATATTTTTATAAAATTCAAACATGGACTAATTTAATCTCTGTTGCTCAAAGTCAGGATATTGATAATGTTGGGGAAGTGAGATGGAGCAGGAATGGGGAGTGATCGCAGGGAAAGAATTCATGGTGCTGATAATGTTCTCCTTCTGGAGTGTCATGGAAGTTAGAGGCCTAAGGCTATACAATATAAAATTCTGTATTTCCTTTACATTTTCAGTATGTCCTCAAACCTATATGCTGAACCATTTGCAGAAGTTCATCTGTATTGAAAACAATAGAATCCTTTGATATAAGCTCTTTGGCCAAAAAAATAGTAACAGAATTTGACAGTGGGATGGATCATTATGCGACATGATTTGCTACTAGTTCTTGTTTTGTTTGTTTCTCTGTCTGTCTCTCTGTTTGTTTGTTTGCTTGCTTGCTTGTTCGCGTTTAATATGATGTGGTCCTGGAGCAGACCCACTGAAGGTGATATTTTGGAAGTTAATATATTAATTAGAGTAAGTGGGTTGATGAATCTGTTACTAAAGTCTTTCCTAAAGCCAATAGCATATGGTGTAAAGCCAATTATATGATTTTCAAACAAATGTAATATCTTATAAACTCACAGTTTTCATGGACTCCTGTGTGGCTCAATTGGTCAAGCATCTGACTTCAGGTCAGGTCATGATCTCACAGTCTGTCAGTTTGAGCCCGGAATCAGATTTAGATTTTGGATTCTCTCTCTCTCTCTCTCTCTCTCTCTCTCTCTCTCTCTCTCTCTCTCCCGGCTTTTACTCTTTCTCTCTCTCTTAAAAATAGATCAACATTAAATAAATTAAAACAATAAAAAATAAAAAAAAATAATGTTTATTTTGAGACAGAGCACAAACAGAGAACGGGCAAAAAGAGGGGACAGATGATCCAAAGTGAGTTTTATGCTGATAGCACTGAGTCTGGTGTGGTGCTTGTATTCACAAATTGTGAGATCATGACCTGAGCAGAAGTTGGACACTCAGCTGACTCAGCTACCGAGGTATCCCTAGACTCCCATTGTAATCTAGACCTTAGCAACGTTAACACTGGACTATTTGAAACTATCCTTGATATGTTGAATGTACCTAATAAATTTATGAATTAAAACACTTTATTTATTTAAATGATACTAGACTGAATCATTTATTTGAAACGTTATTTTATGATTATGGTAGTCTTAAAGTTTATTGCAGAAAAGTTAAAAAATTAAAAAGAAAAAAGAAAGAAAAATGGTCATAAGTCAAACACCTGGAGATAAGCATATCTAAACACCTTTTTTATGTTTATGTATTTTTGGAAGAGAGAGAGAATGAAAGAGAGATGAGCAAGAGTGAACAATGGGAGGAGACAGAGAGATAGAATCATAAGCAGGCTCCACGCTGTCAGTGCAGAGCCCAATATGCAGCTGGGTCCCCCACACTGTGGAATCATAACTGAGCTGGAATCTAGAGCCAGATGCTTAACCGACTGAGCCATTCAGGCGCCCCTGGAGGTAAGCATCTTTAACACTGTGGTATAATCGCCAGGGAAGAGGTATATGTACATGCATTAACCAAAATTAGCTATGTAGCTGTGAATCCCATTTTTGGTCATCTAGTCATACGAGCATTTTTCTAGGTCATAAATGTTCTGCAGGGCTATGAATTTTAAAGGGCACATACCATGCCGTAACCTATATAAACACTGCTATTGATCATTTAGGGTGTTCCATTTTCTTGCTTCAATTAGTTGCTACAAGTAGAATTAGCTTTTCATGGTCTAGACACAGTTTAGTAAATGTCAATTAAAAAATAAAAAGAACTGCAGCCGGTAATGTGAGGCGGAGGAACAGGTATGACCAGATTTGGCTTCACCTTGTCTATTGCTGGCAGTCTTTACATCCTTCTCTCCCTCATCCTCTTTTTCTCCTCCTTGACCCACAACCTCCACCTCTTTATTCCTCCTTCTTCTCATCCTCGTTTCTCTGTCTATACTGGCCTCCTTGCTTCCCATCAGTACACACGTTCACACTCCTGCCTTGGGGAATTCATGGGTCCTTCTGCCTAGATCACCCTCCTGTCAGCAGGTAGTTCTCTCATTTCCTTGAGGTATTTATTCAACTGACACCTTCTTCAGCAGGACCCTCTGTGTCTAGAATTTCACCCTGTCTAGTATTTCACACCCCTTCCCCCAATTCTTATATCCTCTCCAAGATGTATTTCCTTTTTTCCCCATTCATTATTCTCTACCATAGTTTCTATTTCCATTATCTTTGTCAGTCTCCCCCACTGGACTATTAAGCACCAAGATCACAGTAATCCTTCCTCCCTGTGTTCAGTAGTGGATCCTGCGGGTGTAGACTGTGTTGTCTCACTCTAAATGCTCCAAAAGTTTTTATTGAATGATTCAATGAATCAACATCACTCCTTCTTACTTATGAAAGTTTTATAATTTTGTACTTTACACTTACATCTATGATCCATTTGAGTGAATTTTTGTATAAGTTATGAATTTAGGTCAGGGTTTCTCTTAATTAATTAATCAATGAACCAATTAATTAAACAATTAATTACTTAGTTCATTGATTACTATTGCATAAGAACACTTAATTGTTCCAGTAACACTTGATGAAAGACTATATCCCTTTTTGTTAGGTTGGCTACATGTCATTATGAGAAGTTGGGTGAGGATGCTTGTGTATGGGGTCAGTTTCTGGATTCTCTGTTCTATCACTTGACCTGTGTCTCTATCCTTCTTCAATATCACACTGCCTTGATTATGGGAGGATTATACTGAGTGTTAAAATTATGCAACATGAGTTCTCCGACTTGGTTATTTTTCAGAGCTGTTTGGCTGTTCTAGTTCCTTTGTCTTTTCACACACATTTTAGAATCAGCTTGCTGATATCCACAAAAAAATCCTGGGGTTTCGACTGGAATTATGTTGAATCTCTACATCAAGTTGATAATTGACATCTTACTAGCGAGGCTTCCAAGGGTAGATATGGCATATCTCTCCATTTATTTATATCTTCCTTGATTGATCCAATCAGCCTTCTGTGGCTTTTAGCATACAGATCCTGTGCATGGCTGTTAGATTTAAATGTAAGTATTTCAATGTTTGGTGTGATATTAAATGGTTCTTTAAAAGCATTTCATATTCTAATCTTTCATTGCTTTTGTGTAAAAATAAAACTGAGTTGTATATATTGAGGGTGTATTCTGGGGCTTATTTAATTATGTTTGAGTTCTAGAAAACTGATGTATACCTCTTAGAATTTGTTTCATACTGATAACCCCATGATTTAAGAGTTGCGGCAGTTTTCAGGGCACCTTGAAGGCTCCATCAGTTGACTACCAGACTGCTGGGTTCAGCAGCTCAGGTCATGGTCCCATGGTCAGGGGATTGAGCCCCGTGTGGGGCTCTGTGCTAAGCATGGAGCCTGCTTAAGCTTTTCTCTCTGTCTTTCTCTCTGTCTCTTTCTCTCCCCGTCTCTGCTCATTCTCTCTTTCCAAAATACAAATCGAAAAATAAATAAATAAAACAATCGAGATAGTTTTTATTTTTACTTTTTCCAATTCGAAGGCCTTTACTATGCCTTTTTCTGTACATGCCACGCTTGTAATCAGGGGAGGTACTGGTGTTTATGTCGATTTGTACACAGAACTGACAGAATCCTTTCTTTTATTGTCTCCTTCCTTGGATTTCTCCCACACTTTCCCCAATCAAAATAGGATTCAGAGGGACTCTATTCTAGTTTCGGTTCAAGATGGCTGTGTGGGAAGGCCTTGAACTCAACTCCTCCAAGGTGAAAGAAGATTTCAATTACCTCCATATTGACCTTAAACTTTCCAACTGATTAACCTTTTCTTTCCAGCTTCTCTCCTTCTTTATGATTATTTATTTTTGAGACAGAGGGAGACAGAGCTCAAGTGGGGGACGGGCAGGGATAGCAGGGGACATAGAATCAGAAACAGGCTCCAGGCTCTGAGCTGTCAGCACAGAGCCCAATGCGGGGCATGAACCCATGAACCATTAGATCATGACCTGAACTGAAGTAGGATGCTTACTCAACCTAGCCACCCAGGCACCCACTCCCCACCCTCAGCTTATCTCTTAATTCAGGATCCTGAAAGCAAAGTATCACCTGATGGGAACTGAATCTACTCCTCTAGCAATAAGGACTGCCTGAGCCAATAAGACTCCACCCTCAAGCCCAAGACAATGACCAACCTGACCTTAGTGACCACCTGTGTATGCCTACCTCTTTTTGTCCCACATTTTCCTTACATAAACCTGGAAGTATTTTCAGCACGTTAGAGGGAGTCTTTGATGTGAGTCTGCTGCATTTCTGGTGTCGGTCTCTGAATAAATTTCCCATTTGTTTCACCTCCACTAGTTCCTTTGAATCGCGATCTTGTCAGTAATGGGTAGCCAAATCTCACCTTTGTTGGGTCCCCTGGAGCTAGGTGCTCTTGTGCCTGAACTCCCTGACTACGTTTCTGGTGAACCAGCCAAAAGGTGTACTTCCAATTTGTCCAGCTCCCTGGGGATTGCATGCATTGATATAACAATTCCTCGTGAGGAGCTGAGGACTGACTGCACAGATTGTGCCTAACAAAACATAGAAAATCGAAAGACAACAGCAAGACAGAGAGACAGTAACAAAGGAAACACTCACCCCTAACGTTGCCAGGGGTAGTTGGGGAGGATGAGGAACAGACTCCTCTGTCTTTGGGCAGAAAAAAGAAAGAAGAAAAAAAAACACAACCCTGCAGTTTGAAAAGAGCAACAGTCATATAAAAGAGAGCATTAGAACTCTGTCAACGACAGAGGAGCCACAGGAGTTCTCTCTGGGTCATAGAGACAGGAGAATGGCAGGGTTACATTTTACATCCACATTTTTTAATGTTTACTTCTTTTTGAGAAGCAGAGAATACAAGCAGAGCAGGGGCAGAAAGAGGGGGACAGAAGACTCAGGAAAGGCTCTACACTGACAGCATCAAGCCCAATGTGGTTCTCAAATTCATGAACTGCGAAATCATGATCTGAGCTGAAGTCAGATACTCCATCCACTGAGCCACCCAGCTGCCCCACATTCTCCATCCACCTTAAAAGCATAGACCAGAGCAGGGTCCAGTTGCTGTAGCTGGCCTGCTGCCTCAGTAAGTTCCAGGCACACAACACACACCAGCCCCAATTGCACTGGACACACACATGCCCATGATATGCTTTCCCCCCCTTAAACAATGCACTTTAAAGAGGAACTAGCATATCAAAAGAGCCATTCCTGGACTGTAACCCACCTCAGCTCCCACAGCCCCTTCAGGGCACCCTCTCAGTGGAAAGTCCTGGTACACCCTAGTTTATATCCACTTCAGCTTCACTATATTGGCAAGGTGTCCTCTGCATGTACAGCCCCAGGTGCCTCAGCCCGTACCCACTTTAGCTTCACCTATCTTGCCCAGGAACCGTCTGCATAGAGAGATCAAGGACAACCTGACCCCCAGACTGCTTACATTCTAGCCACCCTGTACAGGGCACCTATACACAGCACCCCAGCATGCCTCAACTTGCAATCATTTCAGCTTCAGCTGTCCTGCCAGGGTACCCTCAACACACAGAATCCTGGGACACCCCAGTCTGCGTTCACTTCAGCTTTATGTATCCTGACAGGGCGCCTGCTATGTAGAAAGCCCCAGCATCCCCAGTCCATACAAGCCACGCTTCAGCCAGCCAGCAATTGTCACCAAATAGCACACAGAGTCTACCCAGGGGGACAATCATATATAAGACAATTCCTTCAAGTGTAGGAGGTGTAGCTGCTCTGCCTCATCTATAGAAACAAACGCAGAAAGGTAAGCAAAATGGAGAGACAGGGAAATATGCTCCAAAAGAAAGAACAATAAAAAACCCAGAAAAGAGCTGAAACGGAGGTAAGCATTTTGCCTCAATTAAATAAAGAATATAAATTAATGATGGTCAAGATGCTCACCGGGCTGCAGAGAAAAGGGAAGGACTAAGTGAGACCCTTAATTAAGAGATAGCAAACACACTCAAAATCAGAGTTCAAGAAGATAATAGCTGAAAAGTAAAAAAACAAACAAACAAACAAACAAAAAACACTAGAGGGAATCAACTATAGAAGACAGCATGTGGAAGGACATATCAGTGATATTGAAGACAGATTAAGGGAAAGCATCCAAAATAAACAGCAGTTGTTCTGTGAGGCCTGATAACTTATTATTTCAAATTTAGAAGAGCAAAGGTAGAAATGGTGAATTTTACATGTGTTACTATGGCTATCACGTAATATTATTTGATATCCACGAATTTTAAGCAAATATACAACTTTAGGAAAACAACTTTAGGTTTCTAAGTTTCCCTTTTACTCTTAAAAAAATATTTTGTGCCTGATATTTTCGTTTCCCCTAAATGAGCTGCTGATACTGGCCATAGATAAAACCATGAAATTCCAATGTATATCCAGTCACTGCCCTGTGAAATCAAGTAAAAAGCACAAGATTGTTTTATGTTTCCTGTCTTAAATTATTTATTGTTATAAGGGTTTTCTGTTTTGGGGAGCCTGGGTGGCTCAGTGGTTGAGTGTCGGACTTTGGCTCAGGTCATGATTATATGGTCTGTGAATTCGAGCCCCACATCAGGCTCTGTGTTGACAGCTCAGAGCATGAAGCCTACCTCAGATTCTCTCTCTCTCTCTCTCTCCCCTCTCTCTCTCTCTCTCTCTCTCTCTCTCTCTCTCTCTCTCTCTCTCTCTCTCTCTCTCTCTCTGCCCCTTCCCTGCTCGTGCTCTGTCTCTGTGTCTCTGTGCAAAATGAATAAACTTTAAAAACATTTTAAGAGAGTTTTATGCTTATTTATTTTGAAATATAGAAAGATAGAAGGAGGGAGAGAGAGACTAAGAGAGAACAAGGTCGGATGGTGCAGAGAGACATGGATAGACAGAATTCCAAGCAGGATTGAAACTCTGAGCTGCAGCAAGACCCTGATGCTGATCTAGAACTCATGAACCATAAGATCATAACCTGAGCTGCAGTTAGATGCTTAACTGACCCAGCCAAACTTGCACCTAGTTTCTTTCTTTCTTTTTTAAATGTTTATGTATTTATTTATTTATTTATTTGTTTGTTTGTTTGTTTATTTATTTATTTATTTATTTAATTTATTTTTGATATGTGTGTGTGCGTGTGCGTGTGTGTCTCCATATGTGTGTGTGTGTGTCTCCGTGTGTGTGTGCGTGTGCGTGTGTGTCTCCGTGTGTGTGTGTGTGTGTGTGTGTGTGTGTGTGAGAGAGAGAGAGAGAGAGAGAGAGAGAGAGAGAGAGAGAGAGAGGGAGAGGGAGAAACAGAGACAGAGAGAGAGAGGGAGAGGGAGGGAGATGCAGGGAGACAGGGAGAGAGTAAGAGAGAGAGACAGGGGAGAGAGACAGAATGAATGGGGGAAGGGCAGAAGAGCAGGAAATACATAATCTAAAATAAGGTCCAGACTTTGACCTGTCAGCAGAGGGTCAGATATGGGGCTTGAACTCATGGACCATGAGATCATGATTTGAGCTGAGGTGAAAGCTTAACCATCCAGGAAGCATCCTCAAATAAGTGTATTTATCTATCTGCTTTCAAACAAGCCAAATTAACAGAGAGATGGCAATCTAATCTTCACACATATGTGTGATGAATAAATTTGTCCATCAGAAAGTTTTGAACTAATCACCACCGTATCAAAGTTAGAATGGATTTTTACATTATCCGGTTTACTTTCTTAAAATGTTGTCACTTTGCCCTTGTTTAGCTCTCAATCAATACAAGTAAATAGATTATTTTCTCATCTGATCAATTATCTTCATAGCAACCCTCCACTAGCTTCTTCCTATTGAAGCATTGTTTTGTGCTGCGACCTTTTTTTTTTGCCATCTGGCCTTATTTGAGCTTTTCTCTACATTTCTAGCATTGGCAAAACTGAGTATCTTGTCTTTGATGCCATGCTTCCAACCATGCTGATGAAATCTTTCACATCATATTACCTCAAGTTCATGGAGATTAGACAAGTTTCATGGCTCCTCCAAGGTTTGTTTGTGGTTTTGAATGGTACAGTACTGGGGGTAATGAGATTAGTCTTACACAATTTGTTTCCCCAAAGCTGCACTAGCACACACTGATAGTACATATTAGAGTCAAAGTCCATGTAAATTGGTTACTGAGAGTTACTTAACGTGAAGTTTACACACAAGCCAGAAAAAAACTCTGGTATTGGGCTCCTGGGTGGCTCAGTTGGTTAGGCCTCCAACTTTTGATTTTGGATCAGGTCATGAGCTCATGGTTTCATGAGTTCAAGACCTGCATCAGGCTCTGTGCTCACAGCATAGCGCCTACTTGGGATTCTCTCTTTCTCTTCCCTCCCTGCCTTTTCCACACACACGCTGTCTGTGTCTCTCTAAAAGGAAAGAAAAATCTACTTAAAAACAAAAACAAAAACAAAAAACATCTGGTCTCATTAATTTATAAGTGACAGGGAAATTGTCAAATGTTGTTTTACAGAGAAAACACAATTCCAGTATACTCTTTATATCGTGCTTAAAACTGTTTATTTTGAATTAATTATTGAACACAAAGTGTTCCTTGCTCCTGAATAAAATCAGTGTGCTGTCTTGGAAGGATACTACGTGAACACCACAAAAGAGGCAGGGAGTGAAGACCAATGCAAGCTTGAAACAAATGATGAACGTGGGTAACACCACTGATGTGACTGGCCTTATTATTTTATTTATGTTTGCTTGATTTGGGTGTTCTGATTCTTAGTTATTAGGCAATAATAGAGACACTCCTACTGAAATGAGACCAGCTGGAAATAATGAATCACCCCAACTCACCTGTCACACGTTGGTAGCCATCTGTGCATCTGACAATCTGTGGAAAATCCATATCTGCTAATTGAATGAGAAAAACGTAATTTAAATCCTTTATCTTACATGGGGCCACCATCTCCCTATTGCTGCCTTGGTACCTGCAAGAAGATTCTCTTTCATCTTCCCCTGGAGCATCGTCTACCAAATCTTGCTGCGAATATTTATCTTTCAATCTCCCTGGGAGCCCAATCTCCATCATCCTGCCTAGGAAGGACACCTTGGGACATCCTTCCAGAAAGCATCTTCTCCAGCATTTTGCCTAGGAATGCAACTCCCTAATCCTTCCTGGAATAGTGGTCCCCTACATATTTCCTGGGACCTAAATTTCTGCCATCGTGCCTGGGAGTGCCAACTCCATCATTCAGAGAGGAAGCAAGGTCTCCCTCATTCTGCTCTCAGCCACTGTTTCTCTCATTCTGCCTGGTAGCACAGTATCCATCACTCACGTTGAATGGCCTTGAAGGCCATTTCCACCATTTTTCCTGGGAGCACCATTGTGGTTGTCATGTTTGCTGGCACTGTCTACGTCATCATCCTGGGAGCACTGTATCCTTCATCCTGCATGAATGTGAGGTATCCCTGATCCTCCTGGGAGGACAGTCTCCTTCATTCTGCTTTCTGGTGTGATCTCTGTCATACTTCCTGGGAGTACAACCTATGACATCTTGTATAGGGGATGAAGTCTGGCATACAGCCTGGTAGCCTGATTTCTTTCATCCTAATTGGGAGCTTCCTGTCCCTAGTCTTTTTTTTTTTTTTTTCGAATGCGATTTTTGTTGTTTTACCTTGGGGTGACATCTCTGTCACCATGCCTGCAGCTATGATCTCTGTCTTTCATGTTGGAAGCGCCATGCACATCATAATGGTGGGACGCATGGTATCTTCATCCTGCCTGAGATCACGTTATCCACCATTGCCTGGGGATATGAACTACCTCATCCTGCCTGAAATCACCATTTTGTCATCCTGTGTAGGAGTGCAAAATCTCTTCTCCTGTGTGGTGGTGCATTCTCCATCATTCTTTCTGTGAGCTCATCCTTATTATCCTGCCTGAGAGCATGAAATCATTCATCGTACCTAAAAGCGCCTTGCCCTTCATTATACTTTGCAGTGTGATTTCCTTCCATTTTCCTGGGAGCACCATCTACCTTAGCCAGCCTCTGATCATGATCCACATCATGCTCCCCTGGATTGCTGTCTCTGCTGTACTGCCTCTGAGTGCTGTACCTTTCCTTCATCCTATCTGGGAGCACAATCTCCTTAAACCTGCCTGGGAAGTCAGTCGCTGACATCCTGCCTGGGAGTGCCTTCTATGTCATATTTGCTGGTATCATGTTCCCCATCATCCCGGCTTGGGATACAGTCTCTATCATCTTTCCATGGAGCACCATGTCGATACTCTGGTCTGGCAGCACAATATCTGACATCCTGCCTGCCTAGGAGTCCTGTATCCATCCTCCTGCCTCGAAGGGTCCTCTCCTTCATGATGCCTGGGAATGCAAACCCATAATCCTTCTTACAAGCACGATCTCTGTAATTCTGTCTGAAGGGATACCTCCAATTTATTATCTTGGAGAGCATTCTTGGTCGTCCTGAATGGGATCATTGTCTCCTTTATCCTTTTGGGAACAGATCTCCATCATCTTGCCTTGGAGCTCCCTCTTTCTAATCGTACCTAGTAGCACGTTCTCCTAATTCCCACCCTGGAGCACAGTCTACAATTCCTACCTGAAAGTGCCTTCTCCTTAATACTGGCCGAGAGCAAGAAACCATCGTTATGCCTAGAAAGGCTGCCTCTTTCATCCTGCCAGGGAACACGGTCTCCACCAGCCTGCCTAGGAGCAATTCTACCTCATTCTGCCTGAGATAGCAATGCCAGTCATAATTAAGAGCTCCAAATGCATCATCCTACCTGAAAGCAAGTTCTGAGACATACTGTCTGGAACACAATCCTTATCATCCTGCCCAGGAGCTCCATTTCAGTCGTCCTACCTGGTAACACAATATCTTTCATCTTGCCTCAAAGCGCCTTATGGTCGTTTACACTGCTAGAGCAATCATCCTCATACTGCCTGGGAGATCTGCCTCCATCATCCTGTCGGGGTGCCAGGGAGAAGGATGCGTTTCATCCTGACCTGGAGTTCTGTCTATGGTTCCTGCCTGGGAGTTCTTTTGTCATCCTTCCTTGGAGGTTTATCCCCACATCTTGCCTAAGAAGGTCATCTCTGACATCCTGCCAGGGAGCATCTTCTCCAGCATCTTGCCTGGAAGCACATCTGTCCATTGTGCCTTGGTTGAATTTAGGATAATCTCTTTCTTCTTGCCCTGGGACATTTTCTTACAGCCCAGCCTGGAGCACGTATCCCTCACCCTTCCTGGGAGTGTGATCTCCATCATCTTGCCTCAGAATGCCAATTCTGTCATCCTTCCAGCGAACATTTCTGCCAACATCTTCCCTGGGAGCCTGTCTCCCTCATCCTGCCTGGAAGAAGAGTCGCCTCCCTCTTTCCTGGGACCTCCAACTCTGTCATGCTGTCCAGGAGCGCCAAATATGTCATGCTGGCAGGAAGCTGAATCTCATTTGGAGCACCGTTTCTTTCATTTTGCCTGGTAGTGCAATGTACTCATCCTGCTTGGAAGTCCTTATATGCCTTTTTGCCTGACAGCACCATATCCATCAATGTTCCTGGTTGTGTGGCCACGAATGAGGGTAGTCACCTTCATCCTGTTTTTCGGCATGCTATCTGTCTCCCTTCCTGGGATCAAAATGTACATCATCCTATTTATAGGACCATCTCCAACTTCCAGTCTGGGAGCCTGTTTTCAGTCATCCTACCTGAGAGCATGATTTCCTTTATCCTATTTTGGAGTGCCCTCTCCATCGTCTTTTTTTTTTTTTTTTTTTGGCGGGGGAGAGGTACATGATTTGTTTTGTTTTACCTGGGAGTGCCATCCCACTAGCCTGCATGGGGCACGATCTCCATCCTTCAGGGTGGAAATGCCATTCTGTCATTGTGACAGGGTGTTTGGTCTCTGCATCCTGCCAGGGAACAGGATATCCACCAACAACTTGGGACACAAACTCCACCATCCTTCCTGAAAGCGCCCTTTTGCTATCATGCATAGTAGAGCAATATCCCTTATCCTGTGTAGGAGCACCTTGTCCATCATCCTTTTTGTGAGTGTCATCCCCATAATCCTGCCTAGAGAAGCATATCCTTCATCCTACCTGAGAGAGCAGTGTCCTCTTTATCCTGAGAGTGTGATTTCCTTCCACCTGCCTGGGAGTGCCTTCTACCTTTTCCTGCCTCAGAGCCCAATCTCTGTCATGCTCCCTTGGTGCACCATGTCCTTTATCTTGCCTGGTCATATGATCTCCTTCAACCTGCCTTGGTCTCAGCCATCAACATCCTGCCTAGGAGCACCCTTTAAGTCATCCTTCCTGGTATGCTGTTCCCTGTCATCCTGCCTCAGAACTCCATCTCCATCAGTTGCCGTGGATCACCGGTTGCCCAATCTCCTTCACCTGCCTTGGACTCAGTCTCTGACATCTTGTGTGGGAGCACCTTCTACATCATCCTTCCTAGTATCCTTTTCTCCATCGTGCTGCCGTGGAATGCCATCTCCATCATCCTGCCATTAAGTCTGTACGCGTCCTACTGCCTTGGGAGCAGTATGCCTGTCATCCTGTCTTCCTAAAAGTGCTGAGTACGTCCTCCTTCTGGGAAAGGCCATATCCTTTATCATGCCATGGAAATCAATCTCCCTCTCATGATTGGGAGCATGCATTCTGTCATTGTGCCCTGAGGAAGATCTCTGACATATGTTCCGGGAGAGTGATCTCAGTCTTTTTGCCTGGGAGAATATCATCTCTGTTCTCCATTTGGAAATCTAATTCATGTCATTTTGTCTGGGAACATCATCATGGTCATCCTTTCTGGGAGCATAAACTCCCAATCCCCAGCATGCAGCACAGTCCAGTTCCTGCCTGAGAGTCACTTCTGTGTCATAGTGACTGGGAGTGATAAACCCTTGTCCTGCCTTGAAAGGCTGTATATGGCATCTGCTCAGGAAGCACTGTCTCTGTCATCTCGCCTAGGAGAATTTCCCCCTCATCTTGCCTCCTTCAACCAGCCTGGGAATTCTGCTTTTGACAGTCTGACTGTGAGAGCCTTCTATGTCATCCTTCCTGTTATCATAGTCCCTGTAATTCTATCTTGGAACGACTTCTCCATGAACATGCTATGGAGGACCATCTCAGTAACCCTACCTGGAAGCACTATATCTGTCATCCTGTCTGCCTAGAAATTATTTGTATGTCATCCTTCCTCCATGGGTGATCTCTCCTCCTCCTTCAAAGTGCTCTCTCCTTCTGCCTGCCTCGATTGGTGATCGCCTTCATCATGCCTGGGATTGCAACCTCCCTCATCATGCCTGGCAGCACAATCTTGTCATTCTGCCTCAGGGAAGATTTCCAACGTAGTTCCTGGGCATGGGTCTCAGTGTCCCTGTAGGGAAATTCATTTCTCTTATCCTTTTGGGAAATTGACTTCCATTATTTTGCCTGGTAGTGCCCTCTTTGTCATCCCATCTGGGAGCAGAATCTCCTACTTCCTGTTGTGTAACACACTATGATTCCTGCCTGAAAGTCCCTACTCCATCATACTTACTGGCAGTGCAAAACCATCCCCATACCGAGAAACACTGTCTCTGTCCTCTTTACGGGGGCACCGATCCATGTCTTCCTGCCTGGGAGCATTCTCCTTCTTCCTGCCTGGGAGAAATATGACCAGTCATCATGCTTAGGAGCACCAACAATCATCGTGCCTGGTGGTAAGTTCTCCGATGTACTGTATGTAACACAATCTCCATCAACCTTCCTGGGTGTGCTGTTTTGGCCACCCTACCTGGTAGCATAAAATCCCTAATCATGCCTCAGAGTGCCTTATGGTCATTGATTCTGGTAGAGCAATCACCATCATCCTGCCTGGGAACACCATCACCCTCTTCTTGCTTCTGTACCTGGGACAATGATCTCTTTCATCCTGCCATGGAGAGTCATCTACGAATCCTGCATGGGGGTGCTTATTCGTCCTTCCAGAAAATGCAGTCTCCACCATCCTGCCTCAGATTGTCGTCTGCATCATCCCGCCAGAGGGCATCTTCCCCAACACCTTGCCTGGGAACACGTCTCCTTCATCTTGCCTGGAAGAATGGTCCCCTTCATCTTGCAAGGAACCGCCAAACTCTGTCATTCTGCCCAGGAGGACCAAATCCTTTTCATCCTGGCAGAAAGCACCATCTCCCGCGTTCCACCTTAGGGCACCATTTCTCTCATCTTGCCTGGCAGTGCAATGTCCCTCATCCTGCTTCAGAGTCTTTATCGACATTTCGCCTGGGAGAGCCATATCTGTCATCCTGCCTGGGTGGATGGTCTCCCTCTCCCTCTTGACCTGAAGGAGTTCAGTGTCCTTCATCCTGCCTTATAGCATGATCTGTCATCCTTTCTGGAAGCATGCTCTCCATCCTGTTCAGATGACGATCCCCAACATCCACCATGGAACTGTGTTTTTTGTCATCCTTCCTAGGAGTGCTATTTCTTTCATCCTACTTGGGAGCATCCTCTCCCTCATACTTTTTGGGAACATGCTTTCTGTTCTTTTACCTGGGAGTGCTTGCTGGGGCATGACCTCCATCCTTCAGGTTAGGAGCTCAAGCTCCGTCATTGTGGTGGGGAGCATGGTATCTGCATACTGAATGGGAACACGATACCCACTCTTACCTAGGGACATAAACCCCATCATCCCACCTGAAAGTGCCATTCTGTTATTTTGCCCAGGAGCGCAATGTCACTGTAGGAGCCATTTCTCCACCATCCTTTTTGAGAGTTGATCTCCATCATCCCTTCTGAGAGCATGGTATCATTCACCCTGCCTGAGAGCTACAAGTGCTTCTTTATGCCTGGGAGTCCTATTTCCTTCAAACTGACTAGGATCACTGACTATCTTCTCCTGTCAATTGTGAACTCCATCATGCTCCCTTGGTGTGTCTTCTTTCATATTTCCCAGAAGCCCTATGTCCTGCTTTCTGCCTGGGACCATCATCTCCTTCAACCTGTTGGGGGAACTCAGTCTCGAAATCCTGCCTGGGAGCGCCTTCAACGTCTCCACTTCTGGTATCGTGTTACATGTCACCCTGCCTTGGAACACCATATTCATCAACCTTGCCATTAGGCGCCGTCTCGGGTTTACTCCCTGGGAGCACTATATCCACCATTTTGCCTGGCTAGGAGTATTGTGTAGGTCCCCCTGCCTGGAGGCCTTATTTCTTCCATCATCCGTGGAAGTGCTGGCTCTGTCTTCCTGCCTGTAAGGGTGATTTGTTTCTTGATGCCTTGAAATGCAATTTCCCTCAACATGCCTGGGAGTGTGATCTCTGTCATTCTACCTAGAAGAGGATCTCCAACATATTAATTGGCAGAGCAATCCTGGTCTTCATGCCTCGGAGCATTTTCTCCTTTTGGGAATGTGATTTCCATCATTTTGCCTGTGAGCACCCTCTTTGTCACCCTGACTGGGATCATGATCTCCTACTTCCCACCTTGGAGTGAAGACTACAACTCCTGCCTGACAGTGCCTTCTGCTTCATACTGTCAGGGAGAAAGAAATTGTCTTCGTGACTAGAAAGGCCACCTCTATCATCCCGCCAGGGAGCACTATCTCTTTCATCTGGCTTAGGAGTGCTTCTCCCTTGTCCTGCCTGGGAGAGTGATGTCCTTCATCCTATTTTGGAACTACAGGTAATCCAGCGTGGAAACGAGGTATGACACATACTGTCTGGAACATGATCTCTGTCAACCTGTCTGGCAGCGTTTTCCTCATACTACCTGATAGCACAATATCTCACATCCTGCCACGGAGTGACCTACAGTCATTTACCCTTGTGGAGCAATCATGGTAATCCAGCCTCAGAGCACAATCACTAGCATCCTGCCTAGGGAGTCTGTATCAGTCATTTTACCTGGGAGCATTTTTTCCAGAATCTTACCTGTGAATGTTGTCTCCCTCATCTTGCCTGGAAGAATGGCCCTCCTCCTCTTGCCTGGAACCACTGTCTCTATCGTTCTGCCTGGGAGTGCCAACTGCTTCCTCTTGGCAGGATGAATAATCTTCCTTATTCTGCCTTGGAGCACCACTTCTGTCCTCCTGTCTGGTAATGCAATATCAGCCAGTCTGCCTTGGAAGGCTGAATCTGTTAATTTGCCTGGAAGCATTATTGTCATCCTCATGCCTGGGAGTGCCTACTTTGTCAGTCTCTTTGTAGCACTGTTTCCATCATCCTGCCTGGGGGCATGGTCTCCTTGATCCACGTGGGAAAGTAGTCTCCTTAATCCTGCTTTACAGCATGATATCCATCACCCTGCCTAGGAGTGTGATAAACGTTATCCTGTTTAGAGCATGAACTCCAAAAGCCAGCCTGGGACAGTGGTTTTGGTCATCTTATTTCAGAGCATGATTTCCTTCATCCTATTTGGGAGTGTCCTCTCCATCACGCTTTATGGTAAAGTGATTTCTTTTGTTTTACCTGGGAATGCTCTCCATCACTCTGCTTGGCGGCATCATCTCCGTCCTTCAGGGTGGAAACAATATCTCCATCTTTGTGGCAGGAAGCACTGTAAAGGCAGCCTGCCAGTGAACACGATATGCACCATTGCCTGGGGACACAAACTACATCATCCTACTTGAAAGAGCCATTCTTTTAGGTTGCCGAGGAGTCCAATATCCCTTATCCTGTGTAGGAGCACCTGCTCTGTCATCCTTCCTGCTAGAGCAGTCACTGTCATCCTTTCTAGGACCACGATACCTTTCATCCTACCTGAGAGCGCTGTGTCCTTGATTATGCCTGTGAGTGTATTTTATTCAGCTTTCCTGGGAGCACCACCTGCTTTATCTTGCCTTGGAATGAGATCTCCATCATGCTTCCGTGGTGTGCGGGATCTGCTGAACTGCCTGCGAGCGCTATGTCCTTCATCTTTCTTGGGAGCATGTTCTCCTTCACCTGCCTTGGAACTCGGTCTCTGACTCATGCCTTGTAGTGTCTTCTCCATCATTCTTCCTGGTATCATGTTCCCTGTCCTCCTGCCATGGAACACCATCCCTACCACTTTGCCATGGAGAGCATCTCAGTCTTCCAGCTTGGCAGCACAATATCGGTCATCCTGCATGCCTATGGATGCTCTGTGCAGTCTCCTGCCTAGAGGGCCACCTCTTTCATGATGTCTGGGAATGCAATCTCCATCATCCTATATGTGAGCGTGATCTCCTGTCACTCTGCCTGATAATACGATCCCCTACTTCTTGCCCTGGGGCACAGTCTAGGATTCCTTGCTGAGATTGCTTTCTTTGCCATCCTGACTGCGAGCAAGGGAAAAAAAAATGACATTCTGCCTAGAAAGGCTGTCTCTGTCATCCTGTCAGGGAACACAGTCTCCATCATCCTGCCTCGGAGCGATTCTCACTCTCCTTTCTGCCTGGGAGAGTGATTGAGGTACTTCATCATAGTTAGCAGCACCAACTGCATCACCCTCCCTGGAAGCAAGTTCGTAGACATACTGTCTGGAACATGATCCTCATTATCCTGCCTGAAAATGTTTCAGTCATCCTGAGAGATGACCCTTCTGTGTAGCACAATATCCCTCATCTTGCCTCAGAGCACCTTACAGTCATTTACCCCGTCAGAACAATCATCATCATCATCATCATCATCATCATCATCATCATCATCATCATCATCATTTCTGGACAGCCATCTCCCCCATCCTGTTTTGGTGACAGGGAGAAGAATCTCTTTCATCTTGCCCTCAAGCACCTTCTCTGAATACTGCCTGGGAGCACTTATTTGTATTCTTCCTGGGAGCATGATCTCCATCATCCTGCCTAGGAAGGCAGTGTCTGTCATCTTGCCAGGGAGCATATTCTACAACATCTTGATTGGGTGCTCATCTCCCTCAATCCTACCTGGAAGAGTGGTCTCCTTCACCTTTCCTTTGGCTGACTTCTCCATCACACTACCTCAGTGCCTGGGAGAATGGTCTCTTTTATCCTGTCCTGGGGCATGGTGTACCAAACCCTCCTGCGAGTGGTTATCTATCTTCCTTCCTGGAACCACCATGTCCAACATCCTGCCTCAGAAGACCATCTCCTTCATCCTGCCAGGCAGCATATTCTCCAACATCTTGCCTAAGAGGGCACCACTCTTATCCTGCCTGTAAGAGTCATTACCTTCATCTTGCCATGGACCCGCCAACTTTGTCATTATGCCCAAGGGCACCAACTCCAGCATCCTAGAAGATCTCACTTGCTTCTCCCATCCTGCCTGGTATTAAAAAATTCCTAATCCCTATGAGGGCCTTATCTTTCATTTTCCCCAAGAGCACCATATTAATAATCTTGCCTGGGTGCATGGTCTCCCTGGTCCTCCTGACCTGAACGAGGGAAGTCTCCTTCATCCTGCTTTGCACAGTGATCTCTGTGATTCCGTTGTGAGCATGATCTATGTCATCCTGTTTCATGGACGATCTCCACTATCCAGCCTCAGAACATGTTTTTAGTAATCCTACCTAAGAGTGTTATTTCCTTCATTCAACTTTGGAGCATATTCTCCATAATCTTTTTTGGGAACGTTATTTGTATTGTTTTACCTGGATTTCCATTTCCTTCAGCCTGCCGGGGACATGAGCTCCGTCCTTCAGGATGGAAGCGCCATCTTCACCATCATGGCAGGGAGCATGGTGTCCACATCCTGCCTGGGAACATTATATGCACCATACCCTGGGTACACAGACTCCATCATCCCTGAAAGGGCCGTTCTCTTGCCTAGTAGCACAATATGTCTTATCCTGTGTCAGAGCACCTTCTCTGTCTTCCTTTTTGCAAGTGCAGTTTCCATCATCCTGCCTGAGACCATGATATCCTTCATCGTACCCAAGAACGCCATGTCTTCTATTATACATGGGAATGTGATTTCCTTCCACCCACCTTCAAATGCCATCTACGTTAGCTCCTCTAGGAGCACAATCTTCATCATGCTTTCTTGGTGTGCTGTGTCTGTTTTACTTCCAGGGAGCACCGTGTCCCTCATCCTGCCTGGTTACATGACCTCCCTCAAGCTACCTGGATACTAAGTCTCCAACTTCCTGCCTCGGAAAGTGTTTTCTTCATCCTTCCTGCTATCATTTTTCCTGTCCTCCTGTTTGGACCTTGTCTCCCTCATCTTCCTTTGGAGCACCATTGGTGTCTTTTTGCCTGGAAGTACTTATCCATCCTCCTGCCTGCCGTGGAGTGCTGTGTCCATCCTCCTGTGTGGAGTTGCAATCTCTGTAAATCTTCCTTGGTAGTTCCATCTCCTTCCTGCAGTCTGGAAGGGACATTTTCATCATAATGCCCAGGAACACAAGCCCCCTCATCATGCCAGGGAATACAATCTTTCACATTTGCCATGTATAGAATGTCCAATTTCCACCCCCACCCCCCGGGATATCACTCTCTCCCTTCCTGTCTGGGAGTGTAATCTCTGATCTCCTTTTGGGAAGGTTATTTACATCATTTTAGTGGGAGCACCCTCTCCATCATTCTGTCTGGGATCATGATCTCTATCTGCCAGCCTTGGAGGCTCTTCTACAATTCCAGCGTGTGAATACATTCTCTGTCATACTGACTGGGACCAAGAAACCATATTCTGTTTTGAAAGACCATGGATATCATCTTCCGAAGGAGCACCATCTCTATATCATGCTGCCCACAAGTGCATCCCTCTCTCATGCCTGGAAGAGGGATCTCCTTCATCATACCTGAGAGAGCCATCTCCATCATCCTGATAGGAAGCCTGTTCTCCAACCTATTGTGGGGAACATGATTTCCATCAGCCCACCTGGGAGCAACGTATTTGTCATCCTATCTGGTAACGCAGTAACCCTCTTCCCGCCTCAAATGCCTTACTGTCATTTACCCCAGTAGAGCCATCATTGTCTTCTTGCCTGAGATCCTGTCTCCATTTGAGATCCATCAGATCCTGAGATACTGTCTCAGTGCCTGGAAGAAATATCCCTTTTATCCTGCCATGGAGTGCTCTCTATGAATCCTCCTGGGAACACTTATCTGTCATCCTCCCTGAGAACATATATCCATCATCGTGACTAGGAAGGCCATCTCCATCATCCTGCCAAGGAGCGCCTTCTTCAGAATCTTGCCTGGGAGCATGTCTCCCTCATTCTCCCTGGAAGAGTGGTCCCCATCATCTTGCCTGGGAGCACCAATCCATCATCCTAGCAGGAAACATAATATCCCTCGTTCTTCTTCTTCTTCTTCTTCTTCTTCTTCTTCTTCTTCTTCTTCTTATTATTATTATTATTATTATTATTATTATTATTATTACTATTATTTTTTTTTAATTTACATCCAAATTAGTTAGCATGTGGTACAACAATGATTTCAGTACTAGATTCCTTAGTGCCCCTTTACCCATTTAGCTCACCCCCCTACTACCCCTCCAGTAATCCTCAGTTGATTCTCCATATTTATGAGTCTCTTATGTTTTGTCCCCCCTCCCATGTTTTTATATTATTTTTGTTTCCCTTCCCTTGTGTTCACCTGTTTTGTCTCTTAAAGTCACCCTATGCGTGAATTCATATGACCTTTGTCTTTCTGTGACTAATTGCACTTAGCATAATACCGTCCAGTCCCATCCACGTAGTTGCAAATGGCAAGATTTCATTCGTTTTGATTGCCGAGTAATACTCCATTGTGTGTGTGTGTATGTATGTATGTATGTATGTATGTATGTATGTATGTATGTATGTGTATATATATATGTGTGTGTGTGTGTGTGTGTGTGTGTGTGTGTGTGTGTGTGTGTGTGTACACATATATATCTTCTTTATCCATTCATCCATTAATGAATATTTGAGCTCTTTCCTTACTTTAGCTATTGTTCATAGTGCTGCTATAAACATTGGGATACATGTGTCCCTTCGGTACAGCACCCCTGTATCCCTTGGATAAATGCCTACTAGTGCAATTGCTGGGTCATAGGGTAGTTCTAATTTTAGTTTTCTTAGGAACCTCTATACTGTTTTCCAGAGTGGTTGCACCAGCTTGAATTCCCACCAACAATACAAAAGAGATCCTCTTTCTCTGCATCCTCACCAACATCTGTTGTTGCTTGAGTTGTTAATGTTAGCCATTCTGACGGGTGTAAGGTGGTATATCATTGTGGTTTTGATTTGTATTTCCCTGATGATGAGTGAAGTTGAGCATTTTTTCATGTGTCTGTTGGCCATCTGGATGTCTTCTTTAGAGAAGTGTCTATTCATGTCTTTTGCCCATTTCTTCACTGATTATTTGTTTTATGCGTGTTGAGTTTGGTAAGTTCTTATAGATTTTGGATACTAATCTTTCTCTGATATGTTGCTTGCAAATGTCTTCTCCGATTCTATCAGTTGCCTTTTAATTTTGCCGATTGTTTCCTTTGCTGTGCAGAAGGTTTTTTGTTTGTTGGTTTGTTTGTTTTTGTTTGTTTTCTTCTGTTTTTGTTTTTTTACGTGGTCCTATTAGTTCATTTTTGCTTTTGTTCCCCTTGCTTCTGGAGATATGTTGAGTAAGAAGTTGCTGCAGCCAAGATCAAAGATGTTTTTTCCTGCTTTCTCCCTGAAAACCTCCCTCATTATTACTTGGAGCATCATTTCCCTCATCCCACCTTGTAGTGCAATATCCCTCCTGCTGGTTTGGATAGGCTTATCTGTCACTTTGTCTGGAAGAGCCATTGCCACCGTCTCGCCTGAGAACACCTTCTTTGTCATCCTCCTTGGAGTGCCATATCCATTATCATACCTGGGTGCATGGTCTCCCTACTCCTGCTGGGGGGATAGCCTCCTTCACCCTGTCTGTAGCATGATCTCTATCATCCTGCCTGAGAGAATGATCTAAGCCTTCCTGTTTAGAGGATGATCACTGATATTAAATACTGGGAGTATGGTTTTGGTCATTCTACTTGGGAGTGCAATTTCCTTCATTCAAATTGGGAGCATCCTCTCCATCATCTTTTTTGGAAATGAGATTTACCTTGTTTTTCCTTGGGGTTCCATATCCATCACCCTGGTTGTGGTCACCATCTCTGCCCCACTGGGTGGAAGCAACATTTATGGCTTCATGGCAGGAAATGGGCTAACTACCTCCTGCTGGTAATACTATGTCCATCATTGCATGGGGACACAGATTCCATAATCCTGCTTGAAAATGGCATATTGTCATCCTGCTTTGCAGTGCAGTATTCCTTGTCCTATGTGGGAGTGCTCGTCCGTCATCATTCCTTTGAGCAGCAGTCGTCATCTTCCTTCATGGGAGGACATATTGTTTCTACATGAGAGCACCATGTCTTTCATTTTTCCTGAGAGTATGACCTCCTTCAAGCTTCCTTGGAGCGTGGTCTACCTAATCTTGCCCCAGAGCATTATCTCCATTATGCTCCCTTGGCCTCCCATGTCTGTCGTACTGCTGGGGAGCACAGCATCTTTCAGCATGCCTAGGGGCATTATCTCCTTAAACCTGCCTGGGAATCTCAGTTTCTAAATTCCTGCCTACGAGATCCTTGTACATCATCCTGCTGCCATCGTGTTCCCCATCACTCTGCCTTGGAATACCATCTCCATAATGATGATATGGAGCACTCTCCCCATGTCCTCCTTCCTTAGAGCACCTTATCCTTCATCATGCCTGCCTAGGAGTGCTGTATACATCATTTATCCTGGGACCTCCCTCTTTGTCATCGTTTCTGGAACCATGATCTACTACTTTCCACACTGGGGTGTATTTGGCTGTCATTCACCCTTGACAATGTGGAGTGCTATTATTATCAGGGCTTTATTAGGGTAAGATACAATGAAAATTAATTTTCTTAGGTATCCATAATACAAATGTTTTATGAAGTCGCGTTTTGTCTTTAGCAATTGAGATTTTTTTATGTTTATGATCTTGGTGGGTTTTTTTTATGTCCTTAAATTTGGATTCACATCACCTGACTTCAATTTATCGTGAGGAGTTATACTTCTAATGTGCTGTGAATTCAGCACGTATTATCACATTGCTGATGCATGTGGGTATACTGCATGAGAAATAACTTTCAGTATAGGTGAAGAAGGCATTCCTTTTCTTTAAACTCACACACAATCATGCATTGGTTTGATTGTAGTTTTAGTGAAATGCCATTTATGTCTAGATTAAAAAAATGGGTTAGTGGGCATGGGATTTGCATAGCCACAATATAGAAATGATGTTTGCGACCTTAAGAACTTAGACCTTTCCCCGAGTAAGGATGAGAGAGGTGACAATCTCAGGCAAAACAACAGAAAAAAAGCATCATAGACAGAATGATCCCAAGTAAGATGAAGGAAACCGTGCTCCCATGATGGATGTAAGAGATCATTCTCTAAACAGGATGACAGAAATCATCCTCCCACACAGGGGGACAGAGATCATGTGCAAAGCAGGATGAAGAAAATAGTCCTCGCAGGATGATCAAGGAGACCATGGACACAGTAGGAGGACAGATACATTGCTCCCAGGAGGATGACAAAGAAGGTGCTTCCAGGCATGATGACTACAATGGCACTCCCAGGCAAAATGACAGAAAAGACCCTGCAAGGCACGATGAGGGATATTGGGCTACCAGGCAGGATGAGAAAAACGGTGTTCCAAGGCAGAACAAGGGAGATCATGCTTCCTGTAAACGTGATGGTGTTTGCATTCCAGGCACGATGACAGAGATGGTTGTCCCAGTAAAGAGGAAGGGGACTACTCTTCCAGGCAGGATGAGGGAAATGTACTCCCAGGGAAATTCTGGAAAAGTTTCTCCCTTGAAGGACAATGGAGACAGCCTTCTGAGGCAGGGTGATGTACATCATGCTCCCAGAAGTGTGACAGACAAGCACTGCCAGGCAGGTTTGGTCAGTGAGGGGTACTGTGCCTCCAGGTGGGATGAATAAAGGACAGTTCAGGGCAGGATGATGATGACCATATTCTACACAGGATGTCTGAGAACTCACTTCCTTACAGAATGGTGCAGTTGGCCCTCCTATGCATGACCAAGGACATTGTTCTCCCAGGCCATACGAGGAAGAATCACTCCTAGGCAGGATTATGGAGACTGTGCTCACTGGCAGGATGACAGAGATGACCTTTCTATGCAGAATCATGATGTCCCACTCCCAGTAAGTATGACAGAGAGACGCTCTCAGGCGGGAATTGTAGACTGCACTCCAGCACAGAAATTAGGAGATCACGTACCCTGAAAAGATGACAAAGAATGAGCTCCCAAGGGAAAAAAAAATGATGGGAATCAGGTTCGTGAAGAGGGAATGGAGATGATGCAGGAACACCTAGATGGCTCTCCAAGGCAGCAAATCCAAGATCTTCCTCTAGACACAATTACAGAGATTGTGCTGTCAGGCAGGATGGCAGGCATAGCAACCAAGGGAGCATGATGGAAATCACTCTCCAAGACAAGATAAGGTAAACGGCACACCCAAGCAAGCTGAAGGTAATCACACTCCCAGTTATAACGAAGTGTGCAGCACTCTCAAGTAAGATGAATGATATCCTGTTCTCAAGAAGGGTAACAGAGATGCGCTAGCAGGAAGGATGATGGAGAAGGCACTCCCACACAGGATAAGAGATATGGCTCTCCTGGCCAAGATGACAAAACGGTGCTTCCCAGGAGGATGATGGAGTTCATGACTCCAGACGATGGTGGATATCATGTTCCTATGAGTGATGTGAACACCACGCTCTCAATCAGGATGACAGAGATGGCCTTTCCAAACTGAAGGACAGAGATATTATTCTCAGTCACGGTAATGGAGATGGCATTTCCAGTTAAAACAAAAGAAATAGCTTTTCCAAATGGATGGTGGAGAGGACACTCTCCAGAAGGATTAAAGAAATCGCGCTTCCATGTAGGATGTCTGAAATAAAGCTCTCAATTATAAGTAAAAAAAAAAAAATCATGCTCAGAACAGGATAACGTAGATCTTTCTCCAAATGAGGATGAATGAGACTTCCACCCCAGGTGGATTAGCGAGATCATGCATCCTGGCAGGACGATGGAGACATTGCTCCAAGAAGAAAGACAAAGAAGGTAGTCCCAGACATGAGGACCACAATGGCCCTCCCAGGAAAAATGATGGATTAGGCCCTCTAAGGTAGGAATATCATACTGCACAACTATGGTGGATGACATAAATGGTGCTCCACGGCAGAAAAAGGGAGATCATGCATTCTGCAAGGGCGAAGAAGTTGGCACTCCCAAGCAGGACGACAGAAATGGCACTCCCAGGTAAGATGCAGGGGACCATTCGTCCAGGCAGGATGAGGGAGATGCACTCCCAGGCAAGGTATGGAGAAAATGCTCCTTGGCAGGATGAAAGAGATGAGCTTACTACACAGGACGCAGGGTAGTACCCACCCAGGAAGGATGACAGGTACGCCCTCCCATTTGGATGACAAAGAATGCACTCACAGGCAGGGTAATGGCAAGGAGGATGGAGATAGCACTTCCAGGGTGGATGACATAGATCATACCTCCAGATAGGAGGATGGACACAGGTTTCCTAGGCAGGCAGGAGGATAGATATTGTGCTCCCAGGGGAAAAAAAAAAAAGACAGAGACAATGATCCAAGGTAAGATGATAGAGATAGTGTTCCAAGACAGGAGGATGGGGAAAATGATAACAGGAAGGGTGGCATAGAAGGCACTCTGAGACAGGATGTCATACACTGGGTATCCAGGTAGGTTGAAGGATATCATGCATCCAGGCATGATGAGAGACATGGCCTTCCCTGGCAGTACGATAGACATGATACACCAGAAGAGCATGATGAAGATCGTGCTCTGAGATGAGATAATTGAGAAGGCACTCCGTCTGTTTGAAGGTAATCACGCATTCAGGTACAATGAAGGGCAGGGCACTCTCAAGTAGGGTGAGTAATATCATGCTTCAAGACATGATGACTGAGACTGTGCTTGCAAAAAAGATGAAGAGGAGGCTTTCCCACGCAAGATAAGGCATATTGTGCTCCTAGACAGGTTGACATAAGAGCACTTTTATTCAGGACGATGGAGCTCATGTCCCCAGGTGATGGTGGATATAGTATAACCAGGAACTATGTGGCTTCCACGCTCCCTGCCACAATGACAGATGGTGTTTCCACCTTGAAGGAAGGGGACCATGTCCCCAGGCAGGGTGACAGAGCTCGCTACTCAGGTAAAACAATAGAAATTGCATTCCCCATGTGGATGATGGAGAGTCCTCTCCCATGTAGGATGAAGGACATCTCACTCCCAGGTAGAATGTCTGAAAACATGCTCCCAGACTGGATTTCTGAGATGGCCATCTAAACAGGATGACGTGGATCCGCACCCAGGCAGCATGACAGAGATCATGATCCAAGGCAGGAAGAAGGATACCATCCTTTTTCAGGAAAAGAGGGACAGGGAGACCACACACCTAGGCAGGATGATGGATATGGTGCTCCCAGACAAAAAGAGAGATAAGGCCCTCCGTGACAGGATGAGGGATACTGCACTACCAGAGAGGATGAGAGAAATGGTTCCCCATGACAAAAGTGAGTTTGTGCTTCCTGCCACGATGACAGAGTTGGCGCTCCTGGAAAGCATGACAGAGGTAGAGGTCCTAGAGATGAAGGGGACCACTATTCCAGGCATGGTGAGAGAGACATGTTCATAGGCAAGATGTTGGAGAACATGCTCCCTGGCAGGATGGAGGATATGGTCTTATGAGGCAGGATGGTGAAGATCATGTCCCCATGATGGATGACAAAGAAGTGCTACCAGGCAGGTTTCTTAGATGGCACTCCAGTGCAGGATGAAAAGAAAAATCATTCTCCCAGGCACCAAGACAGGACGACGGAGATGGATGTCCCATGCAGGATGAAGGTAACCACTCTTCCAGGCAGGATAAGGAGATGTGCTCCAGGGAAAATGTTGGAGAAGATGCTCCCTGGTTGGACGATGAAGACAGTCTTCATAGGCAGGATGCTGGAGACTGTGCTCTGAGGAACGGTGACAGATATGCAGTCCCAAGTAGAATTTGTAGATGGTACCCCAGCGCACTGATGAAAGAGGTGCTTCTTCCAGACCCTGATATAGGATGAAAGAGATGATGCTCCCAAGCAGGATGACGATGATTGTTCTAGCAAGGTAAATGACCATAGGGTTCTCTGAAGCAGGATGCAAGATATGTGCTACCAGGTAGGATGAATAAAACAGCAATCCCAGGCAGGTTGACCAACATCATGTTCCAGACGGTATGTCTGAGAACTTGAATTCCAGACAGAATGAGATAGTTCGTGTTGCTAAGCATGATGAAGTACGTCACTCTCCCAGGCTGGAAGAGGGAGAGTCACCTGTAGTCAGGATTATGCAGACTGTGCTCAATGGCAGGATGAAAGAGATGGCCTTTCTATGCAGAATTATGGTTTCTCACACCAGTAAGTATGACAGAGATGACACGTTCAGGCAGGAATTGTAGACTGCCCTATAGGGAGAAATGTTGGAGATCATGCTCCCAGGAAAATTTATGGAAATGATGGAAACCATTTTCCCAAAAGGAGAAAAAGGTGACACTCCCATGTTAGGAGACTGGGATTCCTCCTCAAGGCAATAAATCAGAAATCTTACTCTAGACATAATTAAACAGATCATGCTCTCAGGCAGTATAAGAGACACAGCAACCAAGGGAACGTAATGAATATTGCTCTCCAGGGCAGGAAAATGTAGACAGCACATCCAGGCAGGTTGAATGTATTCACACTCCCAGGTATAATGAAGGATACTGCACTCTCAGCTGAGATAAATGATATCCTGGGGGAGGAGCCAGGAGGGCAGAACAGCATGGAAGTTTTGTGTGTGTCTCACATCCATGAAATAGAGCCAGACCAACAGTAAACCATCCTACACACCTAGAAACTGATTGGAAGTATAACACAACAATCTGCACAACCTGAACCACAGAATTCAGCAAGTATGTGACACAAAGAGCTGAACTTGGGGAGCAAGAAGCCCCAAAAGGTAGGGAACCGGTTTTGTGGTCAGAGAGAGGACAGAGACTGGGGGAGGGAGAAAACATACGGGAAAAGGACGCCTCCCCAAAAGCAGCTGGAGAGAAAGTAGAAAATTGGAAACACCCACAGGAACTAAACTAAAAAGGGAGAAAGGGCCAAGGAGAAAGCAGAGGGTTTAAATGCCATGAAGACTGTAGACAAGGGGAGTTGCAAAGGCTGCAACTCCTCAGCTCGATACCTGGCAGTGCTCTGGTGGGAAAGGTGAATGCCCAGGAACAGAGTGGGGTCTGGGAGGTTCTTGGGCCACATGGGGAAAACTGGTTTCACTGCTGGAAGACCATTTGGTAGAGACTGTTGATGTCACCTGTTCCCAGCTGACCCTGGAAGACAGCCACATTCGCTGGTGCTGGGGCAAGGTTGTTGAGGGTGAAGCCTGGTGCCAGATCTGTGTTGCGATTTTCCATAATCCCTGAAAAGCTGATGTTACACTGTCTTGCGACCTTATCTGGGGGCAGGCTGGCACCTGGCCGCAGTGTCGGGACACTGGCAACAGCAGAGTCCGGCGGGCATTCCTGGGTGCAGCCAACCTCCGCCATTGCTCATTTGGCCATTGCTCGGTGAGACCCTCCCACAGAGGGGTGAAAGAGATCAAAGCCGCAGTCTGTCAGAAGTAAGCGGCTGGGGAATACAGCCACATCTGAGACAGAACTTGGGACAGAGTACTGCCTGGGGCCTGGTCACGGAGAGTGCAAAAGTGGGGAGTGGATGAGAGCTGAAGATGGAGGACCGGTGAGCGATTGAAGATCCAGAACAGACTGGGTAACTGGGTGGCGCCTTTTTCACCACTGGCACAATGCCTATGCCCACCTAACAGCCCTGGAGCAATCAAGCACAGTAGGCTAGCAGCGCCATCTAGTGGAGAGCAGAGCTGTTACACGAAGCCCCGCCCAACTGGGCCAACTTTGCTCTTCAAAAACAAAAACCTCATCCCCGGCTTAATTTATGGACTACAAAGAGCTACATGGACTGATCTGTAGGGGAAAATTAAGCCATTTCAGTCCTACTTCAATCTGTGAGCAGTATCATCTATTCATTTTTTTTTCTTTTTTTCTCTCTTTTCCTTTTTCTTTTTTAGAATTCTTTTCTTTTTCTTCAATACAGAAAGAAAAAGAGTCATTTTATTTTCACTTTTTATTAAATATATCTGTCTTTAGTTTTTATTACTAAAATTTTTTCCTTGTGTAATTTTTTCAAATTCTACTTTACATCCATCATTGTATTTTAATCTACTTCAGTGTACTCACCTTTTCAAATTTTCAAGCAATTTACTTTTTTTCTTTTTTTCTTTTTCATGTCTTTTTTTCTTGAATGCAGAAAAACAGAAAAACTTCATTTTACTTTAAAATTCTTTTAAAATATTTTTATTTAATTTTTATTACTACATTTTTTGCTTTTATATTTTCTTTTTCAAATTCTATCTTACCCCCATCATTTTATTTCAACTACTACAGTGTATTCACTTTTACAAATTTTCAAACTATTTCTTTTTTTTTCTTTTTTTTCTTTTTACTCTTTTTCATTTCTTTCTTTTTTCTTAAATACAGAAAACTAAAACATTCATATTTCTTATTAACTTTTATTAAAAATTTTTTCTATAATTTTTATACTATATTCTCTACTATTGTGTATAATTTTTTCAAATTCTATTTTAATCACATCATCTCATTTTAGTCAACTTAAGTGTAATCATTTTCTCAAACTCTGAAACGATTTCTATCTTTTTTCAAACACCCCCCTTTTTTTTTTCATTTCTCTAATCTGTCAAACCACGTTAACACCCAGACCAAAACACACCTAGGGTCTAGCATCATCTATTCGATTTGTGTGTGTGTGTGTGTGTGTGTGTGTGTGTGTGTGTGTGTGTTTAATTTTTGATTCTAATGTTATTTAATTTTAATTTTTTTAATTTCAATTTTTCTACTTCATTAATTCCTTTTCTCCCTTCAAAAGGACAAGATGAAGGATTTCACCCCAAAAGAAAGTGCAAAGAAATGACAGCCAGGGATTTAACCAACACAGATACAAGAAACATGTCTGAACCAGAATTTAGAATCACGATAACAAGAACACTAGCTGGAGTCAAACATAGATTAGAATCCCCTTCTGCAGAGATAAGAGAAGTAAAAACTATCCAGAATTAAATTTAAAATGCTATAACTGTGCTGCAATCACAGATGGATGCAGTGGCGGTAAGGATGAACAAGGCGGAACAGAGAATCAGTTTTCTGAGAATATAGTGCACAAACTTATAGAGAATAACGAAACAGAAACAAAGAGGGAGATTAAGGCAAAAGAGCATGATTTAAGAAGTAGAGAAATCAGTGACTCATTAAAAAGGAAAAACATCAGAGTTATAGAGGACCCAGAGGAGGAAGAGAGAGAAATAGGAGTAGAAAGGTTATGTGAGCAAATCATGGCAGAAAACTTTCCTAAACTGTGGAAAGATACAGACATCAAAATCCAGGAAGCACAGAGGACTCCCATTAGATTCAACAAAAACCGACCATCAACAAGCCATATCATAGTCAAACTCACAAAATACTCAGGCAAGGAGAGATTAATGAAAGCAGCAAGGGGGAAAAAAAAGTCGCTAAACTACAAGGGAAGACAGATCACGTTTGCAGCACACCTATCCACAGAAACTTGGCGGCCACAAAGGAGTGGCGGAATATATTCACTTGGCTGAATTGAATATGGCTGAAGTAGTAAAATACACAGCCAGGAATTCTTTACCCAGCAAGGTTGTCATTCAAAAATAGAAGGAGAGAAAAAAAGTTTCCCATACAAACAAAAATTAAAGGAGTTTGTGATCAGTAAACCAGCCCTGCAAGAAATCTTAAGGGTGAGTCTCTGAGGGGAGAAAAGATGAAAATTATATATACATACATATAAAATATAATATATAACATAATATATAATATAATAAAATGTAATAATCTTATATGAATAATATAATATAATGTAATTTAATGTAATATAGTATAACATAACATAACATAACATAATATAATATAATATAATATAATATAAATGCAAAAATATGTATACATATACATATATATGTATATGTATGTATATAATATATTTACTATATATATGTGTGTGTATATATATATATATACACACATATTTATATATATATATATATACATATATATACATGTATATATATACACACATGTATATTCTAAACTCTGGTTCATATATCTGAATTGTATCTATGTTGATTTAGTCCCTGGCTGTCGTTTCTTCCTGCTCTTTCTTTTGGGGTGAACTCCTTTGTTTTGGCAGTTTGAAGGAAGTAAAGAAATTAATAAGGTAAAAAAATTAAAATTAAAAAGTTAAGAACTTAAAAACAACACACACACACACACATACACACACACACACACACACACACACATCAAATAAATGATGCTAGATCCTAGGTGTGTTTTGTTCTGGTTTTTGAAAAGAGCTTGAGCGATTAGAGAAAGAGGGGAATGATAAAAAAGAAAGAAAAAGGGAAAACATCTGAAAATTAGAAAAAATGAATACAATGAAAAAGAATAAAATGAAATGATGGAAGTAAAATCCAATTTGAAAAATTTATAAAAAAGTAAAAAACACAGTGGAAAAAAATTAAAGCAAAATATTTTTAATAAAAATTGAAAATAAAAATAAAGTTTTTCTTTCTGTATTCAGGGAAAAGAAAAGAAAAAATAAGAGAGAGAAAAAATTGAATAGATGGACTAGTGAACAGACTGAAATACGATTGAAATGATATCATTTTCCCTTACAAGTCAAACTATAAAACACTTTGTAGTCCTTAAACTAAGCAGGCAGAGAGACTTACGGTGTTCCTGAAGAGCAAGGTTGGCCCAGTTGTGTGGGCTTAGTGTAATGACTCTGTTCTCCACTAGATGGCCCTACCAGCTTACTGAGGAGGATTGTTGTGGTGCTTGTAGGTTTGCATGTGCATGCACCGGAGGCATAAAAAGTCACCCAGCTACACAGTGTCTAGTATTGGAACTCTGTCTCCTGGACAAGCAATCATGCACTCGTCTTTCGTTTCCAGCTTCTGTCCACTCCTCACTTTTACATTGTCCTTGAGCAAGCCATCAGGTTGCAAGGCGGTATCTCCCTCCTGAGTTTTATCTCAGATTAACAGTGTTTTCCAACCCTTCATTTCTGCATGATTGTGGCTTTGACCTGCTTCAATCCTCTGGGGGAGTGTCTCACTGAGCAATGGCCAGGTGCCAGCCACACCCAGGAATATCCACATGACCATGCTGCTGCTGATGCCCAGACACTGCACCTGGGTGCCAGCCCACCCCAGAAAATGTTCATGTGATTGTGTAACAGCAGAGGTTTTTTAGGGATTATGGAAAAGCACAACACACATCTGGCATCAGATTTCACCCTTAACAACCTTGTCCCAGCACCAGTGAATGTGGTTATTCTCCATGGTCTGCTGGGACCTTTGCCTGTGGGGTGGCCACACAGCCTCTACCAAATATCCTCCCAAGAGGGGAATCGCCTCTCCCCATGTGGCCCAAGGACCTCCAGACATCTCTTTCTGCTCCTGGGGATTTGCTCTTCCCATCAGAGTACTGCCAGTTATTGAGCTGCAGAGTTTCAGACTCTGCATTCCCCCTGTTTATAGAGTCTTAGTGGAATTTAAGCCCTCTCTTTTCTCCTTTCTTCTTTCTTTGTTCAGTCCCTGCAGCTGTTTCCACTTTTCCACTTTCTCTCAAGGTGCTTTGGGGTGGGGAGTGGGGTGCTTTTCCTGTACTCTTCTTCCCACTCACTTTTTTGTCCTCTCTCCACAAGCAAAAATAGCTCTTTGCCCTCCATGGCTTCTCTATCCTTCAGTTCACCTCTCCACACCATATACCTGCTGAGTACTGTGGTTCAGGTTGTGAAGACTATTGTGTCAGTCCTCAGATCAGTTTTCTAGGTGTGCAGGATGGTTTAGTGTTGATCTAGCTGTATTTCATGGAAATGAGACACAAAAAACCTTTCATGTTGTTCCACCATCTTGGCTCCCTGTGCTATGATCAAGCTAAACATCTTTCTAACACTATCAACCAAACTTTGCAGTCATTAAATTCTCCAGTTTTAGTTCCTTTAGTGTCCTTTTTAAAAATTATTTTTTAAATGTTTATTTTTGGCAGAGAGAGAGAGAGAGAGAGAGAGAGAGAGCAAGCGCACGCATGAATTGGGGAGGGGCAGAGTGAGAGGGAGACAGAATTGAAAGCAGGCTCCAGGCTCTGAGCTGTCAGCACAGAGCCTGATGCGGGACTTGAACTCACAGACTGCAAGATCATGATCTGAGCTGAAGTTGGACACTCAATTGACTGAGCCACCCATGTGCCCCTTCTGTTTCCTTTTGCTTTAAGTTGTCATATAATGACTTTACCATTTTCTAGTATCATATAGAGTCCATAGGTATGTCCTCTTTAGAGTAATCCCACACCCATGTAAAACACAACTTTTCAACATGATGTACTTCACAGTAAAAGATTTGTGCATCTGCTGGTGTTGCTGCAGTGATGCTTCATGAATTTCTCTTTTTCAAAAGTGGTCTTTATGCTGGGTTTATTTGTCTTGCAGTAGTGGGAAACTGCAGCTGCAGACTTCAATCTATAGTATATGTCAAGCAATTCAACTTTTTCTTATAGTATCATAACTTTTCTCTGCTTCTTGGGAGCACTTGCAGCATCACTAATGCACTTTGAATGGTCCCATGGTGTTTTCAGATTCAAGGTATTGCAATAAACACAATGGAAAATATACAAGAATAAAAGATCAGTTTCTACTGTGGTAGGAAATGAACTGTTCAAGAGAACATAATTATTACACAGTTTGAAGGGTATACTCAACACTTTAACTCACTGCAACAGTCACAGAAAGTGGTTAAAGAAGTATTATAGTAGTTTAGTTAGTACTGTGTGATTTAATAGTGGGTCTTTGCTTTTGTTTACACTTCTATCAACTGCAAATGGTAATATGCATGCTCTGTAAGCTTTTGTGTTGTAACTTTTTATATATTTTATTTTATTAAAATTTTTTTAAACGTTTATTTATTTTTGAGACAGAGAGAGACAGAGTATGAATGGGGGAGGGTCAGAGAGAGAGGGAGACACAGAATCGGAAGCAGACTCCAGGCTCTGAGCCATCAGCCCAGAGCCCAACGCAGGTCTCGAACTCATGGACTGTGAGATCATGACCTAAGCTGAAGTCGGACGCTTAACCGACTGAGCCACCCAGGCGCCCCTATATTTCATTTTATTTTTTAAAGTTTATTTATTTTTCAGAAAGGGACAGAGAGAGCAAGTGGGGGAGGGGCAGAGAGAAAAGGAGAGAGAGAACCACAAGTCCTGCTCAATCAGTGTAGAACCCAGTGTAGGTGTTGATCCCACTAACAGTAAGATCATGACCTGAGCTGAAATCAAGAGACTGATGCTTAATTGACTGAGCCACTAAGGTATGCCATATTTAAAGTTTTTATAATAGATTTGTATATAGAGCAGGCCCTTGAAAAATATCGATTGAACTGTATGTTATAAGCAGGTTCTTTTTCTCCCATAAATACAGTACAGTATTAAAAATGTATTTTCTTTATAATTTTTGAACATTTACTTTTACTACTTTATTGTGTGAATGCAGTATATACTACATTTAACATACAAAATATTTGTTAATCAACTGTTTATTCTATCAGGAATGCTCTGGTTAACAGCAAGTTGTTACTACACAAATTTTGGGAGAGTCAGAAGTTATACACAGATTTTCAACTGTATGGGGTGTCATTGCACTTATCCCCCATATTGTCCAAGGGTCATCTGTATTTTAGGGTAATAAATGGCTAGACTAATATCTACATGTATTTTATGCGTTCAAAACTGAACTTTTACTTAATTTTTAAAATATTTCTATGCTACATGATTCATATGCAAATTGTCTCAAAATGTCTCAAATCTCCCTCCAAACATTTTCCAATATATTAAAATTTTAAAATAATATGCATATAAGTGAAGCAGTACAGTTCAAATGTGCGTTGTTCAAGGGTCAACTGTATGTATATACACGTTTGTGTTGTTACTATTTTAGAATTTAATTTATGAACAGAGATACCTGCTTCATTGCCTTCTATAATCTGATAAAACCATAACATAACCTAAAGATTTTCATATTTATGTTTTCAGGGCAGATACCTCCCTTGAGCTGCATACTTATCATATCTAGATGTAAATATTTAACTGGACATCTTAATGTACTAAGTCTAAGTTTTGATTTCTTACCTTCTTTCACCTGCTACTTGTTTAGTTTTTTTCTATTTTATCCCTAAATTCTTCCCATTATTTTATAGTCTAAAACCTTCAGAGTTAATCCTAACTCTTGTTCACATTCTTTTCAATCTGTTAGTAAATCCTATTAATTCTAATTTCAAAATGTGTCAATAATATCAACACTCAAAACATTTTTTTTAGTGTTTATTTATTTCAGAGAGAGAGAGAGAAAGAGAGAGAGAGAGAGAGAGAGAGAGAGAGAGAGCTTGAGCAGAAGAGGGACAGAGAGAGAGGAGAAACAGAATCTGAAGCAGGGTCCAGGCTCCGAGTTGTCAGCACAGAGCCCAAGAATATCACCCTCTTATACTATCTTCCTTTGCTTTTTTAATGTACCATTTATTAATTGGTGTCTTTACTTTTATCCTTGCTACCCCACAAGTTTTTTTGCCCTATAAAGTGATGAATTAAACAATCATGTTTTCACATTCTTCAACGATTATACACAGAAAGTAGCTAATGGATACTTGAAAAAAAAAACACAATTCTGCCAATATATAATTCACATACAGTACACTTTACTCATTGAAAGTGATCAAGTAAATTTGGGTATATGATAAAATACATAACAAAATTTGCTCTGTTAAGGAACAAAAATTCAACAGTAAATAAGAAGATCTAATTGGCTTTCTTAAGTAATTGGTGAATTGGGCAGGATTCCGACCAGCAAGTACTAGAGAGCTAAGAATTTCTACCAAATGGAACAATTTTATACTAAGGGAGGGGGGGCAAGGAAGTTATTAACACAAGAAAAGAAAGGAGTGTTCCAGGCAGCTCAGCTGTCATTAGGGGAAAGACAGGGTATCTTTTTTTTTTTTTTTTATAATTTTTGAAACCACATACTTTTAATTTTTTTTTTAATGTTTTTTATTTATTTTTGGGACAGACAGAGACAGAGCATGAACGGGGGAGGGGCAGAGAGAGAGGGAGACACAGAATCGGAAACAGGCTCCAGGCTCCGAGCCATCAGCCCAGAGCCCGACGCGGGCTCGAACTCACGGACCGCGAGATCGTGACCTGGCTGAAGTCGGACGCTTAACCGACTGCGCCACCCAGGCGCCCTAGACAGGGTATCTTATTAGGAGGATTATCTCATTTTTCTTAGGAGGATGGAGAGGACCCATGTAATAGATTACTTTATTGGAAGCAAAAAGTTGTTGGCTGACTAGTCAAGACTACATTTCTGGGAGAGGTGAAACTGTAATTATATTACATAGGAAGCCCCAGTTTTGTGACTTGGCCTCAGTGATGCCATTTTGGGCCTGTGGTTTTCTTTTTAACATCTTTTTAAACCACTTCTAAGTGTCCAATTCAGTGGCATTAAACACATTACAATGTTGTACAACCATCACCACTGTCTATTTCCAAAACATTTTCATTATCCCTAGCAGAAACTCTATATCTATCAAGTTCTGACTCCTCATTTCCTGTCTTTCCAGCTCTGGTAAGTTCTGGTGTACTAGATCTCTTATGAATTTGCCTATTGTAGATTTAAATAAATGAAATCATACAATATCTGTCTTTGTGTCTTTGTACTACTATTTTTTTAATGTTTATTTATTTTTGAGAGACAGAGTCAGAATGTAAGCAGGGGAAGGGCAGAGAGAGGAAGATACAGAATCCCAAGGAGGCTCCAGGCTTTCACCTATCAGCACAGAGCCCAATATGGGGTTCACACTCAGTAACTGTGAGGTCTTGACCTGAGCCGAAGAAAGTTGAATGCTTAACAGACAGGCATACCTGTGTCTTTGTATTATTACTTAGCATATTATTTTTTAAGGTTCATCCACATATCATAAGTCTGTCCATTTTTATGGCAAAGTAATATTTCACCGTATGTATATATCACCTTTATTTATTCTTCTATTGATCAATACTTGAGTTGTTTCTATCTTTTGGTTATCCTGAAAATGCTGTAAATATTCATGTACAAATATCTGCCTGAATCCTACTTTCAATTTTTTGGGGGTATATAAGTAAAAGTAGAGTTGCTGAATCATCTGGTAATATTCTGTATAAATTTTTGAGGAACCAGCAATCTATTTTTATAGAGACTACACCAATTTTGTATTCCCACCAGCAGTGAAGGAGCTTGCAATTTCTCTGTATCTTTGACAACATTTGTTATCTCCTCTCCCCCCCTTTTATTTAAGAAGTTTATTTATTTATTTTGAGAGAGAGAGTGGAGAGAGACAGTGCATACATGAATGGGAGACAGGCAAAGAGAGGGAGAAGGCTCCATGCTCCTTGCAGAGCCCAACGTTGGGCTCCATACCATGAACTGTGAGATCATGATTGAGCTGAAATTCAGAGTCTGTCACCTAACCAACTAAGTCACCCACGTGTCCTTCCCTTTTTTAGTAATAGCTATTTTAATGGTCATGAATAATATCTCTATTTTTAAAAATTATTTTTATTTTTTTATTCGAGAGAGACAACCTGTGTGCAAGGTGGAAGCCTGGCAGGGCGCATGCGAGAGAATCTTAAGTAGGGTCCAAACTTAGTGTGTAGCCCAATGCGGGGCTTGATCTAGTGACCCTGGGATCATTATCTGAGCCAAAATCATGAGTTGGTTGCTTAACCTACTGAGGCACACCCACATCAGTTTTGTTTGATTTGCATTTCTGAAATGATGAATTATATTAAGCATCTTTTCATGGGTTTATTGGCTATTCTTATATCTTCTTGGAGGAAATATCTATTCAAGTTCTTTTGCTATTTTTGAAGAGGGTTTTTTTGTTGTTTGTTGCCATTGTTGAGGTTTAGGAGGTCTCTCTTATTCTAGACATTTATCTCTTATCAGATATATGATTTACAAATATTTTCCTTGGATTGTCTTTTCACTCTTAGAAATGTTTTGACCATACAATGTTTTAATTTTGATGAATATACCTCTACTTTTGGGGAATTCTGATTACATTTTTAAACATTTTTCTTTGAAAATAAGATAATACCAAGATGTAAGTTACATAATTTTTACTTATTTTACCTTGGTATAAATCAGTTTTGGTATCTTTTTGCAAATATTTTTATCTTCAAAGATTTATCATGTATTATGCAATAAAATTTGTTACCCATAAAAGAATTTTGCCAATAAAATTTCTGTTATCTATAGAGCAGGAGAAAAACAGAGGCAGGGAATACCCCTACACTGTACCTCCATCTTTCTCCTATTTGGGATCTATGGAGAAATATTCTGGAGTTTTTGCATGTAGAACTTCCAACTTATTCGTGGATGTTTCTTTTCTTTTCTTTTTTTTAACTTATATTCTAGTTAGTTAAATGGTTGTTTTTTGATGTACTCTTTGACATTGTGAACTTTCCCTGGATTTAATTTTTGCTTCTTTCTTCTGCTCTGTTAGTCTTTTCAGGTCCTGTGCTTCTTTATCACTAATCATGGTATTATTCTTACTCCTACATGTTATAACTAGTCATTATAATAATTATGGTATATTACTGAGTTGATTGCTTGTGTAGTTTTTATTGAGGTATTTAATAAAATCAAACTAAAGAATGTTTTCATATTTTGATGAAGGTATTCAATATGCTTAATGAAATTTCTTTTCTTTTTTTAGACTATCAAGGAAATCATTTTGTTATTTATTTATTTATTTATTTATTTATTTATTTATTTATTTATTTAAATTAAAAAAATTGTTTAAGTAATATCTACACCCAATGTGAGGCTTGAACTCACAACCCAGAGATTATACTGCTGAGCCAGACAGGGGTCCTAACTACAAATTTACTCTTATGCAGACAGACTCATATGAAGAATATGAAAAACCTTTAAATCTTTCAATCTATGCTATCTCTGAAAGTGTTTAACATGAAACTGTATATTGGAAAGCTGGGGCTAAAGAATATTGGGCAAGGAGTCTAAACCTTGGTTCTATTGACATTCTGGTCCAGGTAATTCTTAGTCAGTTAAGTGTCCAACTCTTGATTTTGGCTCAGGTCATAATCCCAGTGTTGTAGGATTGAGTCCTGTGTCAGGCTCAGTGCTGAGCCTGAAACCTACTTAAGATTCTGTCTGTCTTCCTGTGTATGTCTCTCTGTCTCAGAATAAATAAATAAGTAAACAAATAAACAAAATTGGCTATTAATTTACCACTTGTTATTATGATAATATTAAATAACTTTACTAACATTTTCTTGCTTGCTAGGAATTTTTAGTTTTGAAGCCGTATGGTTTGGTTAAGGATTGGGGCTCAAGAAAGTATTAAAATTAGTAAGTTACCATAGGTCAAAGAAACCAGGTAAATTGGAGTTTCAAAGAAATATGAGGGAGATTTAAATTATAATAACAACATAGGCTCCTTCATCATAATTTTAGAATTGTTTACCTTCCCCCAATTTTTATTATTATTCACTTTTAAGTGTATTCTTTAAGCGTATTTATAGGTATTTTATTATTTTATGGTGAAATTGTAAATTAAATTGTTTTCTTAATTTCTCTTTCTGATATTTCATTATTAGTGTGTAGAAATGCAATGGGTTTCTGTGTATTGATTTTGTATTCTATGGCCTTACTGAATTCATTTATCTATTCTAGTAGTTTTTCAGTGGAGGTGACTGAATAGAGGGTTTTGGTTCTTTTAGCCTCTTTTCCTTGCTTGATTAAGGAAAGGCTGAGTAGGAAGCTGTTCAGTTCAGTTGGTGAAACTGACTTTTGGGGAAGAACCAATGCTCACAGAGGTACACTGGGTCTTATTTGCTTTGTTTGTTACTGCAGCTTTTGATGATGAAAACTAGCTATGTTCTGATTTGGAGATGGGAAATGACAATTTGAATCCCATATGCAGCCCTTTGCAGTATTCTCCAAAATTGCACTTTGTTGCTGTTGTTGTTGTTGTTGCCACACTGCTTCTTGGTCACAATATTCATTAGACATATGGGGAAAATGACTAATTAAAAGATCCATAAGTTATAATATTACTTTATAATTAGATTGGTTTTAAAAAAGGAAGATATTCAGAAATTGGGCCTGTAAAATTTTGTTTGCTTCTTTTTTGTGTATTTATGTGTGTGTCTGTCCATATTATAAGTGTGAAATATTTTCTGTATCTCCTGAAGCTAATGGTAAGCACTCTATTTTAGTCAGTTTAAAGGCAAACACTTAGAAGAATTGGGTATTCTTAAGAATGGTCACCATTAAATGTAAAGCTTATTTTACCTGTGTTTATGGAAAGTCTAAATTCATGTTATTTCCATTGCAAAATTTTCAGAAAAGAAAAAAAAAACTTAGAACTTTGTCTAAATACCCCATGAAACTAATGGGTAGTGTAAGAACATATAAATAAATGTAATTTTTGAAAGGTTTTAATTTAAATTCCAGGTAGCTAACATACAGGGTAATATTAGTTTCAGGTGTACAGTGTAATGATTCAACACTTCCATAACAAATGGAAATAATTTTAATTAAAACTTTTGGAAATAGTAAGGAAATAATTAAAACTTTTGGAAATAGTAAGGAAATAGTAAGAGTCAGACTGGTTTTGTAAAGAGGGAAAACTCAGGACAATATCTGAATGTAAAAAAACAATTATAGAAGGTTTGTGAGAAGGAAATCTTTGGAAAAGAAATTGGCATATGGTTGAGACTGACTAATATGATAGAGATCAATATGTAAAGAAGTCTATTAGGCAGTGATCAATACCTGGGGAAGAAAAAAGGGAGACCAAGATCAGAGAGAAGTTGAGCAATGATACAAAGTCATACAGGAGCCTTAACTGATACTCCAAGGAATTCTAAAGGTGGATTATCGTTCAGAACCATCCTAAATTGGGGCAAAGAGGGTGGGCTTTTTATAACAGTCATTGGCTGTGACCGTCTGAGAAGAGGACATGTCTTTGACAGGCAGCCATCTTCAGTCAAGGCAATCCCTGCTGGCTTCTGAGTGCTGAGGATAGTGGCACTATTCCTACAGCTGAGTGTCCATCATTCCTGATGGAAATTCTAGTCAGCACATTACAGAACCACATCACAGAACCGACAAGAACTCAGATCTGTATGGCATCCTGGATATGCTTATCTCAATAATTATATATCACATGGTAGATAAGAGGAAGGAAAAAGGACAGACTGTATTTTTAAAATCTTGATCTTGTTGGAATAAATAAATTTTTATTAAAAAATATTTAAGTATTTATTTATTTTTGAGAGAGAAAGAGAGACAGCACGAGTTGGGGTGGGTCACAGAGAGGGGAGACACAGAATCTGAAGCAGGCTCCAGGCTCTGAGCTGTCAGCACAGAGTCTGACATGGGGCTAGAACTCACAAGCCATGAGATCATGACCTGAGCCAAAGTTGGATGCTTAAGCAACTCAGCCAGTCAGGTGCCCTGCCATAAATACATTTTGATATCAGAGGTAACCAGTGTAAGTTTGGAGTTTGGCTTTTCTCTTGGTCAAAATGGCAATTTTCTTAGATTATTGGTTTAAATTGTGATCAATGGTTTTTTTTTTTTAAATCTGTTTAGAAAAACAAAGTTTTTGTTTTTTGTCTTTATTAGGTCTTTGATGATTTAAAGTTGACTCTTCTCATAATTAAAGGGTTTTGTTAATAACTACATAACCCTCTGAATTTGCTTAGCTACCTTAACTAAGTACACAATTGAGTATTAAATTTTATAATAATTTGTAATCTTATTTAATAATGTGCTTTAAAACCTTCTGATATTTCAGGGGTGCCTGGGTGGCTCAGTCAGTTAAACATCTGACTTTGGTTCAGGTCATGGTCTCATGGTTCCTGAGTCTGAGCTCCACATTGGGCTCTGCTGACAGCTTGGAGTCTGGAGACTGCTTCAGATTCTGTATCTCCTGCTCTCTCTACCCCTCCTCTGCTCACACTCTGTCTCTCTTGCAAAAATAAATAAACATAAAAAGAAAATCCTTCTGATATTTCAAACATACTTCCCAAGATTCAACTTTGAAATGAAGTCTTTTTGACTATTTAGGCTTGTTTATTTGGTATGTCAAATTACATAGGAAGCATTGTCAAATAAGTGATGATAAGCCTTCTTATGTTATATTACATGGTTGAATATTATAACTTCTTCAGAAATTGAGTACAATTCTTAAGTTTTGAATTAACCTGGTATACTGCTCTCATCTGAAAGTCTGATTTTGGAAGCCTTGTGTGTAACAGAATTTCTTCTTAGCTTAGAAATACAAGTTTCTACTATGTTTATGATAAAACTAAAATGAGTAAGGATTTCTGTAACCAGTGAGAAAAATGAATTTAAACAGACTCTTGGTTTGAAACATTGATGATTCTTTAATGTTTCCTTCTCCAGATTTAAAGCTGTGCCACAGAAATTTGTTAAAATATTTCTTTATAAACAAATATGAAACATTTATTTTTTTTCTACCTTATCCCTCCATAATTCAGAAATTCTCAGTGAGTATTCTTATATTTCCATGGCAATGTATTTATTTCCATAAATTCAATAGGAATCCAGTGTCCTTCTGACAAGACACTATTGGAAACTTGGTTATATTACCAAGGCTTTGACAGGAATGTCATACTTCAGAGAGATATGCATAGACTCAGAATATGACCAGGCCTCTTTAGGGAACTAAATTTGATTATATAGAGACAATAAAATTCCTTGGAAAAATTGGCCGGCTACCTTGCTTACAGAGTTTCCAGCAGTATTATTCGGTGGGTAAAGAATGTCACTTTCTGGCAGGTTTGGGAACCTCAAGATACTTTGAAGGCCTTGAAAAAAGAGAAATTCACTCAAATCTATATTACAGGCAAAGTCTGATGGCAAGTATTTGGCTTGACTTCTTTTCCTCAAGAGGCTGTTAAAATTCAATTTAAAATTCCTTATGAGAGGAGGAGTTAAGAGGGCAGTGTAGTAGGGGGAACCTTTGCTTGCCTCATCCCTTGAACACAGCTAGAGAAATATCAAATCATTTCGAACACATAAGAAATTAATATGAAGACTTAGAGAGCAAACCTGCACAACTAGAGGTAGAAAATGGCTACCTTATGGAGCAGAATGTAGGAGCTGCAGTGAGTTGATTTGGGGGAGAAAAGAACTGTGCTGTGGAGGGCAGAAACCCTGACAATAGAGAGAGGTGTGAGAGAGAGGAAGGAAGGAAGGAAGGAAGGAAGGAAGGAAGGAAGGAAGGAAGGAAGGAAGGAAGGGAGGGAGGGAGGAAGAAAGAAGAAAGAAAGAAAGAAAGAAAGAAAGAAAGAAAGAAAGAGAGAGAGAGAGAGAGAGAGAGAGAGAGAGAGAGAGAGAAAGAAAGAAAGAAAGAAAGAAAGAAAGAAAGAAAGAAAGAGAGAGAAAGAAAAAGAGAAAGAAAAAGGAAGAGAGAAAGAAAGGAAGAAAGAAAGGGAAAAAGAAAGAAAGGGAGAAAGAAAGAAAGGGAGAAAGAAAGAAAGGGAGAAAGAAAGAAGGGGAGAAAGAAACAGAGAAACTGTGAAACTGTGCTCAGAGGATTACATGAGAAAAACTTCCCCAAAACCAGTAACTGGGAAAAGGAGACAAGTAGAGAACAAAGTCTGTAGTTTCAGAAGTCAGTGCAATAGGGTCATACCTAGTGGGCTTGGTGGTGTTCTGGTGTGGAAGGAAGATTGAGTCCCAGGAACATGCAACATGGTCTGAGGATCCTGTGGGTTTCAAGGAGAGAAACAGTTCCTTTGCTTGGAGGGCATTTGGGAGTGGTGGCACTCCAGGCACACACACACAAAACTGTTGCCCCATTCCCTAGCATAACAACAAAGACACTGGCTGATAGCAGCAAACCTTGGTAATGGCTTCATGCTGCAAGTGGTCATGTGACCATTTTCTGGCACAAACTGGAAAATGGCAATAGCACTGTGAGACCTTCCCCCAGGGGATCGAAGCTCCACACCATGTGGATCTCTCTAACATTTGGGAGTTTGAAAGCTAGCCACAAAGCTGAGATAAAACACAGAAGTATTGCGCTGCCTAGCTGGTGGACAGCTTGGACATAGGCAGAGTGAAGGTAGGGATCTGTTGGAAGGTGGGGATAGGTGATTGTTTGCTCTTCTGTGATGGCTTCTTGAAGAGTAGTGGGTGTGAACTGCCTGCTCCAGGGATGGGAGGGGGACCATTCCCCAATACCCCTGCCTGTAAGCAAGTCAAAACCACCCAGTGGAGGCTGGAGCTGCTTACATTAAGCTACAACCCCCTTTACCTTCAGGTGCATCTCCACCAGGGCAAGTCTGTCTAAGAATCAGGGTAACAGTCTCCAAATCCTCCAGGGGTTGGTGCACAAACCCCTCATGTGCACCAAGTGCACATGTGATCATAGAGTGCTGCAAAGCCTCAGCTCTAGGGAGATAGGATCTATCTTCCTTTTTTTCTTTTTTCTTTTTGGACATCTTCTTAATATAGCCATAACTCTCAGGAGCAGGAATACAAAAGTTTTGCTAATAGTCACACACACAACAAAACCGTTAACTAGACAAAATGACAAATGGAGGAATTCACCCCAAAATAAGAAGTCATGGCCAGGGATTTAATTAATACAGATAAGAAAGATGTCTGAATGCAAATTTAAAACAATAACCACAAAGATATCAGCTGGACTTGAGAAAAGCATAGAAGACATTAGACTGCAGAGATAAAAGAACCATAAGCGAGTCAGGCCAAAATAAGAAACGCTATTACTGAGGTGAAAAAATGAATAAGTCCAGTGACAACAAGGACAGATAAAGCAGAGGGACAATTCAGTGATAAAAAAGATAAAATTATGGAAAAATAATGAAGCTGTAAAAAAGAGGGAAACAAAGGTTTTAGATCACAAATGTAGGCTTAGGAAATTCAGCTTAATAACATTTGTAGCATAGGTGTTCCGGAAGAAGAAAAGAAAGAAAAGGGAGGAGAAGGTTTATTTGAGCAAATTATAGCCCAAAACGTCTCTAATATGGAGAAGGAAACATATATGAAAATCCAAAAAGTACAGAGAATTCCCATTAAATTCAACAAAAGCTGGCCATTGCCAAGACATATCATAGTCAAATTCACAAAACACACAACAAGGGAAGAATCCTGAAGCAGCAAAGGACAAAAAGTCCTTAACTTACAAGGGAAGACAGATAAGGTTTGCAGCAGATCTATCCACAGAAACTTGGCAGGTCAGAGGGATTGGCACAAAATATCCAATGTGTAGAATGGAAAAAATGTGTAGTCAAGAATCCTTTATCCATCAAGACTGTCATTCGGAATAGAAGGAGAGATAAAGAGTTTCCAAGATAAAGAAATTAAAGGAGTTTATGACCACTAACCCAGCCAAGCAAGAAATATTAAAGGGTATTCTTTGAGTGGGGACAAAAAAAAAAACAAACCCAAACAAACAAACAAACAAACAAACAAACAAACAAAAACCAAAAGCAACAAAGACTAGAAAGGAACAGAGAACATTACCAGAAACCAACTTTACAGGTAACACAATTAGTGACATTTCATATCTTTTCAATTCACATCTTTCAGTAATCATCTTGAATATAAAGGGACTAAATGCCCCAATCAAAAAACATAGGATATCAGAATGGATTAAAAAAACAAGATTCATCCATATGCTGCCTACAAGAGACTCATTTTAGACCCAAGAACAGCTGCAGATTGAGAATGATTGGATGGAGAACAATCTATTATGCTAATGAAAGTCAGAGAAACCTGGAGTAGCTATCCTTATATCAGACAGCCTAGATCTTAAAACAAAGACTTCTGAGATGAAGGGAATCATATCATAATTAAGGGTCTATCCACCAAGAAGATCTAACAATGGTAAATACGTGCGCCCTCAACCTGAAGCACCCAAATATATAAGTAAAGTAATAAAAAACATAAAGAAATTCATTGTTAATAATATAATAACAGTAGGGGACTTTAAAACCAATTTACGGTGGATGGACAGATTATCTAACCAGAAAATGAATAAGAAAACAATGGCTTTGAGTGACACACTAGACCAGATAGACTTAACAGATATATTCAGAACATATCACCCTAAAGCAGCAGAATGCACATTCTTTTTGAGTGCATATGGAATATTCTCCAGAATAGATTACATACTGGGTCACAAACCAGCCCTCATAAGTACAAAAAGATTGAGATCATACCGTGCATATTTTCATACCACAACACTGTGAAACTTGAAATCAACCACAGGAAAAAATTGGGAAATACCACAAACACATGGAAGTTAAAGAACATATAGAACTAAAGAATGAATGGGTTAACCAGGAACTAAAGAAGAAATAAAAAATAATACATAGAAATAAATGACAATGAAAACATGGCAGTCCAGGACCTTTGGAATTCAGTAAAGGTATTCCTAAGAGCAAAGTATTTTGCAATACAGATCTATCTCAAAAAGCAAGAAAAGTCACAAATAAATTACCTAACTCTACACCTAAAGGAGCCAGAACAGGCAGTGGCAAATAAAGTGTAAAGCCCTCAGAAGAAGGAAAATAATAAAGATTAGACCAGAAATAAATGATATAGAAACAAAAAAGAATCCAGTAGTACAATCAATGAAACTAAAAACTGGTTCTTTGTTTTTTTGGTTTTCTTGGTAACAAATAGAGTTTATTATACATCTTTTTGTTTTTTAATATATGAAATTTACTGTCAAATTGGTTTCCATACAACACCCAGTGCTCATCCCAAAAGGTGCCCTCCTCAATACCCATCACCCACCCTGCCCTCCCTCCCACCCCCCATCAACCCTCAGTTTGTTCTCAGTTTTTAACAGTCTCTTATGCTTTGGCTCTCTCCCACTCTAACCTCTTTTTTTTTTTTCCCTTCCCCTCCCCCATGTGTTTCTGTTACGTTTCTCAGGATCCACATAAGAGTGAAACCATATGGTATCTGTCTTTCTCTGTATGGCTTATTTCACTTAGCATCACACTCTCCAGTTCCATCCACGCTGCTACAAAGGGCCATATTTCATTTTTTCTCATTGCCACGTAGTATTCCATTGTGTATATAAACCACAATTTCTTTATCCATTCATCAGTTGATGGACATTTAGGCTCTTTCCATAATTTGGCTATTGTTGAGAGTGCTGCTATAAACATTGGGGTACAAGTGCCCCTATGCATCAGTCCTCCTGTATCCCTTGGATAAATTCCTAGCAGTGCTATTGCTGGGTCATAGGGTAGGTCTATTTTTAATTTTCTGAGGAACCTCCACACTGCTTTCCAGAGCGGCTGCACCAATTTGCATTCCCACCAACAGTGCAAGAGGGTTCCCGTCTCTCCACATCCTCTCCAGCATCTATAGTCTCCTGATTTCTTCATTTTGGCCACTCTGACTGGCGTGAGGTGGTATCTGAGTGTGGTTTTGATTTGTATTTCCCTGATAAGGAGCGACGTTGAACATTTTTTCATGTGCCTGTTGGCCATCCGGATGTCTTCTTTAGAGAAGTGTCTATTCATGTTTTCTGCCCATTTCTTCACTGGGTTATTTGTTTTTCGGGTGTGGAGTTTGATGAGCTCTTTATAAATTTTGGATACTAGCCCTTTGTCCGATGTGTCATTTGCAAATATCTTTTCCCATTCCGTTGGTTGCCTTTTAGTTTTGTTGGTTGTTTCCTTTGCTGTGCAGAAGCTTTTAATCTTCATAAGGTCCCAGTAATTCACTTTTGCTTTTAATTCCCTTGCCTTTGGGGATGTGCCGAGTAAGAGATTGCTACGGCTGAGGTCAGAGAGGTCTTTTCCTGCTTTCTCCTCTAAGGAAAAACCGGTTCTTTGAGAGAATTCACTAAATTGATGAACCCCTAGCCAGACTTCCCAAAAAGAAAAGACAGAGGAACAAAATAGATAAAATCATGATGAAGGAGGTGATCACAACCAATACAAAGAAATACAAACCGTTGTAAAAG